>NC_135500.1:221723407-222023407 GCF_052857255.1 Amblyomma americanum | reverse complement strand
TCCCTGTAGTATCCCGTTAAGCCCAGGAACGACTGTACCTCTTTCTTGGTCGTCGGTGTCTGGGCCTGCTGTATTTTGTCCAAGATGTCGCCTTTCGTCGCGATACGGCCCATCCGCAGCTTGTGTCCGAGAAAAGAAATGGCTTCAAAGCCCACCTCACATTTTGCCGGTTTTATGGTCAACCTGGCTTGCTGAATTCTATCAAATAGTTTTTCCAGCGTAATTACATGCTCTTCCCACGTATCTGTTGCCACCAGGATGTTATCAATATAGTGTTCTACATTTTGGAGCCCGTCCAAAACCTTCCTCATCAGCTTCGTGAATATTGCAGACGCTGTCTTCAAACCTAAAGGCATGAATTTAAACTGGAATAAACCCACCGAGCACGAAAAGGCAGTCTTCTCTTTAGAAGAATCTTCCATTGGTATTTGCCAATACCCTTTAGCTAAGTCGAATTCAGAAAAAAAATCTTTTGTGAGCCACCTTAGCGAACACCACGTCCGCTCTTGGTATGGGTTCTGCATCGGGTACTATGATGTCATTTAGCCGACAAAAATCTACACAGTTGGTTTGTACCATCGGGTTTTTTGACAGCCACGAGAGGCGCATTGTATGCTGACCACGACCTCTCAATCACACCAAGCTCCAACATATCCCGCACCTCCTTTTCTATTGATTCTTAACTGCTAAAGGTAGTGGGTATTGCTTCACGCTGATTGGTCTATCTGTAGAAAGATCTAGTCTGCAACATATGATATCCGTTTTGCCCGACACATCTGAAAACACACCCTCTTTGCTTTGGAGTAGGGCCTTTATCTGTGAGCTTCGGGCTTCATTCAAATTTGGTGTTTATTAACACCTTATCCCAACCTACCGTTTTCTTCCCACTGCATGTGCATCTCGACAACATCATGTCTCCTCGGCTACTACCGAGCATACTACCTTTGGGGCGCACTGTATGGGAACTCTTCGTACTTTTTCAACATGTTCGCATGGAAAACCTTCTTGGTGTTATTTATCAAGAACTCATAATCCATGTTTTTCTTCTGCGTCACAAGGTAAGGGCCCTTCCACTGCATCAGTAACATATTATGATCCGTGGGTAGCAGGATGAGAACCTTGTCCCCCGGATTCAAATTCCTGTGAGTGGCTCTCTTGTCATAGTAGCCCTTATAGCGTTCGCGCGCCCTTTCCAGGCCTTGATGTGCAAGCCTGCATGTTTCTTCCAACTTGTCCCGCAACTCAAGAACGTATGTGTTCAAGGTGAAAAACGTAGCGCAAAGAAACGAGGACACAGAAAGACGGACAACACACGGCGCTTACTTCCAATGGTTTATTTCAGAAAGAAAAAGTGGTTTTATAACGAAATCACGACCAACACGCTGACAAACCATGTGCTAGCAAAGCGTATCAGCCAGATATGCGAGCTCTTTCGCCATCAATGATACAGAGGGGGTACTTACACAATCATCTTTCAAAAGTGATATCCATTCAGCTTCTATGATTTCTCGTGTCAACCGGTTATTGTGCACATTTAAAACCATGCATTGTTATAAAAAAACAATAACCGGTTGACACGAGAAATCATAGAAGCTGAATGGATATCACTTTTGAAAGATGATTGTGTAAGTACCCCCTCTGTATCATTGATGGCGAAAGAGCTCGCATATCTGGCTGATACGCTTTGCTAGCACATGGTTTGTCAGCGTGTTGGTCGTGATTTCGTTATAAAACCACTTTTTCTTTCTGAAATAAACCATTGTTGGAAGTAAGCGCCGTGTGTTGTCCGTCTGTCTGTGTCCTCGTTTCTTTGCGCTACGTTTTTCACCTTGAAGTTATGAACCAACAAGCCCAAGCATATACCCTTCTGAACGTATGTGTATGTTGTCTTGAGATCTGAAGCAATCTCATTATTAGCCCACAGCTCCTTGAGTATTGTAAGTGGACCTCTAACGGTTCTCCCATACATCTCGAAGGGCGAAAAACCAAGACTCGTTTGCGGTACTTCGCGGTAAGCGAACAAAAGAGCTGGGAGATATCTATCCCAATCAGTAGGCCTCTCCTGGCACATTTTCTTGATCATGTTTTTGAGGGTGCCGTTGAAACGCTTTACAAGCCCATTACACATGGGATGGTAAGGCGTCGTCAGTAACTGTCTTACTGACAAAAGGCGGTTAACCTCCTTCATTAGCTCCGATGTGAAGTTCGAGCCCCGGTCACTCAAAATTTCCCTCGGGAACCCATAACGCGAAAACATTTCCACAAGACCCTCCGCCACTTGGATACTGTCAATAGTTCTCAGTGGAATAGCGTCAGGATAACGAGTGGCCACGTCAACTAGAGTAAGCACATATCTATTGCCTTTGGCGGATACTGGAGAGGTTGGCCCCACAATGTCAATTGCAACTCGCTGAAATGGTAGGTCGATGACTGGCATCTTTCCCAGAGGTACGGGACCAATTCTTCCCTTCGGAACTGTGCGCTGACACACGTCACATGAGCGGACAAAGCGCTTAACGTCACTCTGAACACCCGGCCAAAAGAACTCTGTGATCCTAGACACCGTTTTTTGAACACCCTGGTGTCCGGCCATAATGGCGTCATGTCCTAAGCGTAGCACGGTCTCTCGCACATCTCTTGGTAACACCAGCCGTTGGACCCGCCTTCCTGAACTAAATATGCATTCCCTGTGCAGAAGACCATTTACCAATTGATACTTGAATGACGTACGACTCTTCTTTCTTTTCACTTTTTCCCCGACTCTTTCGAAGCAAGCCTTCAAGCTCGGGTCTTCCTTTTGCCTAATTGCAATTTCGCCCGGTGTTACGCTCAGGCACATCGTAACAGGAGTAGAGAGCGGACGCTGCGTTGCTCGGGCTGTCGCTTGAGCTCTTGTCTCCACTGCCGACGAACAACTGACTGCACCCGTCTGAGCTGTCGCAGGCCTTTCCTCCTTTGGATGTTCTTCACCGTCGAGCATCCTCCACTCGGGATCGGGGTATTCGACACCTCTTGCACCCGTAATGTTCCCCAAGATGAGATCGTAGATGGGTTGATCTACGCATTTTGCCACTACCTGCCCAGTATAATATGGCGTGGACACTAGGATCCTGGCTTCAGGTAGGCACCTTACTGTGCTATCTACAAGAGTGACGGCCGACGCTTCCCCTGTAAGATACTCGTCCTTCACCAGGCTTCTACAAACCAAGACTGTGTTGGCTCCGCTGTCTCTAAGCACCAATATAGGACTGTCCCCTATTTGCCCAACCACCACTGGCATTGCTGCTTTCGACTTGGGTGTTCCACTCACTGCCTCATTTTCCAGCGGCATTTGCTCTCCTTTCAGCTGTGGAACTTCGGGTGGCGTAACAAGTTCTACCCTAGAGTCTACAACGCATGCAGCTCGGTCCTGCGTTCTGTATCGGCACTCATCCAGAGTATGACCCCTCCTCTTACAACCTTGACACACAACCTGCGTTTTTTGGGCAGCACTACTAGTCCGACAGTCAGCTGCACGGTGTCCCACCTTGCCGCAGAGAAAACACCTTACTGGCGCCTTAGATGCACTGCCATATGATCTTGGTTTTGCCGCATCTGTCTCTAAAGCCTTTTGGGTTTCCTCCTTTGCCTTACTCAAATTTCTTAGCCCTTGAGCCTCGAGGAATTGGTCTGCAGTGTCGGCGAACTCTTCCAACGAACACAACTTTCTTTCAAGAATAGGGCCAGCTTTGAGCTGCAACACGCTAAAAATTGCTCTGTGACCAGCTTGTCACGCACCCCTTCAAAACTCTTTTCTGTGTTTGACATATCAAGCCACCTATCAAAATAGTTGGTCAGCCTGCAGGAAAACTGCTTAGCGGTTTCCGAATCCTCAGGTTTTGCGGTGCGAAATCTCTCACGAAAACCCTCTGCCGTAAGCCTGAATCATTGGAGGAGTGCCTTTTTGACTTTCTCATAGTCCATGGAATCAGCAGCAGGCATCCTTCCAAACACATTCAGCGCCTCTCCGACTAAACACATGCTTAATGCCGTGGCCCATTCACTGCGCTCCCAGCCTTGCCCCAAAGCTATCCGCTCGAGTCGTTGCAGATATGCATCCAAATCATATCTCTTGTCATCAAAAGGAGCCATCAGCTTCCTTGGGCAAACTCTGGCCGGTCTAGGAGATTCTGTACCCGCTAAGGAACGCTGATCATTGTCCGTGATCTCCTCATATCCTCCCACGACATGCGCCTGTTTCCACAAAATAAACTCCTTCTCCCGTTCTATCCTTCTTTTCTCCTGTTCTTCTGCCTCGCGAGCTTTTCTCGCTCCTCCGCCTCGCGCTCTTCTGCTTCACGAGCTCTTTTCTCTTCTCGCTCTTCTGCCTCACGAGCTCTTTTCTCTTCTCGTCATATAGACGCAACACCTCTTCTTTGCTTAACCCCAGCTTGAGCGCCAGCTCTAACGTTTTTGCCAAATCCATACTTTCTGCCGTCGACAGATCGGAAAGATCCGAGACAAAGCAAGAAGAAAAAAGGAAATGAATCCTGGCACAGGCTCGCCACTTATCGTTGTCACGGATCTCCCCGGAGAACACTCGGACCGAAAGAATGGACTAGGCGACAGGTGTACCCACACAGACGCACATTTAATACACCCTACATGACACAATTACTAGCACACAAAACTAACACAAAGACTACCAATACACACGACCTGGTAACACTGCTACTAGCGTTTGCTACTATCGTTATACTACTAGCGTTCGGCTTTCGTGCTCACGGTTGGTTCGGTGCTGATGCAACGTTGCATGGGTTCAGTAGCCGGCGTTCGAAGTGATCAGGCTGGCGTCGTTGGCGGCGTCGTACAAGCTCCCGGTCCAGGTGCCCGTGGAGGTGATGCCGGTTATGTTGGCGTTGGGGGCACCACCCGGATGGGCGCATGGCAACAGCGCTGGAGACACCCTTGGCCGTAGCAGGTGGCAGCGTCCTCCGTTGACTCCCCGGAACGGGCTCAGGCACGGCAGGAAGTCCACGGTGCGAAGACTCGAGCTCACCGGAGCAGTATCCGGCGTTGCTCTCTTCCAGCCGAAGCGTCCCTGACCTGCCGGAGCCTCCGCTTCTCTGTTCCTCCCCCCGTGCCTCGCTCTCCCTCGCGCTTTTATAACATTGGTGTTAGTCCACGTCATCCTTGTCGTTTTCTCCACCAATCATCTCTTCCCACCTCACTGAATATTTCATCTTTTTTATTCTTCGGTTAATCCACGTCATCCTTATCGCCATCCTCGTCGTCTTCTTCACACCTCTTTCGTTCATACTTTTATTTCAGACTCCCTATTATATATGACATACAGTTAGAATCGAAAATCTCAGTGTATATCATATTGTTCATAAAGCAGTCGTGAATGTCGTTGGAATGTAATAAAGGGTTATATAAGTACATTTCACTTGTCTCTGGTTTCACTCTTTGTAGAGCCACGTGTGTGAATTTTCAAGTGACGTCGCAATGGGTAATTTGGTGTCGTTTTACAGCTTCGCTGTCCAACCACCTTCACAGCGGGGATTGGAGTCACAACATTTGTTTGTTGTTTTCTGCATGTGTACAGTAAAACCTCGATAGTTCGGGGAATTTCTGCGGTCCCGTAATTTCAGGTGCAAATCTGACCGGATAATTCCAAGTGGCGGCCTGCACCAGCCCAGTTAATTTGAAGATTTGGGGTGCCACGCGGGAACGATCGGTTTCGCCGCAAAGCGGTGAAGCGACGGCTGCGACGCCGGTGTGTGTCTGTGGCGTGGCTTGCGGACCGCAGAAACGCACGCCTGCGTTTGTCCCGCGACGGGCTTCTTTTGAGTGGTGTGTCGGGGTTGGGTTACCGGCATCTCTTATTACTCTTGTACCGTCTTGAGGCAGTTCTGGACGAGCAGTGCGCGCCCCGTGCCGGCGGCCATTTACGGCAGGACGCATCGGCTTGTGCCAATCGGCTCTGCTTAAGAAAATTCGAATTGCGCGCCGTGTGCTTGGTTCGTTCGCGCTGGCGGTCTCTTCTTCCTCGGACGAGCGATCAGTCGCGCGAGAGCGAACTTTCGATAATCTCTCAGGCGTGCGTCGTGCCGGAACCAGAAACTACAGGATTGTTTGCAGTTCAGTCGGGCCGCACGCGAGTATGGAAGACAGGATGGGGCGCCGTTTGTTCGCTCTTGATCTCCACTGGCTTCATCCTTGTGATCGCACCGTTAAGCGTTATTCCATCCCGCGGGGAACTACAGAACAAAGTACGGGGGGGGGGGGGGGTGCGCGCGTCAGCTTGTCTGGAGTGAAGTAGCCAGCAGGGGCTATACTGGCTGCGGGTAGACAAAGTTCGTCCAATAAGGTAGCGCGCTCCCGCGAAGGTTTTGCCTGCCCCCCCCCCCTTTTTTTTTTGCTGTACTCGGTTTGTTCGAATATTTTTCGCCGTCCCAGTGACTCGGAATTAACGAAGTATCTGTCGCAAACTCGCTATCGATGGAAGTACACTCTGGGGAGCACAACATCGCCAGTGGCGCATTTATTCAGAAGGGGGCATTGACGAACTCTGGGTAGGTGGTGGCCCTCAGCACAGCGGCCAGCAGCGGCGCCACGCGCAGCGACATCAGTTTGGAAATGCAGCAGCGCACAGCCTGGCCGGTGACCTCGGAGATGAACATCTGGTGCACCAAGCCGGCGGCCATCTTGGAGAACGTCAGGCCCGTGAACTCCTTCGCGTCAAAGACCTTCAGCTCGGCCGCGCCGTCCGTCGGGTCTGTGGGGCAGACAAGGAGGACTGCTTTCAAGTCAGGGTTGCCACGATTTGAAACAGTGGTGTCGCAGAGGCGTTGCACGGCGGTGACGTAAGCAACACGTCAGCAGCTATTGCACCTGCACCCCGAAGCGAACCTAGATTTAAAAGTGCGATTAATTATGTCTTCAAAAGGAAACGCACCAAGACGTGCAGAACGCGCCCTGAACACACGTCCCCGTCTTCTTTGCGCAAGAGCGTACATTCGAAGAAATAAACCAACTCGCCGAAGCAAAGGTACTAATTTATCTTTTGGAATATTGTCTGCATGGTTATATAGCGTTGGACATGTCGCGGCCAAAATATTACGGGACGCGTGTTCTCAGAAAAAAAGTTTATTGCGTGTCTGCCTGTTGACCCAGTCGCACGGTATTGTTACCAGCGTGACTGCGCCGGTAAAAAAAAAAAAATTACGCACACTCGCGTCCCGCGAACTTATGATCCTGATAGTAGAGAGTTATAGCATATCGTTACCGTGTTTACGTTACCGTTTACCGTGTTACCGGACTTTCCGGTTAGCGCTGCGCACGCCAGAAGACGTTTTAGCGTAGCGTCTCTCCCGCAACAAGTTACCGTAAGGCTAGAACGAGTGATGATGACGGCAGATGCCCAGCTTTTATTGCAAACAAAAATACGGATGCATTGCAATCATTTCTATGAAGTGAGATGCTACATGCTCTTTAATAATCTTTTTCTCTGCAATAAAGACGTACCGGCTACACTTCTGCTAACAGCCGACTCAGCGGCTTTTCAAATGTGCCCGTGAAGCTAGACACCTTTGCCTACTCTGGCCAGTATACAATTTCACTCCGTAGTCCTCAGTAAGCTTGCATACGCAGCGCTCGTTGCGTTGCGAGCGCTGTAAAAAAGCGCAACTACGACACCTGTTTGCCGTGTCGCATCGTGACTTCTTTGTGTGTTTGAATGTAGATAGTGGCGCCATCTAGTGACAGTAACTTAAAGCGCGCTAACTCCGGGATGGAGGAACTTTTTATTTTCTGCAATTACTGATGAATATAGTAAGGGAATTACCAGTCTTTTTTTTTAAGAAAAAATATCATGAAAATATAAAAAAATGTTAAATCGGACACAAAACTGAAGAGCTGCAGTGTAGTCGTTGCTATTTGGCTATGAACTATCGGCGTCAAATGAAATGCGAACAGCGGAGCGCGTGGCAAACGGCCAAGCTTAGGCCGTCTGCCTGTCGTTATCAATTACAGGCGCGCTCTTCCAGTTTGCGATAGTTTTCTTTTGTTTTATTTGACTTTCGCTTTGCCGCTGGAGCGCCACATTCACCGATCACAACTTGCACAGCGTGGTTTCGCGGGCGGCAGCGAGTGAAGCGAGCGGCCCTGTCTCCCTGGTCAACCTTTATTTTTTCGCAGAACAGGCGCTTTAGCACCACGATGATGGCAGAAAAATCGAAGCGCTGCAAGCCAGGGCTCTATCAGCGCTCGCTTTACATACGCGGGTGACAGCCGCTGCCGCCAGAGGAACTGCGCTGCGCCAGTGGCAAAGGAAGGGAACGAACTCAAGAGAAAACAAGCAAAAGTGTCGATAACCGGATGCGGGCGCCTATCGCTGCTAGCGACAGGCAGACGGCCTAAGCTGGACCGTTCGCCACGCGTTCCGCTGTTCGCATTTCATTTGGCGCCGATAGTACACGACATATATAGCTAGGCTTAACTGTTCAAAAATCGGCAAATTATCTAAAAAACATGGCCTAGTTGTTACCAAACCTCGACGTATGAGTGAGAGTGTGCAAATTAAAAGCGAATGCCTTCATTTATAGCGAGAAATGGCGCCTAAGAACGCGGCGGCGGTGCTGTATTTGGTCCGAAGCGGCCGTGCAGTGCGCCGCCATGTTTGTTTACGAGCGAACGCTAACTCTAACAGAGATTCCGTAAAGAGAGACTCTAACGCTAACAGAGATTCCGTAAAGGGCTAGCGGACCGGCAAGTCCCGGCGCATGCGCACATGTCGCTAGCCGGGCCCGGTAAACGGTAACGTAAAGACGGTAACGATATGCTATAACTTCTAATGTTTTATAGTGATCCGGATGTCATTTAACTATCGTAGTGAATACAGTTGGACCTCGTTACAACAAAGTGAAACGTAATAGACGTTGACTTCGTTACAGACGTAGGTGCCCGCCACTTTCTCATGCGAACAGGGATCACCGTGTGGACTTTCTGTGGCAGTGCAGCAGGGAAGGACCTTTGTCTCCGTGCCGTGGGGGAAGTTGGAGAGATGGTAGCTGTGTCATTCAAGATAGCATGCGACGCAGACAGCCGCTGAGCTCGAGGTGCAGAGTAACAGTGGAGTTTACTGGGCGCTTGCGCTCTTATATCAGCAACCCAGCTGGCCGGCTTGCACAGCATGGTTGCCAATCCCAAGCAATGGCCATCGCTTTCTGGAACACTTCGCTCGCTGTGCATATCTCGAAAGACAGCCTTAAAAAGCGGTACTTTCCGAACGGCGTGGCAAAGGTGCAAATTTTTGAAGTTTTTTCATCCAAGGGAATTTGATGAAGTCGGCAGTTAGCATCTATCTTGCTGAATACCTTTGCATTTGCAAGCTCAGACTCGTCTCTGGATGGGAGCTGGTAGTAGTGATATCTCTTCACGCACCGGTTTACGTGCCTATATAGGGCCCATGCAAATGCGCAGACGGCCGTCTTTTTTCCGGACAATGACAAGGGGACTCACCCATTCGGATGATTCCTTCCCGTTCCGTGCGGGCTACTTCTTGGCGGAGTGGCTCACGAAGCGCATGTGCAATTCGGCGCGGGGGCAGCGACGCTGGGCTTGCTACGTAATTCAGCTCGAGGCTGTAGGTTTCCTTCACGCAACCTTCGAAAAGCTGCGGAGAATCACTGAAGACTTGCTCCTTCAAATCAGGCGTTTGTATCGTTTGGATTCTTTAAACTAGACCGAAACGTTCGCAAGCCTGAAGGCCCAGTAGCGCTTGCTTAAATATCCCTTCTTGCACCACAAAAAAGTCGGTCCAAAGTGCTTTACCACTCCGCCGTCGTAGCTGGTGAAGAGCGTGGACTACGATGTGAGGCGCCTTCCCTCGCCCACTTTCAGAAAAAGGGCGTGAGGAAGCAGGCTGGCCCCCGTGTCAGCTTTGATGCGCATGGCGCGATTAAACAGCGTTGTCGTGATTATCCAGTCTTGGCTTCTCGATACATCCCTTATGCTCACGGACAAAATTTGCAATTCGTCGTCGGATTCCGCTTCAGTCTGCGCTAAACTGTCAACTTCATGAATGCTTTTCGTTCTGCAGCACACTGCAAAGTGGTTTCTTTTTCGACATACGCCGCATGTTTTGCCCCACGCTGGGCATTTGCGCTGCTCATGACTTCGGTTGCAGTAGGGGCACTGGCGAATATATTTCCTTGTGGCGCCTTGCTGCTCTGTTTGCTTTTTCCGCACGGCATTTAGCTTCAGTTCGTCCTTCTGCCACGCTTTGGCACGCAGTTAGCTCTGTGGCTTTGCAGTATTCTATGGCCTTATCCAGGATGACCCCATCGGAAAACGCAGTGCCACTGGAACACAGTATGTCAGTGCCATACCTGATTATCGGACCGGTTTGGTGCTGCGTAACACTGCATACGGGTACGCTGTGTAACACTGCATGCAGGCCGAGTGGCATATTGGTACGCTGCCAGCACAGTCGATACGAGCATTTTGGCACCGAGTGTACGAAATTGCTAACCAAATAATGGCATCCCTGCTTAAACGGAACACGTGATGGGTCATGGGTCGGGAGGAAAAACCAGTTTGACCAGCGTTGCCAAACGCTTTAAAATAATCCGGCAACCGTGGTACACCCAGCGCGTCGTCTGCTCTTTTGGTCCGTCGCATCCGCTTGACGTCATCGGATCGCAGGCCAGTTTTTAGTGGCGCATGAACACGTGATGCGCAGGCCGCGGAAGAACGGACCGTCGTGTGAATCGGCCTTAACCCATACTACAGGCCTGTAGGGGCTTGTAGTGTGTTCCCTCGCGTGCGCTGCATATGCGCGTGGTCACTCTCCGTGGACTGATCGCTGTCAACACTTCACACAAAGCTCTACACACAGACAGAACCTGAGCTGTCTCATGAAATTAGAATCGGAAACCGTTACCTCATGCTTCAGAGGCGTTCTTGGCGAAGGTGACACGCATCTGATACGCGAGAAAAGTGAAGGGACAGTGTCGTGTTTCAGCCGTGCCTCCTTGACAGGAGAGATCGCATTAGGGACAAGTTCTGCATGCAGACGAAAGTGCTTCGAGCAGAGTACGCGGTTTTGGTCAGCTTGAAATTCTCCCTCTTCACAGCAGCGACTCTCTGCGCTGCGAGATTTAGATCTTTCGGCAAACAGTGGAAGACGACACAGCCGCGGCCATAGTTTCTCATGCACCCGAACAGTAGTACGTGGTGTTGAACTTGGTGCTCAAAACACAGCTGGCACGCCCACAGCGCACGCAACACAAGGGACAACGCTAGACGAAGTATATCACCGGCTCCTCAACGGGACGTTACGCGGGCCGACATGAACGAGGTTTCTCTCTCCGCTGTTCTCCTCCCCTGCACCCGCGTGGGAAATTTGAACACCGCGCTGTCAATCGATGATTGCACCAGTCTTTTAGCCAGAGTCGAAAAAAATAGCTACGCAGACGAGTCTACTTCAGAACCCTAGTAGGTCAGTAGATTCGAGAACCGCCTCAGTATCCCTCTCAAGGCGCATCGCGGTATAGGGCGGCCTTCACGAAGTTCAGAAGGGGCGCGGCGGATACGCATAGCCATGCAGACGTAGAGTTGCCGGCTGCGTGGCATCGGGTTACACCACGCCGCAGCACGCGGCGTTCACACAGTGAGCGGGCGGGCTTACGCCTTCTCACAAGTGTCTGTGCCGACTTTTTTTTTAATTCTTTGTTTTGACATGAAGCTCCTATAGCGACATCACGTCTGATTGCTGACTTGTTTAATGTGGCCTCCCGCAATGATGCGACTTCATTTCTGCAGGTTTACCTAAGAAAAGAAAAATATGGTCGCTGTGTGCTATCTTATAGCAGTGCCTGTGCGAATGACAAAGGCTGTTGCGCGCTTCATCCGCGCGTGTAGACCACGTGCTTTTACTCATGAGCAAACATTTGGAAGTCTGCGCCCGTGGTGTCGTTTCCGTTCCTATGTCTCCTGTCCTGTCTTACCTTTTGCTGAGATTGTCGCGTGGTACACGTGCCCCACGATTTGGTCGGCGCCGGTTTACGCCCTCCCGCAGGCGCGGGAAATGAGCCAAATTAGCTGAGCCACAGTGGCGAGGGTAGTCGAAATCATAAAAACTGGTATGGCTCTTACTATAACGGCCAGCTGCACATCGCTTATTGAGAGTGGGCGCCTGCCGGCAATAGTTAGAAAGTTAACAGTTAGAGCACAATTAATTACTGGAATACACGATCCGCGTGCCACAACACTGCTATTGGTATGCCGCAAAAACACCCGGTAGAAAGTTGGAGCCTCTGTGTACTCACGGCCAATGACGAGGTCTATGCGGACCATGTCCACTTTGCCGCAGACCTGACCGGTCACTTGCTTATCGCCGTCCTTGAAGTTGTAGCAGGCGTCGAACTCGCAGTCGCGCACCAGTAGCATGGCGGCGAGGTCGAAGCCCTGCTGCCCCGCCTTCAGCCAGGGCTTGCCGTCGTGGCCGATACGGCTCAGGCCGCGGATCGCCATGCCGCGGACGAAGCCGTCCCGCAGGCAGCAGTCCGCGTCGCACGAGCTCAGCGGATCGCTGGGCTCGACGCCTGCGCGCAGCTGCGGGTCCTCGACCAGTCGGCGCATGACGTCACCCACGTACTGGCGCGCCGCGATGATGTTTCCTGACAAGTGGCGCATGTGCCAGACGGAGTACGAGTCGACTTTTGTGGTGCATGTTAGTGCACGCGCATCGCGTCATTTTAATGGCAATTATCGCATCTTCCGGACAGTTCTCCCACTGGCGAGACTTTAGAACTATACAGGTCAACCGCACGGGGGCTCAATCATGCGTCAGTTCCCGTTGGCACTCCGAGTAGGGCACTCAGGGGTGCAGACGTAAAAGCTCGCCAGCAGAGCGCAACACAACTTTCACAGAGTGTGTCGAATAAGGCACCAGCTAGACCACCGTGAGCGATGAAAAGGCAGCCGTCCCAATCGCAAATTGGACTCATATCAAGGTCGCTCTAGGCCAATTCTCACTGATCTGGTGCGGCCTGTTGTATGTTTTGAATGAACCAATATTTTTTATAGAAACCTATTTTCTACAAACATTTTTCAGTAATTATTTTGAGAACACAATCTGCTGTGGTGGTGGGCATATATACTATAGGTCAGCTCAGGATTTATAGTAGTTTATTCCTTACGGCTTTGTCGTGAGCGTGTCACTATCCGGTGCCTTCTTCAGCTTTCTTCGTGCGAACCTCTTCGCTGGCTAGCTTTCACTGGCAGTTCAATATTCGGTTATTTGACATTAATTGTAGATGCGAACCACAAGATTCACATGAACACAAAATTTCTTGGATAATTCGGCTTAAAACCCAAATTAAGTAGAAGGTTTACTACGCAAAATAAAAGGGGGGAAGGGGATCGTCAGGCGGTCGGTTATGCGGTTTCTTACTCGTCCGGGGGTAGAGCTAAACATACGCAATAGAATCTGTCCCATCAGCTTGCTTGTTTGATCGCTTGTCGATGGCGCGGTGGTTTCAGATGAGATCATGCAAAGGTGGCTGGTCAACATCTTCGGTTTACCAGGCATTTTTATTCTTATATGAAGCGAGGTTAGGCGGAGGCTGGGCATGGCTCACGTAATGATAACTTTATTAACGAGGCATTGCGCCCCACTACACGCTAAGCACTCCGCGCGCTCAACGAGCACATGGTCCCTCACTATGCTCGCACGCTCACTGCGTGACACGCACTGCACTAGGCTTGGCGGCTTGGCCTCAAGGGCTGCTGTGAACGGTAGGTGGTGCTAGTAGAGAGCATGTCGCTCACATCCGCCCCTGCCCCTTAATTAGACCAAGTCTCTTAGGTCTGTTATTGAACGAAATTACCACTGCTTGAGATCGCAAAGTTTGCCAACTTGTGTCGTTTTCTCACTTTGCCCAGGCTCCACATGACAGTGGCATGGTGGGTAATAAAAGCAGTTTTTGCTTGGTCTTCAGGAACACGAACTTGCTAGTAAGCACACTTGAGGTCAAGGCAGGCGAAGTACAATAAACAAGTAATATCATTCATGATGTCATCTGCATGCGAAAGAGGCTGAACAACACTCCCAGTCATCTTGTTTAGAGGCACATAGTTAACACAAAGGCGCTTCTTAGTACCATTATTAACAACCACCGCGGGGAATGCCCAAGGTCCTAAGGCTGGAAGTATATATGATTCCTTGGCGAAAGAGTGTGCTTGTCTGGTCCTCAAGGAAACGACGCTCTGCAGCAGAATAGCGATAGGGGGATCGAATGTATGGTACAGCATCAGGAAGAAGGTCAATCGCGTGTTCCTCGCCTTCGTGGAGACCCAAGTCATCCTCTCCATGAGCGAACACTTCAGCATGTTTTGATAGAAGGCTTGCAATTCCCTGCTGCTCAGGCACTGGGAAGTGGCTACCGATCTGTGCGGCAGGCAAGGATGAATCAATTCAAACCTCAATTGTTGAGGAAGCAGCTTGCTTGGATTTATAAGGGTGTCCACAAATGTTGGAATTATCTTTGCAAGACAGGGCTACCCACAAGGGCTGGTCTGGTCCAGAGAGTGGCAACCCCTGGAGGCCTGCTGAGCTCTGATGTCCTGGTACACAGTGGTCAAAGGATTACAATTGGAGCATAACCGCATTCGGCATCCTGGACAACAGTCGTTCGTGGCAGAGCACACTTGTGCTTGTTGGCGAATGGCAGATCTCAGTGGGCGTGGGAGGCTCAAACACCAACTGTGCTTGGCTAGAGGAAAACCGGTCTTCACCCAAGATAAATGGTACGGCATTGTTATGAAGGGCAGCTGCTTCGACCAAACCAGTGATAGGTCGAACAGAAATCTTCAAGCATATGGCACCAGCTGGAGTTACCGATGTTCCTCCAACAACAACTAGGGGAGGTCTTGTCCAGGGTGGGAGCGGCAAGGAACTGACCAGTTGGCGTGAAATTGGCGTCACTTTAGATCCAATGTCTGGAAATGCATCCACTGGGCCAATCCCAGCAATAGTGGCTGAGGGAGGATGCATTGTGGACTTTGGAGCAGCTGATTTAGACGGACACTTGGATGCGAGGTGACCCTTTTGACGGCACTGAAAGCATACAGCATCTGCCAAGTTCTGGGCAGGGTGGCAGGCAGGTGCGCCGTGCTTAGCGGAAATAAACTGGTACCGAGCTTCTCGTTGGTCTGGTGGGAGGGCTGAAATGCGCTGCGGCCTGTCGGTTATGTCTGACCAAGCCTGGGAGTTTGTGCGCTCCGTGGTGCGTGGCGGCGCTTGAAGTCTGGGTATTGGTAGCTTGGCACCTGAAGCTGCTGTGCACGTGAGTCGAAGGCATGAATGGCTTAATGTCTGGTCAAGTTGCGTAACAATTCCCATTTACACTGCGACTGTTGCTGGGCGTCGCGCTGCAATGATGGCCAAGTTTGCGTCGACAGTGCCTTGAGGAGCATATTAAAGCGAAAGCTTTACTGGCCGCGAACTTGCGATTTCGCCGTGGCGGTGCTTCGAGGAGGCACATGACGTCACAACGCGCGCATCGCCGCGGACACTTCTCTCTCTCTCTCTCACTCCCTAGTCACTACTGCGCATGCGCCACTAAAAGCACCGAGCCACTGCTGTTCCGGCGCTGCGCAGCGCCGCGCCTTTCCTAAAATCCAACTTTCATTTTTTCAGTTGTCTCTTCTTTTCCTCCCTCCTTTATTCCTTCCTTTACGGCATGGTTCGGGTGTCCACCGAGATATGTGAGACAGTTACTGTGCCATTTCCTTTCCTTAAAAACAAAACAAAACAAGTGAGCCGACGGCGTTCATTGGCGTTGACAACTTTGCAAAAGCCTTTCATTTTCACGAAAGGAAAGGCACACAACCGGCACCGTGGGTCAGTGGAGACCTCAATCTCACTTTCATGTGCGTGGTGTTGGTGTCTAACTGGAAAAGCCTGGTTTGATTGCGTTCCGCACACTGGATAGCCGCCGCGATCGGGTTCGAACCCGACCGCGGCGGCTGCGTTTTTATGGAGGAAAAACGCTAAGGCGCCCGTGTGCTGTGCGATGTCAGTGCACGTTAAAGATCCCCAGGTGGTCGAAATTATTCCGGAGCCCTCCACTACGGCACCTATTCTTCCTTTCTTCTTTCACTCCCTCCTTTACCCCTTCCCTTACGGCGCGGTTCAGGTGTCCAACGATATATGAGACAGATACTGCGCCATTTCCTTTCCCCCCCCAAAAAAAACAATTATTAAAACCAATAGGCAGCGCGCCCTCCCTGCCACCCTGGGAGGTGGCATGCAGTTAATGGTTGATCGCGAGAGATTGATCACCAAATGAACGCTGCGGCCTTGCTATTGCAGCAGTGCCGCATGGAGCCACAACGCTGTCAGCCCTAATGCATTCAGGCCACATCTCTCCCTCACCACCGCCACATGTATCAAAGCACGAATGAGGCGTCCGCATACCCAGGGAGCCAGTTATGCGCCCTTCCTTTGCTCAAAGCCATCGCCGTCTAGAGTATTGTCAACGCCAACGGCAGTGAACACAGTGAATACCGACATTTTTCGCTTTGTATATCCTGGATTAGCATTAATTCTTCTATGCACTGAGGGTGGGTGAGGCGACGGGGAACACAGAAATTAGCTTGAACTTCGCCAGAGAGTTTACAAGGCTCTCTCCATGCGTTTGTACGCGACAGGTGACTAACTGTCTGTTGCCACCGCAGCAAGGTAAGCTTATCGCTGAACTGACCTAAGAAAGCTTGCCTGAAACAACCATGTTGGGCGGCCAATGACTGCTTTCCAATCCGTCGCGGCTAATAATAAGAATAATTGGTTTTTGGGGAAAGTAAATGGCGCAGTATAATAATAATAATTGGTTTTTGGGGAAAGGAAATGGCGCAGTATCTGTCTCATATATAGTTGGACACCTGAACCGCGCCGCAAGGGAAGGGATAAGGGAGAAAGTGAAAGAAGAAAGGAAGAAGGAGGTGCCGTAGTGGAGGGCTCCGGAATAATTTCGACCACCTGGGGATCTTTAACGTGCACTGACATCACGAAGCACACGGGCGCCTTAGCGTTTTGCCTCTATAACTCTAAGGCGCCCGTGTGCTGTGCGATGTCAGTGCACGTTAAATATCCCCACTAGCTCCACTCTGGGTGCGTTCCATTAGCTCGAGTAGACGGCTACTTA
This sequence comes from Amblyomma americanum, assembly GCF_052857255.1. NCBI lineage: Eukaryota > Metazoa > Arthropoda > Arachnida > Ixodida > Ixodidae > Amblyomma > Amblyomma americanum. The sequence goes on along the minus strand of NC_135500.1, from coordinate 222,006,212 downwards.
GGCGTCTAGCCGGACAGCTGCCATCTTGGGACGCGTTCCATTTCTCACGAAGCCGTCTAAGATGACTGCTTCGCCGAAGTCCACATCGATGCAGGCTAACTTGCTGTCTAAAGATGGCGGAGCTCATGTACGCGGATGAGCGAGTCGTGCTCTTGCGGGCGTCGGACTGTACACGGAGTATAGGAAAGGAAAAATGTGTGTCATTCCATTATGTTATTTGGTACGCAAACTAGTGGCTAATTAATCTTCGTGGACGTGCGATTCCTAGCAGTGAATCAAGCAGGAGAAAATCGTGCAGTTCAGAGCTTTGCTACAGGAGCGGACGCTGTAGGTCTGTTTACGTGATCCGGCATCGTCAGATATGCCGGATCTTAATTAGCACCTTAATTTTAGAGAATACTCGTCGCTGTCGTTGGTTTCGTCGACGGGCGTTAAGACGGCTGGCGTGACGGTTAACAAATGTGTTCTTCTGTTGCTGTATTAGTTGCATAAACTCTTTCGCGTGCATTCTTTTTTATCTCTACACTCTCAGAACAAATACACCGGCATGTTGCGAATTGATTTTAGTCTTTGCAGGATTAAAGATCGCTGCTGTCTTTAGGTCTCTCGCCGTCGCCGAGTACCACGTACGGCAGACAGCAGGTTTAATGGCACGCATGTGTTTTCCTGTTGCAGTGTATATTAGCCGTATCGCATTTCGCGCACATTGATTACAGTCTTTCGTATTCTTTCTTATGTTTACAGGACCGTCTGGACGAGCACGTTCGAGGAGCATGTACAGTTTAGCATCAATAATAAAAGAATAATCGCATATCTCTTTAGCGTCGTCTTCGGAGAGCGGCCCCGTTTGCTACAAGTATAGACTGACCGATAGGCGCAGCCACCAGTCCGATTTACGCGCAAAGTAATTGCAGAAAAAATGTGAAAACTGTTGAAAACACGTTTTTAATTATCGTTATTATTGCTCGGTTTGAGAAAAGCTATAGTATAAGTGTTCATAAGCTTTAGTTACATTTATATGCCGCGAGGCGGCGTGAGCACTAGACAAGTTATAATATATGGACATGTAGACGGCTGCCTAGACGTCTCACTAGACGTCTTGTCGGACGTCTAGAGAATTGGAACGCACCCTCTGTTCACACGCTGACTGCGCGAGACACACTGCACTAGGATTGGCGGCTTGGCCTCAGGGGCTGCTTTAAATAGTAGGTGGCGCCAGTTGTGAGTCTGGAGACTGGCGCTCACAATGGAATACACCCAACAGACGGACTATTCCATATACCGCTGGACTGCGGAAAACTGTACTTAGGCCAGACAGGTAGGTGCCTTAATGAGAGGCCAAGGGAGCACGCCAAAGACTTAGGGATGGCGAGGAGCAACACATTCGAGAATGCGGAAACTGCAGTCGTGCGCTTGAAGGTATACCTCAGTTCTTCGTATATGGAAAGCCCAACCTGAAAGGGACATAATTGAAGCCCTCGAAATTGTAAAATCCAGTAGCAGGCTCGCGGAGTGACACGCTGTTCGCCCTGTGCGAGCGGCTACAGGCAGCGAGACACTAAGTTTGCGCCCGCCCAGACGCGCACGACCGTCACCTCCATCGGAGCATTTCGCCGTCTCAGAGGCCGCAAGTGATATATGGCCTCCGAGACAGCGAGGGGCGGTCTTAATCGGTTGTGTCGGTGGGAGGTGGCGCGCCAGCCCAAACCCGCAGGAAACACCGTTAACGCTGCACCTGGGCCGCACCTTTAAAGTAAGGTATGCAGGCATAAAAGGTATATTCCCTTTCACTGGGACTGTGTTCATCAGGCCATGGAGCACCAGTCGCATGAAACGATTGGTTTGGTTTATGAGGGTTTAACGTCCCAAAGCGACTCACGCTATGAGGGACGCCGTAGTGAAGGGCTCCAGAGATTTCGACCACCTGGGGTTCTTTTACGTGCACTGACATCGCACAGCACACGGGCCTCTAGAATTTCGCCTCCATCGAAATTCAGCCGCCGCGGCCGGGATCGAACCCGCGTCTTTCGGGTCAGCAGCCGAGCGCCATAGCCACCGCGGCGGGTCAGACCCTTAACGACTGAAGTCTGAGTTTGGGCTGGTTGGTTCATAAAAGCTATTGATTTTGTATATGTAGTTGATATGGCTGAGCAGAAGCGTTGCTAAACGAGAAATAGCCGGGGCAATATGCATAAAGTGCTAAAACGTCCGCACATTTTGCAAGGGCCCATTCAAGCCGCCAAAGTAGAGCCAAGATTGCAGTCAACGCTGGAGCCCAAACGAGGGCTCTCCCGCAATTTGCCAAATGGTAGGTTGTGCTGCGCATGTTAGTTTGCAAAAGCCCTCTTTGTGAACGAATGAATCTCCTATTTCTGCCAAGCGGAGATTGTGCCGGGCTTCTCAGCCTCAAGCTTTTTTAAAATGAACGGAGTGAAACCATCTGAGAAGTTGCGTGATTGGTCTGCAGGAGTTCTCCAATCAAATTAGTGAAGACATTTAATTAGTTAGCTTTTTTCATATCGGGAAAAAATAAAGTGTCAATTAATTCACAAGTTCCAGAACGTCTTGAAAAACAGCTGGCTGAAATGTTTGCGCCAAGTTAAAGTGGCTTTAGTTACCATCTTAAAAGACCACATGACTAGCTCCTGCGCATATCCTGCGCCCAGTGGACATGCAAAGCCTTGTCGGGGACTGCGCCCCGGAGAAAAGCGGATTTTGTACTTTGAGAGACGTCTTGGACGCATCGCTGTCACTTGGAAGGTTTCGTATCTTGCTAACTCAGTAAAAAAAAAAGGTACTTCACATATATGGTGCCGTAGTGCAATAATTTCGGTCGGGTGTTTTTCAAGGCTATCTACAATTGAAACCGATATTCTAAAGGTGAGCTAATCAGTCTTTATTAATTAATTAACGTTGGAAAACACACAAAATACTGCAGATTCTGCGCTTAACAAACCTCGATTAGTTTCACTCGCCTGGTACACTGTCTTGGCACTTACTGGCCCTCGCAGAACCCTCTAGCCCGCTTTGCTCCACATTAAAACCCGTATGTCTGCGCTGTTCATCCCCCAGACAAGAATTAGGTATGGCACTGGAGCCCACAGGAACGCACGGCTGATGCGGGCGTATCCATTGCACGCGTCTGCCGAGCACTGCCTTACCCCTACAGGCCCTCGTAGAACCTTCTAACCCGCTTTCCTCCGCAGTGAAACCGCTTTCTGTGCACTGTCTAGGCACTTACTGGCCCTAGCAGAACCCTCTAGCCTGCTTTTCTCCACATTAAAACCCGTATGTCTGCGCTGTTCATCCCCCAGACAAGAATTAGGTATGGCACTGGAGCCCACAGGAACGCACGGCTGATGCGGGCGTATCCATTGCACGCGTCTGCCGAGCACTGCCTTACCCCTACAGGCCCTCGTAGAACCCTCTAACCCGCTTTCCTCCGCAGTGAAACCGCTTTCTGTGCACTGTCTAGGCACTTACTGGCCCTAGCAGAACCCTCTAGCCTGCTTTTCTCCACATTAAAACCCGTATGTCTGCGCTGTTCATCCCCCAGACAAGAATTAGGTATGGCACTGGAGCCCACAGGAACGCACGGCTGATGCGGGCGTATCCATTGCACGCGTCTGCCGAGCACTGCCTTACCCCTACAGGCCCTCGTAGAACCCTCTAACCCGCTTTCCTCCGCAGTGAAACCGCTTTCTGTGCACTGTCTAGGCACTTACTGGCCCTAGCAGAACCCTCTAGCCTGCTTTTCTCCACATTAAAACCCGTATGTCTGCGCTGTTCATCCCCCAGACAAGAATTAGGTATGGCACTGGAGCCCACAGGAACGCACGGCTGATGCGGGCGTATCCATTGCACGCGTCTGCCGAGCACTGCCTTACCCCTACAGGCCCTCGTAGAACCCTCTAACCCGCTTTCCTCCGCAGTGAAACCGCTTTCTGTACACTGTCTAGGCACTTACTGGCCCTAGCAGAACCCTCTAGCCCGCTTTCCTCCGCATTAAAACCCCTATGTCTGCGCTGGACATGCATGTCGTTGAGGTCTGCACATCAGAAGGACACAGAAAATTCTGATACAGACAGTGAAGATGAAAGGAAGCAACCGACTATGAATGAGCTCATGAAGGCGATCCGCTCGCTAGATGAGAAACTTTCCAAGGTTAGTTCTAGAGTTGACAAGCTAGACAAAGCTATACAGTCACAGAGCTCGAAGAGTGATTCAGTGCTTGAACACATTGAGAATCAAGGGCAGGTAATTACGGGCATTGAGACTTCGATGGAACTGTTCGCCTCCAAATATGAAGAAATGAAGGTGTCTGTGGCTTCGTATTCAGCTGAAGTTTCTGCCTTAAAGGAGAAATCAGAGGAGTTGGCGGGATCTCTTGCGGGGCAGGCGGCCACGCTGAGTTATCTTAGCACAGCCTTGAATGACCTGGAAGCCTACTCAAGGTGCAACAACATAGAAATGCATGGTCTCAAGCTTGAGCAAAATGAGGACCTTGACGTTATACTGAGGTCACTGGCAGGTAGGATGAAGATTCCAGAGACTATATACGCTTCAGTCCATAGAGGTGGCGCACCGACTACCTGCCCAAAAGGGAAAGATACCAGCTGTGCTAGTAAAATTCCATTCACATACTGCTCAGGAACAGTGGATAAAAAAACGCTACGCACTTAAGGAAGAGGATGTGCACATTAATGAGAACCTGCCTACCCAGACAAAGAAGTTGTTGTGGCAAACTAAACAGGAAGCAAAGAAGAAGTCGTACAAGTTTGCATGGTTGAAAAATAGCAAAATCTTTGTGAGGAAGATCGAGGGCTCTGGAGTTATAAGAATTGAGAGCGTATGTGACTGATAAGCTTGAGTAACCATGAGTGAGGACTTCGGCTCATTTACCGACTGGAATACACACAGAAGTAGTTTGTTTAACTCCCAAGTCAATTCTGCTCTGGATCTTATCCATATCAACCTAAGGAGCATCAAGAAGCACTGGAATTTATTAAATATCTACTTGTCTGATTTGCTTGGGTACCTTGATATTGTACTTTTGACTGAAACAAATGTTAACGAGTATGAGTCTGATACGTTTATTCTTCCAGGATTTCAATCTTTCTCTTGTTGCCGTGACTCTGGTAGGGGTGGTGGCGTATTAGGATTTGTTAAAGAATGCTGGCACATTGAAAGAGTAGCTTGTGCTTTTACTGCTGCGGAAGTAGTAGCTCTTTCACTCAGTTGCAAAGATGAGACATTTATTGTACTAGCAGTTTATCGCCCTCCGAACTCAATACTAGAAGTATTTATTTCTGAACTTGCAGAATTTTTAACTCACCACGATCGAATTAATGTAATAATAGCTGGAGACCTTAATATTGACATTTCCGAAATAAAGAAACCCTGTGTTGAGTGCTATTTAGATTTACTAGCTTCATATGGAATAGAAAATATGATTCCTAGTTTTACCAGGGAAGAGGTCATGGGCACCAGACTTACTCAGTCGTGCATCGACCATATAGCAGTCAGACTCCCGAATAATGTCGCCAACGCTGCAGTAATACGAAGAAAGGTGGCGGATCATTATTTCACAGTGCTGTGTGTTCTGGCGCAAGAAAGGGAAACGCCGGGTCAAACCGTTAGAACGATAAAAATAATTGATAACAAGTGCTTGGATGAGCACGTTCAAACTTTTGATTGGAGGTCTCTGCTAAGTCAAACTCACATTGACGCTTATAACTCGTTAGTAGCCAAGTTTGATGAGATATATGCCAGTTCCACGAAGGAGGTTAAAATCAAGTTAAGAAATCCAGAGAAGAAATGGATAACGAATGATATACTTAAACTTTCTCATGAGAAGGACGAACTATGGAATGACTATAAACAAGACGTAGAGAATCTTGCCTTGAAAGAGCAGTATAGGGCACATCGTAATAAGCTTACTGCTATGCTGAGGCAAGCAAAGAAGCAATATTTTTCTGCTGAGTTTTCTATGTGTAGCAGCAATACGAGGAAAACTTGGAGTCTATTAAATGAATTATTAGGTAGACAGAAGAAATCTAATTTGGATGAGAAGTTGCTCTGTACTTTTCTGAAAGCAGATCCTTCGACCATTGCAAATTCTTTTAATGATGCGTTTGTATCATCCATTAGGGAACTTAAAAAACAAACTATTGTTTCTACCATTCAATACCAAGGCAAGGAAACAATTAATTCTGCTGCTTTTCCTCCTGTTGATCAATATGAGTTGTGGAACCTTATTAGGACGCTACCAGACAGCAAACCACCAGGCTACGATAAGATTAGACTGCGTGATTTGCGAAACAATTACTCTAAACTTAAAGATGTACTTTTACATATACTTAATGGGTGTTTCAAGACCGGAGAAATACCATCAGGTCTGAAGATCTCAGTACTAAGACCCATCTACAAGTCGGGAAAAAAGACAGATCAAACAAATTACAGACCAATTGCCATACTTCCAGTCATTAGCATCCTGATGGAAAAAATTGTGCACCAATATATGACATGTTTTTGTGAGAAGTATTCTTGTTTGAGTACTACACAGTATGGTTTCCGTCGTAATATTGGTGCGGTTGAGCTTCTCGAAGATTGCTGTGATTTTATCAATGGTAACTTGGATGTTAATGTGTTTTTGGATTTTTTTTAGATTTATCGAAAGCATTCGATACCGTGGAGCACTCCGTTTTGTTACGTAAGTTGGAAAGTATTGGATTCCGTGGTCAATACCAACAATTTTTTGCAAGTTACCTTTCGCACCGTAAACAAGTAGTGAAAATTAAAGAATCATATAGTACTTTTTCTCATATTCAGTACGGCGTTCCACAAGGTTCTGTTTTGGGACCCTTTTTGTTTAATGTTCATGTAAATGATATGGTTAATCTAACATTAAATGCAAAATTATTTCAGTATGCTGATGATACAGCTTTAGTGATATCCCATGAATCAAGCCCACTCGCACTGAAATTACTTCAGTACGATATCAATAAAATAGTAGACTGGTTATCTGGAAATCAAATATACATAAACATAGACAAAACTGTGTTAATGTGTTTCAGAAATCCGCACAAGAATGTTGATCTTACCCAGTCGGTTATTCTGCATGGTAGCAACTGTGCCAAATGCGAATGTTCGCCACTACCCTACTCGAGCAGTGTTAAATATCTTGGCCTATATCTTGATTCCAACATGTGTTGGTCTTCCCAAATTGACTATTTATTAAAACGACTCCGTGCTCTTTCTGTGCAGCTTTATCGTATCAAATACACTACACCTATAAACTTGCGTCAGACTGTGTATAGATCTTTAGGAGAATCTATCCTTAGATACGTGTTTCAGTGTATGGTTCTTGTGCACCTTGTAAGATTAAGAAGGTAGATAGTTTCCTGTGCAGAATCTCCACTAATTTATTGTATGGCACTGCTTACGAGAAGTCCGACCATAACACCAGAATGGTTAAAGCAGGAGTTATTCCTCTGCATGACTTGTACTTGCAGGTAGTAGTTCTGAGAAACTACTTTTCAGCACAGTTTAAACAGCCAGATAAAAAACCAGAGTCGCTTAGGCACATAGCGCGTTATAAAGTTCCAAGGGTTTATACACATTATGGTAAAAGGACACGACAGTTCTATATACCCTACCACTTTAACAAACACCTGCAAAGGTGTTTGATTGTGATTCATTGACGGCTGTGAAATCTGGACTGCAAGCGTGGTTTGAAAGTTTTAAAGAAAGGAAATACTGAGTTGCTTCTTAATTTCTATCTAGTTTGTGTTCTATTTATTAACTCCAGATTTTCTTTGTGTTACATAATTATCAATCGCTAAATTTGTTGACTGATCTATATGTAATATTTCGGCTTTGTGTTATTGCTAATTTTTTTCTTCTTTTTGCATTGTAAATTGTGCAATTTCAGCGTTTTGTATTGACCGCATGCTGTTGTGACTGTCGTGGCCCGCCCACAAGCGCTTGCGCTTCTGCGGGCACACGCTATGTACTGTATATACATATCTTGCAATAAAATTCCTGTATTCCTGCATTCCTGTTCATAATAATAATAATAATAATAATTGGTTTTGGGGGAAAGGAAATGGCGCAGTATCTGTCTCATATATCGTTGGACACCTGAACCGCACCGTAAGGGAAGGGATAAAGGAGGGAGTGAAATAAGAGAGGAAGAAGGAGGTGCCGTAGTGGAGGACTCCGGAATAATTTCGACCACCTGGGATCCCCCAGACAAGAATTAGGTACGGCACTGGAGACCATAAGAACGCACGGCTGGTGCGGGCGTATCCATTGCATGCGTCTGCCGAGCACTGTGTTAACCCTACAGACCCTCGTAAAACCCTGTAACCCGCTTTCCTCCACAGTGGAAACCCTTTCCAAGCATTGCCTTCCGAGCACTGCAATGGCTCCGAGAGGCTTTTGTAGAACACTGTAGCTCGCTTTCCTCCACATTGAAACCTCTTGCAATATGGCGGCGCTGTTCAACCCCCAGACAGGAATTAGTTGCAGCGCTGGAGGATCGGCATGCATGGCTGATGAGGGCGGATCCCCTTCACGCGCCTTCCATGCACTGTCTTGTCATCTACAGGCCCTTGAAAACACACTAGCTCGTTTTCCTTCGCATTGAAACCCCGTCCACCATGGCGGCGCTACTCATGCCACAGAGAGGAATTATGTGCAGCGCTGGAGACCCGTGACGCATCAGAGTACACGCCTTTCGAGTAGTGCATGGGCACGCCTGTACTAAATTCCAGTCTTCCGGCGCGAGTGTCTAGCCGCTGCGATCGTTGAATGTTCGACGCGTGCCGATTGCCAGGGTTTCCCCAGTGCTGTACCTAATTTCTGTGCCATAAGCAGGCCTTGCCGTAACGATGTAAATTTTTTTGCTTACCATGGAAGCTCTTTCGAATGGTTGGGGTCGCACACATGAAAGAGAATGGCGAAGGCATTTAGGTAGCTTGCATCACTGTTTTCTCTGCACTATTATGAGCCTGTGTTGAAAAGGATCTTCGTCCGCAGCGTATGTTCTCGAGTGACCAGCAAATGGAAGCCGGCTGATCACGATAGTAAACAATTCGGCGAACAAGGCTTTCGGAACCATACAAACGAAAGTTATGTGACTGTGGCTCCTTCGGCGGTATTTTTCGGACTCTGATTACAGCATAAGCGCGAGAAAGTCTCCCGGCGGTCGTTTAGGAAGCTGCCATCAGCTCATAAGATGTTTGTATTGGCGAAAGTGGATCGAACGGAGGCGTACGCCGCGGCCGCTCAAAGTTAAGTTTTTGTGACGCCGCAAACAGGGCCGCATATTGGTGCATTTTGATGTAGCAGGAGTGAAAATTTAAGCTGAGATTACGGTGGACGTTAAACAGCCCTAGGTGGTCGCAATTGTTGCACAGTCTATCACTAAGGCTGCTGTCATAGCCGATGTGTTGCTTTGGGAAGTCATGGTTTTGTCCTCGAACGAGGACAGCTTATAGGGCTTTGGAAACCAAATATTGAGATTGCCACAACAAAAAGAAATTGAGAACAACATGAAGATATATCAGATTATCACACACGCCGCTAATGCTTTTGTCAATCTCAAAGCCTCGTCAGGTAGGTTATCCGAGCTACGTTGCTACGTTACATTTAGTCCTCGGGACAACAACGAGCGCATGTGTATAGCATCAATCTGACGCACAGCGATCAATATCAACAGCGATAAACATAAAATTGGGGTCATACTCACGACTATTTTTAGCCATCGTGAATAAAGCTCAACTTCACTTCAGCTTCTTTGTCCACGCATATCGCAACGTTTGCGTTCGAGGCCAATTTATATTTTTTTCATAGCGTTTGTCTTAATACAAAAAATTCCGGGGGTGCACTTAAGTCTGCTAAGGTGCAGCAATGCGAAAGCATTTCGCTTAGTGCTGCTGATTGTGTTGTTTAGTGTTCGTTTCTTTATGCCTTTGCCGTTTCTAAGTCGTGTTTTCGCTCTGACTTCGGTTCTGCCAAATACGAATACGTGAGTCCCGTTGCTGGAGTGCGTAATAAGCAAACCAAAGTGCTAATTACTTATTAATTAATTAACCTTAACTGGACCCACCGGCAGCAGTTCAAGAAGTGCAGCGAAGAGGTGGACGAAGTGGAGTCCCTTCGCAGAGGGACAGTCCGAAAAATACCGCCAAAGGAGCCACATAACTTTCGTTTGTATAGTTCCCAAAGACTTGTTCGCCGCATTGTTTACTATCGTTTCTCCTCTAGCGTCCCCTCTTTATATTGCCTCGAATATTTATAGTGTTTGTTCATTCTTCAAAGCTGCCGGCACGCCGCTTTATCGCTTTGTTTGCGATGGAAAACACGACCAGATTTATCTCGAATGATCGCATCCAGGCAGAACTTATTCTACGTTGTTCCAGAATGTCCTAGTAACTTTGCACGCTTCATCTAGAAAGTTCACTGTCAGCTTTAAATTGAGCACGGCTGACAGAGGCGGGCATTCAGTTCGACGATCGCCGAGCACGCTTGTTGCTACGCCGCCGCCAAGTGATTCAGTCCATTGTGGGCGCAAGTCAGCCCCAACAAAGAGTTTTGTTTAGACACCATTTTCGCAGCCTTTCTGCTCTCCGGACCGCAGTCACCACTTCGTGACAATATCTGCCTACTGTGTCGTGGCGCTCAAATCCTGCAAGTTGAGTGCTTAAAATACCTAGGCGTAATATACGACCCTCATCAAGACTGGCGACCTCATATCAAAAGTACAGTCCTCAAAGGTGAGCGAGCTCTCGGTCGCCTGACGCGAATCAGCAGTAAGAAATTTGGTACGTGCAGAGACATTCTCTTATTTTTCTATAAAGCTTACGTAAGACCAATTTTAGAGTTAGGTTGTGTTCTGTTCTCCGGTTGTCCTAGATACTAATTCAACCTCTGGTGCGTTTGGAGAGGCGCGCTCTACGGCTTTGCCTTGGGTTTGCCAAAATCAGCGCCAAATTGCGTCCTCTTCCTGGAAGCCCGCGTACGGGACTTGAACTCTCGCTTCCAGCTCTCCACAGGGCGCACCTTCTTACAGGGACTTGAGCCTATGCCTGGAGTAGCTCCTCCAATTTTTAACAAACCTAGCTTTGTTTCTAGGTAAACATTGGCCGCTCTACAAACTGTCTCAATTTGTGTTTACACAGTACCTGCTGCCTAGAATTGCAGTCTCGCTTAGGTCCGTGCAATGCGTTAACAATGTCCAGGCTGCACCAGCTGTTTGCTTCGACCATGTACGCTGCCGCTATATGCAAAGAACTTGTCTGCCAATGTGCGAAACGGTCTCCTGGAAGAATATCTGTTCCAGTACCCAAGTCACGCAGTTATTCTCGCAGATTCCTCTCAACATGGCGAAAAAGCAGCAGTAGGTGTTTATTCTCACGCAATAGATTAGTGTTATTCTATCCGGGTCCCTGATTCAATTCAGATGTCGCAATCTTGCGAGTAACAAATGTCCGGTAAATTTCCACCGTGCTTGGATGGATGGATGGATGGATGGATGGATGGATGGATGGATGGATGGATGGATGGATGGATGGATGGATGGATGGATGGATGGATGGATGGATGGATGGATGGATGGATGGATGGATGGATGGATGGATGGATGGATGGATGGATGGATGGATGGATGGATGGATGGATGGATGGATGGATGGATGGATGGACGGATGGACGGACGGACGGACGGACGGACGGATTTTAGCCACCAATCAGATAACCTTCGCTTGGTTACTTCTACCCGCTTAAAATATATTTTTCCCTCACTGTCCTTAAACCCCAATGCTTTGAATAAATCAGCCCCGCTGCTTTCCACTGCAAGGTGAAGTCCTTTACAGAAAAGTATCAAGTGCTCAGCCGTTTCCACCTCCTCTCCACAAGCACCGCACCGCTTGGCGTTAAAGCCCCTTGATAATAGGAAAGTAGCGACACTCTCCGCGCCGCGCTTTCCTCCCCGATTCTCCTCGCGCGGCGGCTGTGAGCTCTGCGCACGACACGCTTTTTCTCCTTGGCGCCCGCCGGCCGACCGCAGCAGTGAGCGAAGCGCGTGTTTTGGGGCCCGCTCTGCGCTCCAGGAGTGCACAAAATCTTTGAAAAATTGCAAGAAAAACATTGAGAATGCCAAAATTAACGTTCATGAAGAGAATGGTTTCTTCTTAGAACTGTGTGAATGGGGAATACTGACGTAAACAAAGCCTTCAGGCGAGCTCGGTACTGCAGGCATTTAAGTCACATGATAAGGTGTTTTAGTTTGTACTCCTGATTTAGTACTGCCTCTGACTTTGTCTGTGTTTGTTTTTTAGAGCGTGAACTCTGTCGCCGCAGTAAAACTTCGGAAAACGACCCGGGCTGGTGCTCTGAACTTCAATATCAGAGAAGGTCAAAGCGGGACTTAGTCTGTTTCGCTACTGTCAAGCTATGAGTCTAGGCATAGTATATGTCACGTGGTAAACCGTGAGTTTGGATCACTGGTTAATTATATACTTATTATGACTAATTACTGGAAGCAAACTTAATTGATATTTAGTAAATTGCAATTAAAACCCAAATTGCGCTGCAGCATCGAGTCATATACAGTTGTAAAACTTAGGCCAACTGTAATGGTACCGTGCTAGTCAGCGATCCACATTAATCTGCGTTAATTAGTTAATTTGCTACAAAACCAAACAATGAGCTAGACGATGAAGTCGTATACCTTGCGACAGGAACAGCGCAGCATGAGACAAAGAAGGGACAGGAGAGGCACGACGCTTTGTCTCGTGCTGCGCTGTTCCTGCTGCAAAATCATGCACCAACCAGCCCAACTTTCCACCTTGCTAAAGTCAATACTGCTGAAAAGCTTAGGATGAATGCGAATGCTCTGAATTAGTTTACGATACCTATTAATTAGCGTTATTGAGCTATATGCAATCAAAACCACCCTTTGCATTGTAGTATCGAGTCATATACCTTTCGAAAGCTTAGATTCAGTGCAAATGAGGTGTGCTAGTTATCGGCCCGAATTAATTAGTGCTGAATATTTAACTGCAGTTAAATCCTGAATTTGCACTATAGATGGAAAACTAAGGGCTAGCGTAAACGCGTTATGCTAGCTGGCCAAACTTAAAGAAAAACCTCACAAAAACAGAGCTAACATTCTAACTAGGCTTAACACGAACTGGTTCGAAATGTTTTTCTTTGCTTTTGCATTTAATTGCGCACCTACAATGCGATCAAGGAGGGCGGACAACCATTCATCGAACATTATTAGGCACTGGTGCCAAGGAAGGGTAAGAATATACTCGGTATACCTATGAGAGAGCGCATTGTTATCTCTAGGCAAGATGAACGCCTCTCGATAATGTAATATTATACTTTGCACTGAAATTTCGTTCCAGTATGTAGTAGGGGATCTAAAGCTGGTATTTTGATTAGGTATCACCTGAAATGTATCATTAAAGAAAATGAGAGCATGGTCAGCAGGATGATTTATTTTCGCGCACGCAAAAAACCTTGATTGACAAGATACACGTAACAGACGACAGTATCACATAATATTCAGCATCCACGCTAGTGTAGATATATGTGCTATGCAGTATTGACAGTTGAGAAAAACATGCTCAAGGAAATACAAGAGTGGTGTATGTCATAGCCCAAATCAACGTCACTTTGTACATCTATGCAGCAGTTTCATGCAAGCGAAAGTTAATGGACAATGGGATCTTAGGCTAATAGACTGTTTGTTAAAAATTGCCTATTTGTTGTTATAAAGACGACGCTACAGGTGCAAGAACTAGCACGTTTTGAGCCCAGTCGCTATTTCCAGAGAAGATGCAATGCGCGGGTGCTTTGGAGATTCGTTCCGTTCTGGCCTTGCATGCAAAATAACCTAAAAAGAAGCAGCAAACAGCCCTCGAATGATGCCTTCCAACCAACGGTGTCAGCCATTTTTATGACGTCGTGGTTAATCCTTAAAATGAGTTGCCGGGCGAGTTGGTATTCCATGCTTACATTCACAGCGCAAAGACGAACACGGACACGAGGAGAGACACCACAAAGCACCGACCTCAACAACGTAAAAATCCCCCAACGAGAGTATATATGGTATCATTAATACCGCATAACCATCATCAGGCCGCTTGCTGCTGTTGTACGCGCAACAGCACGCCATAGCGCTTGCACGTTGCAATAAAAGCACGGCGCTCTAATATTCGCTCGCCGAGCGTAGGAGAAAAATGGAGCGGAGGAAAAATTAAAACACAAGCAATACGCCGGACCCACGCGTTTCCACGAGCAACGGCAGGGAGACCAATCGTCGCTCAGGAAATCGGGCGAAGAGCCGACCCACAGGGAAGGGGCGAGCAAGGGGCGAGGAGGTGGCGCGGCGGCGGCAAAGTTGAATGGTTGGCGGTACTTTCATATTATCAAGGGGTTTTACTTGGAGTGCAGTCGTAGAGCCATCATGCGGCACCCACTAAGAACCCCCTCGCAATGTACGGCGCCGGCCCAGCAGATGGCGCAGGGGGCGAACAGCGCATTGGATAGATTGAATGGAAAAGAAGCAAAGCGTAGAACTATATCGATGCTGGAAAAGGCAGATCAGGAAGGAAACGTTTTATGTTAACTCAAGAGGCAGTGCCCTCCTCTTTGAAGCTAGGTCAGGGTGTCTTAGAACGCGCAGCTACAGAAAGAAATTTAACGAAGAAGATGACACGTGTGTTGTGTGCGGTAAATCTGTATAAACAATAGAACACCTCATCCTAAAATGTCATGGTATCCATCCCGATGTCGATAATAATAATAATAATTGGTTTTTGGTGGAAAGGAAATGGCGCAGTATCTGTCTCATATATCGTTGGACACCTGAACCGCGCCGTAAGGGAAGGGTAAAGGAGGGAGTGAAAGAAGAAAGGAAGAGAGGTGTGCCGTAGTGGAGGGCTCCGGAATAATTTCGACCACCTGGGGATCTTTAACGTGCACTGACATCGCACAGCACACGGGCGCCTTAGCGTTTTTCCTCCATAAAAACGCAGCCGCCGCGGTCGGGTTCGAACCCGGGAACTCCGGATCAGTAGTCGAGCGCCCTAACCACTGAGCCACCGCGGCGGGGCCGATGTCGATGCAGGTACACTCTTCCTGAGGCCTTAGGGTTTAGAGATAACAATAGTCATGTAAATAAATCTGCGGTGGAAATTAGCAAAAAGCGATTGGAGGATTGGTGGCACAAAAGCAGAGAGGTGACATAAGTTTTAAAGTGTAGGAAGACGTTTTTTAAAGAAAATGGCGATTTTTATTAACAACTTACAGCAGAGTTAACCAAAAATAAAGGGAAAAAAACTGAGCATAGTGGCAACAACCACTGCCCCGTTTCAAAGGGGACGCTCCTACTTTCCAACCATCCATTCAGCATAGCTTTCGCTTTTCCGCATGTAAGGAGACTTAAGTGCACCTCATAGTTTTTACATAACGCGCGACATCAGCAGATAGTCGTAGTCAGTAATACTTGCGTCGAATGCGGCGGAAGATGCGAGAAAACCCGAGATGGCCAGCTGTTGGTTCATCGTGCGAAGGCTGCAGAATTTCTTCTCGCAAGCTGTTAGGAACGACGGGCGGGTACGCGGCCTTTTTGGGGGCGAAGTTCTTTTCACGACGACGCCACTTAGCAGACTTAAAGTAGACAAACCACGCTTGAGCTAAGCTGGGGGTGAAGAAGCCTTGCTTTCTAGATACTCCACGAGACGCTGTAGGTGGGGGGTCCGAGCGTTGGTGTTGCGCGAAGTCGCTGGCGCTTATGGGCCAAAAAAAAGGCGTCCTCATCGACATCTTCTGGCGGCTAGTGGACACGGGCTCGAGACAGGCAGTCCGCATTGATGTGCTTGGGTCCAGGTTTGTGGACGAGGGTGATGTCGAATTCCCGGAGGCGCAGGCTCCATCGAGCGAGGCGGCCGAAGGGGTCCTTCAAATTGGCAAGCCAGCACAGTGCACGGGGACCGCTGGCGACCTTGACCTGTCGTTCGTACAGGTAGTGGCGGAATTTCGACGTAGTCCAGATGATGGCAAGGCGCTCCTTCTCAGTTGTCGACTAGTTAGCCTCGGCCTTGGAAAGAGAACGGCTAGCGTGTGCGATTACTCTCTCCAGTCCGTCGCTTTTCTGAACTAGGACGCCGCCCAAGCACACGCTGCTTGCGTCGCTATGAACTTCAGTTCCGGCGTTTTCATCAAAATGCGCGAGGATCGGTGGGGACTGTAAACCACGTTGAAGTTCTTGAAGGCTTCTGCTTGCGGCGCTTCCCATTTAAGTTTGTGAGTCGCGTCAGAGGCTCGGCGATGCGCGAAAAGTTCTTGACAAATCGTCGGTAATACGCGCACAGTCCGAGGAATCTGCGCACAGCTTTCTTATCGGCCGGCGTTGGAAACAGTCACGACAGCAGCTGTTTTCTGTGAGTCTGGGCGTACTCCTTCCTTGATTCCGACGTGGCCTAGAAACAGAAGCTCTGCATAAGCGAAGTGGCACTTCTCTGCTTTCAAGGTTAGACAGGACGACTTTATTGCATCCAGTACTGTTCGAAGCCTTTTTAGGTGGTCATAAAAGTTCCAGACGAAGACAACGACGTCATCTAAATATACTAGACAGATTTACCACTTCAGGCCTGACAGCACCATATCCATTACTCGCTGAAACGCCGATGGTGCGGAACAGAGACGAAATGGCATCACCTTGAACTCGAAGAGGTCATCCGGGGCGGTCTTCTCGCGATCTATATCATCGACCTCAATTTGACAGTAGCTGCTCTTGAGGTCCATGATGAGAAATACTTAGCGTTGCCGAGACGGTCCAGTGTGTCGTCGATGCAGGGGAGGGGTAGACATCCTTCTTCGTTATGATGTTCAAGCGCCGGTAATCGACACAGAATCGAAGTGCGCCGCTTTCTTCCTCAGCAGTACAGCCGGCGCCGGCCAGGGACTCTTCGATGACTGAGTGACGTCGTCGTGAAGCATGTCTTCAACTTGTCGTTCTCGTAGCGACACACGGTAGGAGCTTTGGCGGAGAGGTCGGGCGTGCTGGTCGGTTACAACGTGATGTTCGGCAATCGGCGTCTGTCGGACCTTCGGCGATGACGAGAAGCACCCGCTGTTGCTTTGAAGCAGATTGCGGATCTGGTCTTGTCTGTTCTGGGGCAGGGCTGGGTTTATGCCAAAGATGCGCGTGTGACCTTCCTTAGGTGAGTCTTCTGACACTCGATCGAAGAGGGCGAAGGCATCGCCGGATAGTTCGTCGAACGAAGCAGTCGTCGTTCCTATGTTAGCATGCCGGTATTTTTCGCTGAAGTTCGTCAGCAGTACCTCAGTTTGTTCATTGCGGAAATGTGCGATGCCTCTTGCGATGCCGATTCCTCGCTCTACAACTCTGTGTTACCCTTTATGAGAGTTTCCACGTTCCTGGCATACGTGGCACCTACGGTGACCATGACACTTTATCAGGGTGGGACGCTCATGACCGTCAGCGAAGAGATGGCTTCGCCCGTCGAAAGCGTGATGAGCGTGGATCGAAGATTCTTGATCGTCTGATGCTCATTATGGAAAACCATGTCCAAGATCACTTCGCGGGAACATTGCTGTAACACTACGAAGGTTGCAGGATAAGTATGTCCCTTGACGGTCACTCGCGCTGTACATCGTCCCGATGGTGTAATGAGGTGGCCTCCGGCGGTGCGAATTTGTGGACCGTCCCAAGCGGTCCTGGCTTTTCTCAACTGCGCAGCGAATATTCCTTTCATCATCGAATAATCGGCTCCTGTGTCGACTAGGGCGGTAACTTTCCTGCCGTCGATAGCCACCTCTAAGTCGGATGTCCTTGCTCTTGCGTTGCACGTCGTCCTCGGTGTCGGGTATGTGAATCGTGGATAGGGCGTCTCCTCGGGGCTCTTCTGAGTGCGGCGTGTTCATACGGCGTGGTCTTCTCCTTCTTCGTCCTCTTAAGACATGGCACATACCCAACGGCATGGTCGATGGAGGAGCTTCGTCGTTTCTCTGGTGAGCAACCTCACCTCCATCATCGTCATCAGCCTGACTACGCCCAAAGCAGGGCAAAGGCCTCTCCCATGTCTCTTCAATTAACCCTGTCCTGTGCCAGCTGCGTCGACCTCACCATCAAAGGTTGCTTTCTTTAGTTTCCCCTGTGGGGGCTGGGGTCTTTCCGCGAAGAGCCGCTGCGTAGCTGCGGCCCGGCGACGCAAAACTTGGTGTGGACGGTGATGCTGAGCGGGACAGACGGCTTGAGGGCACGCAAGACTCTCGGCGCAGATACTCGTCGATCTCCCGTGGTGGTTGGCCGGGGTGGGGTCGTGGGGCATCAATTGAGAAGCCACGCGGGCCCATTCTTCTGTAGGGGCAGTGCCGAAGAATGTGGTCGGGTTCGCCGCAATGGAAGCAGAGCGGGCGGCGCTGATCAAGGGTCCTACAGACGTCTGGTTTTCTTGGCTGAGTTGGTAGCATACGTGGGCGGGCGTTTGAATGGAATCTTTGGAGCTGTGCACAGGACTCCTGGCGCAGAGTGGCAGGACGCCTTTGGCAGCGTACCACGGCGGCTTAAGTCATGGCCTGCGGTCCTGTGGCCTTTGGAGTCGGGGTGCCAAGTGCGTATTACACTTCTTCCCGTACCACACCCATCAGAGTCGCTGCTTGCGGCTGTGGGGAGTATGGAAGCAGTCGTCGTAGCTCCTCGCGGACGATTTCGCGGATAACCCCTCAAGTTGTCGCTGGTGGTTGTCATCGTGTCCGGACGACTTTCACAGACATAAGCCTGGCAGTTGTACTGCCGAGTCTGGACGTCGAGGGTCTTTTAGATCGTGGAGGCTTCTTGCATGAATTCCTCGACGGTTTTTGGCGGCTGGCAGACGAGACAGGCAAAGAGTTGCTCCTTGACGCCGCGCATTGGAAACTGAAATTTATTTTCCTCGGTCGCATCAGGATCGGCGCGACGAAAGAGGCGCTTCATTTCTTCGACGTAACCAAGGACGGACTCGTTCGGGAGCTGAGTCCTGGACTCGAGGAGTCGTTCGGCTCTTTTCTTCCTCACAACCCCCGTGAATGTCTTCAATAGTTCGTTCTTGAATAGGCTCCATGTCATTAGAGAATACTTGTTGTTTCCATACCACGTACGTGCTGAGCCCTCTAATGAGAAAAAGACGTGTCCTATTCTCGTTCCATCATCGAAACTTTTGAACGATGCCACGCGCTCAAATTGGTCCAATCATTCTTCGGGGTCTTCGCCTGGGGAGCCATTGAATGTTGGCAGCACCCGCAGCTGCTGCAGGGTGATCGGTGTAGACGTTTGGGTGAGGTCATGGTGGACGTTGCAGCGTCTTTTCGCTGTCGGGTGCGGTCCGGGAGGATCCCGAACTCAGGCTACGCTCCTTGGACACCTCGGCTGGCTCGGTGACACGTTCTCCAGTGTGAAGCGCACTAGGATGGCTTCACGGCTTGCAGATGGTGTTCGGTATATGGGTTTATACCACGCACCTCCACAAGATGTCAAATAGTGGTGACGGCAGTCCAGCGAGCAGGAAGGCAGCGAAAAGGGCTCCTGAAAGAAACTGCTTATTAGGCAGGCGTGCGCCCACAAAGAACTCTGTGACTCGGCGGCGGCGCAGCAACAAGCGTGCTCGGCGGTCGTCGAACAGAACGCCTGCCGCTCTCGGCGGCGCTCACTTGAAAACCGACACCAACTTTCGAGAAACGGCGACCAAAGTAACCACAACAGTCTGGAACAACGTAGAATCGACTCCGCCAACAGCTACATCAGCGTTTTGGGACTGGGACCTGTCCTGAAGTTACCTATACAGATGCAGCCAGGCATTACAATTATCAAGCCATGGCTGCCATAGCGGTGGCTACTCACCGCCACTTGAAAGGTACGTGCTGTATCCAGAGCACTACCGATACCACCATCGCAGAGGAGGTCGTCATAGCGCTTGCCATGCTACCAAAGTCCTTGTCAGTGACTCTCAACTGGCACTTAGGAAGTTTGAGCTTGGACGTATCTCGAAACTAGCCTGTCGTGTATTACGCAGCATACAACCTTCAGTGTCCACACATCGCCTCATTTAGTCACATGTTAGGGAGCATCCGAGCTCACAATCTCGCCCGAGATCTTAGCTGCCGGGCTGAGGATATCGAGCATGATGCTTCCCCCTTGTCGGCTGAACATTCCCCAACAAAGCGGACACTTCTGGCAACCTGTCATGACATTCTGAAACAATACAGACTAGGCCGATGTCATTACCCTCCCACAGACAAGAGCATCCCTGGATGAGAGGGAGTACTTTGGCGAAAACTGCAGACTGGAACTTTCCCTAATCCGTGGCTATACAGCAAACTATATCCGACCTTAGTCCCCCCACCGTGCAAAGACTTATCAGACTGCCGCACTACTTCAGATGATGCGGACATGTCAAAGTTATATTGCCTCACGAACATCTGACACGTTATAGAGTCCCTCCTGGTGGTGGTGAAAGACATTTATTGGCTTGAAAAAAGTACGTGCAGGGAGTTATGATTGGACCGACTCTTAGGGGGGTGGCCCTCACAAACACTAGGTGGGGTCCCTAGTACGGGACCCCAGTGGCGTCGGGCGCTGCCCGGGCGCGCTCAACCATGGCCTTTTGGGCCCGTAGGTCAGAGCAGCCGAGCAGGGTCGCCTCCTAGTCCTCCCGGGTGGGGTTGGGGTGAGGGGGGATAGCTGGGTTGAACGGGTAGGTATGGTAGATGTCTGAGAACTTCGCCGCACAGTGCGGACAGCTGTCCGAGAAAGAAGGGTCGAAGTGTTTGAGAACTGCCGGGCATAGCAAAGTGTTAGTATACAGGCGGAGCAGAAGCCGCTCATCAGCCTTTGAGAGACCTTTACACGGGCGGGAATAAAGGCCGTGGCCGGATTCTTAGAGTAAAATAATGTCCTTGAAGGAGTAAGCCGGAGCGAATTCGTTCCTGATCGCCGGGGTCGGAGGGGAATGCCCGGTGAGAGAGAGCGCAGGCGGCGGTGTCAGCTGCCTCACTTCCCTCTCAAGGCCCATGTGAGCAGGAGCCCAAACGATATTCCGGTGAGCGGGGTCCCCGGTGTAGACGCTGTTTTGAGAAGGCGGTAGGCTAGGTATGGTGCCAGCACTGATCGACATTCCGACAGGTTCCTCGCGAGTAGGAAATAATTGTTTTGGAACTGGGATGACATCCAGCCAATGCAATGGCGACCTCGTCCGCGTGTTTTAGGTCACGGGCTCGGAAAGTAAGACCGCTCGCTGTTTTGTATAAGTAGACGACTGCGGCTGTGTACCATCGCCCATGGTGGGGGCCGGAGGCGTCCACGTAAAATACGCCGGGTTTCGGTCTTTTGTGGCGAGCCAGGGCTTCCGCCCGCGCCAGGCGCCGGCCATGATGGTCCTCACTGGTAATGAAGAGGGCGAACGTGGAGGGCACTTCTCCACTGGGATGGAATACGGAGGCGCTCTTCCATGAGAGTGGTGTGTTGGATATGCAGCCGGGCAAGGAGGCAGCGACCCGACGACTTCTTCGAGGGACGTGTATATCGGTTGGCCAAGTGGGCTTCCCGGAGCTCCCGAAATGTGTTCACCGTGCCCAGTACCAGGACACGCTGGTTGGAGGTGTTCGCGGGGAGGTCCAGGGCCCGCTTAATAATTTTGCGGAGGATGACTTCGAGTGCATCCTCGCCTTGCTTCCGCAGGTGGAGGTAAGGAGTCGAATATAGAGGTCTACTGGTTACAAGTGCATGCGCCAGCCGCAAGGTGTCCTTGCATGTAACCTCCCGCGCTTGTTAGAAATTCGGCGGACCATGCGACCCACATGGTGCCCCACACCTTACGAAGTTTGGCAAATGTCGTTTGTGACCATCTGTGTTCATGTATAAAGAGCCCCAGTACCCGCACTTCGAAATGTTCAGGAATTGCACCTGTCTCAATTGAGAGACAATGCAATTTTGTCTGTGCACATTGCTGAGGGGCGTATGTGCAGAAATTCAGACTTTCGGGGGGAGCATTGGAGGCCGCAGCGGCGAGCATAATGGTCCACTATATATGGTCGCCACCTCCTGCAGGTTGGCCTCAGTGTCTCTTGGGGAGCCTTGCGTAGCCAACTGGGTGATGTCATCGGCGTACAGCGCATGCTGCACACCGGCGAGAGCGCCCAGCTGGGCCGTTAAGTGCACAACAGCCAAATCGAATAACAGGGGAGAGAGCACCGTGCCCTGTGGTGTACCCCTTGTTCCTAAATGAAAAGGATCATGTTCCTTATCCTGGATTCGGATGTAAGATTGTCGGTCAAAAATTTCCCCTTGTATTGAAATGCGTCTCTGTCGCAGTTAGTTTGAGAGAGATGGGTGAGAATGATCTCGTGGGGAACGTTGTCTAATGCTGGTTTCAAATCCTAGGCGAGTACGACCTTGTCGTTGAGGGGGCGGGGGAAAGGAGCATTCGACGGGGTCGAGGACGGCCCAATTTAGCTGTAGCAGGACATCCTGTGGAGATCAGTGTGGGCGAAACCCAAACGTGGTGTCTGCTAAAAGGTGTTGGGATTCGATGATCTCGGACAACAACCTCTCGCGTACCATCGTCTCCATGAGTTTGCACACACAGGAAGTCAGAGAGATGGAACAGAGGTTTTCCATGTTGATGGCCTTGGAAGCTTTAGGAAAGAAGGTGACCAGGGCGGCCTTCCAGTCGAAGAGGAGTGGCACTTCCCCGAACCAGACTGAGTTAATATAATCGTTAAGGATAGATATGCCGCGCCGGGGAAGCTGACTAACAATTTGGCTGTACTTCTGTCTCGATCCGGGGCATTGTCTCGTTTCATTTTGGCCATGGCCGCCCTCAGATCGTGGAGCTGGAACTGTTGATCAAGCTCAACGTTCTCAGGCCCTGCATAAGAGTAAGCCGGCCCGCGATGGTCCTGGGTGGTGCACAAGTACTGGTCCCCGAGTTTATGCGCCAACTGAGTTGCGTTGCTCAGAAAGCTGTGTATTGCTCTTTGGATGTGTTTTTAGTTTCCATGCGTGTTTTCGTTGGGTCAGTTAGGGCGCTTAAGAGTCGCCAGGTGCTCCGGCTGGACATCTGCCGCGCGGCCGTATTGTATCGGGCCACCCAGTTGGAGTCGGCGAGTTGGGCCGCATACTCAGCCGCACTCTGGGTGAGCTCGGCGATATGAGCTTTAAGTTTCCCGTTGTGCTTCTGCCAGCGCTACCGACGAATAAGGCAATGCCGGGCCTCCCAGAGGTGAAGGTGGTTGTCCACATTCGAGACCGCCTCTGAGAGTTGTATTTGAGTTTCGGAGGAGCGAAGACCAGAGACCAGTTGGGACCTAGATTGGTAGCCTCGCTCATGTATGGGCGTCGCAGTGTTATAATTTTGTCTGAACTTGCTCCAATCTGGGAGTCGGGCTTGTGTTGTGGGTCGCGTGAAAGGACGGGTCCTAATCGTAGTGTTGAGGAGGCTGTGGTCGCTGCCGAGGGTTTCCTCGGTGCTGACCCAGTCTGCATACTGAATGTTGCAGGTGAAGGTCAAGTCCGGACACGTATCCCGACTCACATAGTTGCCTGTACGAGTTTGGTGGACTGGGTCAGTGTGGAGGGTGAGGCCCAGCCTTGACGCAAGCTCCGCCAACTTGCGGCCCCGCTTCTCTTCACGTCGGTAACCCCACATACGGCCGGGAGTGTTGAAATCGCCCGCAATCAGGAGGAGGTCCCGACCCGCAACTCTCAGCGCGCGGCTAAAGAGGTCCACGAATGATACATTCGGCAATTTTGGTGTGCAGTATACATTGAGTATGTGTAACGGTGAGTCCTGCTTGCGGGGCGGGAGGAGGGACACCATTACATAGGAGTATTCAAGTTGCACGTCTAAGTCGACCTGGTTGGCTGTATAATTTTTATGGACGCATAGACAAAACGAGGGGCCCTGCTGGAACGTCGTATAATTTGCTAGTGTGGTGCCTCTCCCTGGCTCTTTGAGGGCAACCACGGCTGGCAATGCTCGAAAGTTGAAAAATACAGCCGGAGGTCGGCCCGCTGGGAACGGGGCCCCCGACAGTTCCATTGAGTAATCGTAATGGGGAGAGCCGATTTGGAAAGAGGGGGGGGGGGCGCCTACACCGAAGGTCTCCCGCCGAGTCAGTTACCAAGGGCTGAAGCTGAGTTCCAGGAAGGATAGCCGACCAGATACGTCTTTAAGGGGACCGACTCTGCGAGAAAGGCGGGGGCTAATCGCGACCTGCGGAGCGATAATAGAGGGGATAGTCTCCATGACTTGAGCGTTGAGGCGTTCCATCGCTGTCCCCAGCAGGGTATCAAACTTGGCATTGAGACGGGCTTCGATGTCGGCAAGGGAAGGTTCCGGCGCCACCGCCGTCTCGCTGTCCATAGCCTCCGCGGTGCATGTGGGTATACTTTAAGGTAGGGGAGTTGTCTTAGCCTCTATGGCTTCAATTTTGGTGAGTAGCATTTCGTTTTGTGCCCGGAGAGAAGCTATAGAAGGTTGGGAAGCCCAGCGTCAGCCGCCGAGCGAGGGGGAGGAGAGGATGTGGAGAGGAAGGCTACCCTACCAGAACCGCTCACCTGTTTGCCATTTTTTGTTTGCCATTGGTTTCTATAGCGTGACTTTCGGCAATGCGGTCCTGTGCATGAGACCAGATGTTCAAGCAAGGTTAGAAATTAAACAACGGGGAGTAGGGAGACTAGCTTTGGGAGCACATGGCAATACACCAAATCATGGGGTACAGGGTGATATGGGATGGGCGTCGTTCGAGAGCAGAGAAGCTAGCAGTAAGATATCATTTGAGGAGCGATTGAGAAAAATGGGGGAAAAGCAGTGGGCTGGGAAAGTTTTCAGATACCTGCACATAAGGATCGAATGTTGACACGAAATGGAGAAAGCGAACTAGAAAATTGACAAGCAAATATCTGGACAGCAGTAGGGGGGCAAATCAGCAATTATCGGTTAAGAAAAAGGTTAAAAAACAGAGAGAGCTCTGTGGAAAACAGGGATGCTGACGAAATCGTCAAGAGAATATCTATAGTGATTGTAGGGGAAGGTCTTTGTTGTGTGAGGCAAGGACGGGAGTTTTGCGGACTAAGACATATAGAGTCAGGTACTAGATAGATAGATGTGCTGTCTTCCCGGCGTACCTCCGGCGTCCATGTCCATGGTGGATGAAGTGAAGAGCCGCCAGCTTTCCCTTATAGTGTACGGTAAGAAACTCTATGGCGCCTCGCCTTCGTTAGGCTTAGCTATACGAGGTAACGTGGCGCGGTTGAAAAGGGGCCTTAAATCGGCCAGAAATCTCTTGCCTGGGCCAAAAGCGAAATCCGTGGGGGCCGCTTGACTTCCCCGAACTTTCGCCGTCGGTCTCTGGGCCTTGAGGAGTGCCGTAAACTTTCAAATATTGCAGAGCCCATAAGACGCATGTCGGCGTCTGCTTCCCTTGCCTCCGGTCGAGGTGAACCCCAGTTACTGCGCCTTTCCTTGGCTCAAAGCACATTATTTTGTATTTGAAAAACCTGCTGCGGTGGCTCAGTGGTTAGGGCGCTCGGTTACTGGTCCGGAGCTCCCGGGTTCGAACACGACCGCGGCGGCAGCTTTTCGATGGAGGCGAAACGCAGAGGCGCCCGTGTGCTGTGCGATGTCAGTGCACGTCACAGATCCCCAGGTGGTCGAAATTATTTCGGAGCCCTCCACTACGACGCCTCTTTCTTCCTTTCTTCCTTCAATCCCTTTTTTATCCCTTCCCTTACGGCGCGGTTCAGATGTCCGCCGAGATGTGGGACAGATACTGCGCCATTTCCTTTCCCCGGCACAATTTTTTTTTTCAGCTGCCAAACTCTAAAGCCCCTGAGCCACCACGGCCCGTAAAAAAATAAATAAAGAGAGGAAAAAAGCTCTCGTAGCTTTTATGGTCGTCTCGTAAAAATATTTATTTCGCGACAAACGCACATATGTACCAAAACGGACAACACTTGGCTCTGTTCATCCAATGCTCGCCGCGAGAGGCGCACGCCCTCTGCAGCTGCTGGGCGGCAACAAAATCCGCACACTTTTGCTGCTGAAACGAAATGCGCACGTCAAGGAATCGGCAACAGGCATCTCACGGCCTTTGCTCCGCTGTACAGAAACATTGTGGTAGACAACAGGTAGTACAACGTTGGCGTTAGCTTTTTGTAGATTTTTCTTCTCCTCTGCAGGAGGTATGTCATTTCTTCTGTTGCTCAGGTTGCTTCTAAATGCCGTTGAGAACAAAATGAATGCAAATTTTTTGTTTTCTTTATGCCGAGAACTATATGCTGTACAGTGAAGGTTGCGATTCTTTCACTTATCGCATTCACGAATCACAAAAGCAGAGGAACAGAACCGTCCTTTTCACAGGCAAGAACATTACACAAAGTCAGTGTTTAGAGAATACAACATGCTCCTGGTGACCCGTGAAGATGACGGGTGTCGCTAAACAGTTGTATAAACACGCGTGACTTCTATGAAGGACAAGGTGGTATGGAACACTTCCTAAAATATGGAGAGTTCGCGTGGCTTGACCAGAAAAATCACACTGCAGCAGATGGCACTTTGATGCAACGAAAATGAAATTCAGAGTCAAGAGTTGTGCATAAAGGAGTCTAGCATGGAGAGTCTAGCACGCTTCCTGTAATGGAACACACTACATCGCGGAAAGTGAATTATCTTTCCTCGCATAGTTCTTGTTTTCCCAGCTGTAAAAGCAATACGTTAGTGGTGAACGCCAAACCTAAGTGAAAATTCAAGTCTGCCCATTGTAATATGAAATAACAGCGAAGTCCTGTAATAGCAAAAGTTATACAAGCGCTTTAGTTTGCTTCACCTTCAAGTCTTTTACACATCGTGAGTGCCAATTGTGATTGATGCTGTAATCGAAGCCGAAGGATAATTGAATGGCCCGTGTAGCAAGACGCCTAGATTATTATTTTTTTTCTGTCATCGAAGTTTTCGCAAAGCTTAAAAGGAGCACCTGTTTTGAGAAGCAAGTTTAAAGCCGAATACATGTTCATGCCAAGTAACTCAGGCTCAAACATGTCGATGCGGTATTTTCGCCCACCTTCATCGCACGCGGCATTGCAGATTTCTGCGGCGAAGTTTCAACAATCAAGCCGTGCGAAGTTACTGCATGAGAAAGCTGCAGCCGTGTGGCTGCGCTTGGGTGGATGCCAATGAGTAATCACTCCCGTTTTAGCAGTTTATAGTTTTTACTCAAGGCAAAGGGTGGAAGTTATTCGAATAGAATTTGTCGCAAGAAACTAGCGGCATATTGCATTTCGCCCTTTTCTTTGTAAGAAAACAGAGGCACGTTTTAATTACCATACTTATTGCTTATTTAATTGTAACTATTCTGATTTGGGCGTACCTTTAGTTAGGCCTATATGCTTTCACCCATGGCTATGCTAGCCCCTAACGCGAATAACACTGAGTTCTACTAAATAGATCTCTCTAGTGAACTTAGGTTTAATTGCATAATTTGCGAAGTAGCATATGCGAAGCCCTGGCCATGATGATGATGATGGCTAGGCAGCTCGTTAGTGCTTTGAGAGCAGCAATGTTAAAATGAAAATTCTGTACGTGGCATTTCCGGCAATTGTGCAGCCAGGCAGGAAGCCTTGAAGGGTTGAAGGTGCGGTTGACCGCCTTTATGGATATGCGGCGTAATACCGCAATAATAAGTCAAGATTTTGTCTATGCGGGTCATTGCCTTCCTTTGGTTTCTGACGCTCGTTCTTAAATGTTCAGAGATCACTTTGTTTACTGCCCGTCCGCTGCGTGTATTAACAAGAGCTAGTGTTGTTTGGAGAGTGAATACTGCACCAGATCAAAGGAATCGCATTTTCTTTCTTTTGCTGAGACAGTTTAATTTCAACTCTCCCTTTGTGAATTCCTTCCTTGCCAAACGTATACGGAAGAGTGGGCACAACACGGCACAGATTTTTCAAATCGCCGCCATTATTTTTTGTTCAGATACAGAATACAAATACCACCGAAGAGGGCTGGGGCGGGCTGCTTGGTGTGTATTGACGGACAACATGAAACAGCGCTTAAGACGGGACAAAGGCAGCGAGAGACACACTTGCGCTGACCAGCAGCCGAATGAATTATTGCAGCATGTGAATCGGCATATGCAGGAAGCATGGCGAGTGGTTGTGCATCGGACCGTCATCATCGCCACCTATAAAGACGAGACCTCGAGGCTCATGATATGCGCAAAACTAATGAGGCGTGCATCATCAGCCCGTCGATAGCTCTCTTCCCGCAAAAATATGCATTTCTTAGTGAGTGTAATTCCTCCCGGTTGTTATTTTTGATCGCCATGTTTCCTTTACATGCGGCCTCACAAGTTGCTATAATTATAATCATTCGGTTGCCAGTCGCCGCAAGTGTGCATCTCGGTCCCGTCTTAGGCATCATCTCTGTAACCTCTGCGTCTGTAGCGTCCTGGCATCGCACTCACCAAATATGAAATGTAATAGGAACACAATAAAATTTTACGAAATTCGAAATTTCAAAATGTCACATTTTGCCCACCCCTGTGGCGCAAAAGGAGACGCCTTTCCAGAATCAGCATATTTCTCATCCGTGCATAGGTTTTTGTCGTGACAGAGCTGGCTCCATCGTCGGAACGTGTTGCACAAATAGCTGTTCGTACCCGCCGCATACACGCTTGGGTTCGTGAGGCGTTTTATACAGTTCCTGCTTTTCGTATTCTCTCATTTTCTTTTCTGCTCTGCAGTGGTGAGCGCCTTTGGGATCCACAAAGCGCGCAATGGCCCCGCCGCTGATTGCGTGCATCCGGAGCGTTCTTGTTTTCTACGCGCTAGTTGGCATTCGTTGTTTGTTTGTATTTTTTTGGTAGACTATCCTATAGAGAGCAGGAATACACAGGCAGAGCTTCAGAGCAAGCAATGCAACCATTTCAAATACCATTAGTACTTCCAGAACATCTAATTGCCGTGTTCTGCCGCACATATAGCCTGCTGCTAAAATAATTGTTTCAAGAACCCATGGCACAAAAATTCTAAAACTTTGTATAATTAGGACAAATACCCAACTGTAATAAATAAAAACTTGCGTTAATCTACGACGCCAGGTTGACTGAATTGCAGTTTCGAAAAACGCAGATGATCGCGCCATATCGACCTCTTTCTCGTTCACCAAGTCTCATTTGGCTATTTTTTTTCTTCGCTTAGAAGGGGATCATCTGTTCCGCCCCAAACTCGATTGTTGTGAACATGTGGATACCAGCTAATTATGTTAAGCTAATATTCTGGCTAATTTCAATGTTATCGGGTGCTAAGTAACAAAATGTTGTGTTTTGCCACACTCCCTATAATCAGAGCAACGTCACACGATTGAACCTGCAGCATATTCACAGAGTGCAGCAGCCATGGAATACTGAACTGGCAGTCAGCGCTTGCTTGAGAAAAAAACGGCAAAGCTGCAGTTCGCCAATTAGGCTGTCTTTGCGCAAAAAAAAAACGCGAAAATATTTGTTTCCTTCTACAGCTTCCTTGCCCTGTAAATGTTTGCACACATAGCCAAGCTGCGTTAGGTTTGAAGACACAGTTCCCTGATGTCAGGTCTGCATTGAAGTCCTGAACCATTAGTTGAGATACTCATCTAACACATGTCGTATTTCGTGCCTCCGTCCGAAAAGAAACCGAATTTATCCAACTCTGGACAGGCCATGATACGGTCCAGAAAACAGAGAAAACCTGAAGACGCGTACACTTTCGGGCATCAGCCAACAGACTACGACAGTTCAAAGCATCACTTTCCGCCACTGGAGCTGAACGTGCAAGACACAGGGAGCGTACATGCTAATTGTTTGATTCTGAAAAGAAGAGTGGGTGAAGGTACTTCACAAATGGCAGTAGCACACCTGCACACATTTCCTACACAGCATTACTCCACATACATTCCCTTGTTGAAAGGAGCGACATTCGGGCAGCATTGCTGCACCATCAAAAGTAAACTCTCCCTGAGATTGGGAACGCCTTTTTAAAGGCGTTTGCAGTCGGAGGCTCCAGCGCAGTAGCGAGGGTACATATGTACATTCCAATTCAGTCGTGTTGTTTTGCGCGTCAAACGCCGTAATCAACATCCGCCGATTAACGAAGGACAGAAAAACATGAGTCAGCAGACATTGAATGCTGTGTTTGTACATCATTTTCAGCATGGCGTATATTGAAACGCGCCGTCAATTAGTGCATTTGGCCAATCAGTTGCATTGTAGGGATTATTTGGCGTTTTGACAAAGACACAAGTTCTGTTTTTCATTAGACCAGCTTTTGTTGGGCTGTTCATCATCAGCGTAACAGTTCTCAGCAGTTATGCTATCGATTGGCACCTGCAGAAGCACTGCGGCCATTGTTGTTTTCTTCTGTGAGCGTTATACGCACTAGACTGGCTGCCCGTCGAGCGTGAAAGGTAAGCAGAACTATATTTGGTCGTATCGTGCACTACGGGACATGGCAACACACGTGAAACGTTTAGGGGAAAGCCCGTGTTGTACTTTTTTCGCTTCACTTTTGTATTTGACGTGATGAACCGCAAACCGTTTTGATAACTGAGAAACATTTTCTTGGTTGCCCTAAAGAATGTAGCGCGGACATCGAGAGGTCCAGATACAGAGCAGTCGCCATTCAGTGATGTACACTTGGCGGCATTCGGTAAGATCCAGTAACTCTGAAAGCCCTTGGCGTCGACCAAGAGACGACGCTTCACCTATCCACAAGAGTGTTTTAGCTTAGCCTCTCTTTCACAGATCGCCGGGAGTGCCACTACTGGCTCAGTGGAGCAGCGGTTGAGCGATGCCCCGCGGCTGTTTCGAAAAACATAGCCACCGGCGGGGCTTGTCTTGCCGGGTATCCTTTTCGCGCAGACGGTTCTTCGGGAGGCTCCATATCTCGCCACTAACTAGCTGATGCTCAGTGCCAGGTGGCAACTGCATTTAATTTATTTCAACTAATTACATTGCCGACTGCCATGCGGGCAGGATGCCACCTCATTTTCGTCACTGCAGCCGCCTGCGGGTGGACTCTTCGTGAGCGGGACCTCCGAGCTATCGGATTAATATTACACTTGTCGACGCCCCGAGGCAGCACACGGCCAGCGAAGCACGCGGGTTCAGGGAAGCTAATCTTTTTTTTTTTTGGGGGGGGGGGGGGTAAGAAAAGAAAGCCTGGATCAAGAATTCTTGTTCGTTGAAAGCAGGTGCGGCCAGGAGGTTCGCAGCTGTTAGTTTACTAAGTGCGATGGTGACACCGAGCACTTCGTTTACGGACAAGTGATGCATTGTGATCTAGAGTTGTCGAATAGTCTGGTTGTCATGATAACACGCGCATCCGCAAAGCCTGAAGTCTGATATTAGATTCAAGCGTGCGTGTGCGAAACAAATGCTAATGAGAGATCTAAACCGGCGGCCCAGTGTTTTATCAGCTCGAAGTCGGTTTCGTTTCGTTTTCCTACCCGCGTATCGCGGAACATTTCTCGACTGAAATGAATTTTAATTTTAAAATTATTGACATACTCCTCATACGGCATGCGAAGGATTATTGCGTTATTGACAAGAAAAAAAGCAAGAATTGACACACTTCAGCAAAGGAAATGCGCAAATAAAGACACGGACGAGAAGAGCACAAGCACGTACTTTTTTGCGCATTTCCCTTGCTTAACTATATATGCACGACCGACTCGCCTAACAACGTTCGCTCAAAAATTGACAGTTTACACTGGAGCTTCAACTTTCGTGCATGGATTATAAGCCTGTGGTCTCTGGTCGTGTTGGTACGCGAAAAATGCGGCTGTTTAGAGGGGAATGCTTCACTAAAGTCAATATACATAGATACCAAGGAGCAGCTGACTTGAAAGTTCTTTCTGAATGTCAGAATCATTGCGAAAATCTGCGTCAGGAATTTATCGATGCAACGGAGTCGACACAGCGGGAGTGAATGGATTCTTTCCATTTTTGCAGGAAGGCTGGTTAGTGTGGCACGTATGCGCAATACAACTCAAGGAAGCAAGCGTCAGGTTGCAATGGTGCATTGTCGTTAATTTTAAAAGGCTTGCCAGAATATTATACGAAGTGTGTTAGTGGTGTATACGGATACATACGGCAGCGAAGGCGTAGAGCTACAGCATCCGCCTCGCATGCAAGAGGACCGAGCTTCGAATCCCAGTGCCGCGCAATTCTGCGCTGCGTTTTAAAAAAAATCCGCGTGTTGATCGAATTGCATAACCACATGGCCTGTGGTGCGGCCTGATCTCCGTGGCCATAACTGACAACGCACTCCCTCACCAGAACACCACCCTGGTGTAGTGCTTGGCCACAACCTTCCATGAACAGACCAATTAGCCCTCGGCCCACAGTACCCTGACCAAGGCGGCAGTCAGACCTGTGACGCAGCGGAGGGTGCTAAGAATCTCTGGCTCCGGACAGGCCTCCATTGGAAACAGAACCTGGCAACGTTTAACGCTTTAGTGGTGCTTATTGTAGTGCTGTTCCAGGAACTAGCAAGCACTAAACGGGATGCCATAAGGCTTAGCGAAGTTAGGTGAGGCGTATACTGTACTAAAGGGCGGGCACATACTATGCTATCGCGGATTACCGGATAGACGAGAGCTAGGTGTGGCATTCCTCATTAGTCACGATACAGCTGGAAACGTAGAGGAGCTCTATATTATTAACGACAGGGTGGAGGCTATCGTAATTAGTTTTAATAAGAGGTAAAAACTGAAGGTGGTGGAGGCCTTCTATATATGATGACCATATAGTCCAAAACATCTATGAATACATGGAATCGGCAATGAGAAGAAGCAGGCTAGAGACCAGGCGGTATATATGCAACTGTGCATGGGCGCCAGGAATAGCGGCGGGGAGTTATTGGCAGAGTTCGCGGATAGAAATTATTTGCCCTCTTCCGCAAACGAGAAAACAGGAAATCGAAGTGGAAGAGCCCCAGTAGAGAGACTAAAAATTAAATTGGCTCCACACTATTCCCTCACCCTGGCATCGTGCAGGATGCGGAGGTCCTCGGAAAGGTGCGTTGTATCGAACACAGGATGGTAGGGTCTCTAATTAGCCTGTAGCCTTGAAGATGGAACGGAAGAAACTAGTGAAGCGGGAGCCGATTAATGACATAGCGGTAAGAAAGAAAGTAGAGGAACAATTTCGCTACTTATATCCCCGCCTATGGTGTCCAGTCTGCAACTCGCAAGACACTTAGGCTGACATTCACCACTTGTGGGTTTGCCCGGCACTGAAGCCAACCGGTATTCGCCACCTGGCAGCAGCGGGTCTCCACACAGACAACCCGTCCTCACATATTGCTTCGGCGCAGGGGCCACATCACCGCGCCCTCTTCGCCTTCATTAGATAGGCCCACCTTTCCTGCTTCATTTAACGCCCACGCACTTTTTTCTTCCCAACTCCCCTTATGCCCAGAGGCAAAAACAACGCCGCGATCAAAAGAAAAGTAGCGGAATTCAGGATTTCGCTACAGAACAGATATTGGGCTTTGACCGAGGAAGACGATCCTAATGTTCATACAATGAACGATAATCTCACGGCTATCATTACGGAGTGCGCCATAGAAGTAGGCGGTAGGATGTTTCGACAGGATACCAGCAAACTGTCTCCGGAAACGAAAGATCTGATTACGAAACGCCAAGGCATGAGGGCTTTTAACCCCACAAAAATAATAAACCGGCACAGCTATCAAAGTTAGTATTTAAGCGCAGGGTAGCCGATATAAGGAAGTTTAATATGGAGAGAATCGAGCATGCTCTAAAGAACGGAGGTAGCCTAAAAGCGGTGAAGAGGAAACTAGGCATAGGTAAAAATCAGATGTATGCGGTAAGAGACAAGGAGGGCAATGTCCCTAGCAATATGGATAAGATAGTTAAAGTAGCCGAAGAGTTCTACACAAGTTTATAGAGCAGCCAAAATAATCTGAACGTTAATGAGAGACACAGCAGCGCACAGCAATGCGTCGTCCCGTCAGTAAAGAAAGAGGAAGCAATGAAAGCCTTGGGAGCAATGCAAAGGGGAAAAACAGCTGTTGAGGACCAGGTAACAGAAGATGTGTTGAAGGATGGAGGGGAGATTGTGCTAGAAAAACTAGCCACCCTGTATACGCAATGCCTTATGGTTTCCACCGTACCAGAAGCTTGGCAGAACGCTAACATAATCTTAATTCACAAGAATGGAGACGACAAGGACTTGAAAAATTACTGGCAAAGCACGGGGTTAATCGGAGCGACATGGGAGAGGTCTTTGCCCTGCAACGGGCTTAGTCAGGCTGATGATGATGATGATGATGCTGATGATGATGATGATGATGAATGGTGTGTATAAGGGGACTGCGAAAGCAAGTATAAAGTGATAGATGTATGCTATTATTTACAATTCGGGCAACTAAATACTGCTCTGGCCCTGCAGCGTATTGTTTGTATTTAAGTAAATTAACTGCATGTTGGCACAGAAAGAATGCTCGAACAAAGTGAACTCATTTTGCAGGTTTTGTCCATTTAACTAGATCGTTTAATTAACGTATACCCTAGACAGCGGTCAGGTCGTACACAATTCACCGCGCAAAAAAAGATAGGGAAGGCAAAGGAAGACACTTTCACCGTGTTGTTCCGTAAAAGATCCAGATTGTCGAAAGGGGAAATAAAATACTTTGTTTGACACGCTAGACACCTTTACTGTGCTCAGCACACGGTTGTGCTGCGGTGTTGCGATGGTCATCAACAGCTTGCGGAAGTTTTACGGTTTGCATTCCAGCCGGAGGTAGCAGTTTCACGTGTTGCTCGCCTCTAGTCCTGCACAATCCATTATACGGTAATTAACCCCGCCGAAATGTCAGACGCTGCGCTCCTTACCAACCCCGAAATTACGCATCACGTACACGCAGGAAGATCATCGTTTCAGTGAGCTTGACTGAAAGCGTCGGGGAGCATAATGTTGCCTTTCTTTTCTTTCTACTCCTTGTGAAAAGTGAAATTAGAGCAACAATTCTTTTTTTCCTCGCTATAGATCGCTGCCTTTGGTTCGTTACACGTGCACCGAACTAAGCTGTCCACTCGCTTCTTTCTGGCTGACCACCGGAAGCGCCCGATCAAAGGCTGCCTTCCTCGCGTCCAGGCGCGTATAACTCCGCGGTCGACGATCTAGGAACCCTGAAGTTAAGTCGCCCAAAACCATGGCTCATTCGGGGCATTATCCACGTCGCAGATGCTTCTCCGCAGTCAACCGGGGCGGTCCCTTTCCGCGCCCTCTTGGCGGTGCTCGACTCCCAAATGCGCCCGGTTAGGAGTTCTTGTCGCCACTGGACCGCGTCCACCGCCAACGGCTGAACACGCCATGCAAGCCGGCATGGCGCCCCTTCCTATGGCGATCGTCAACTACCGTCCGTCCTTCATATCTTTTTGCTGCACATGCAAATGGTCCTCTAGTGTCCGGAAGTGGCAGTTCGCCGCACGCGCCTTGTTTGTGGACAACCGCAGCGTTTCCGCAACCGCCGCCGGGTGGCGCAACCGCGGCGGGCGACTGCATTCATCGCTGCCCTGACCGCCGCGAAAGGGGTGAAGGACGGGTGATTTATGGCATATTCAGCGTCGCCCGAGGGAAGCAACCCCCTTCCGACCCGCATCTGGCTGCCTCGCTGGAGGGAGAGGGGAAGACTCCGCAAAAACTTGCCTCCTGCCCTAGCGACGATTCTTTCATTTCTTTTCCCCTTTACTACCTCCCTATTTTGTCAGTGCGATAGCACGAAACGAAAGAGCGCGCGTACTTCCCCCACCTTACCCATTCCCCTCCCCCGTCTCCTTTCTTCTTCCTTTGCTGCTCCCTTTTTTCCTCTTCGGGGCAAAAAAAAGCAGAAATGGGTAGCGGGGGCGGCGGAGGACCTTATTGTGGTATCCCCAACTCCCCCTTCCCTTCTTCCGCGTTTTCGTCCTCCTCGCAGAACCGAGAGCGGAGCAGAGCAATGCGTTGCTTAGAGAGGGAGAGACAAAAAGCCCACCCCCGCAATGAGCAACCCGCGCCGCGCTGCCATCGCTTATTTCCCGCAGAGGCCGTGACGGAACGGCTTCCGCAACACCGCATGCGGGCTTCACCAGCGAACATGTCTGTCCGGTAAAAAAGCGAGCCAGCCAGGCGGCCCATCCTCTTTTCACCCACACCGCCTACGCTTTGTACCATCTCCGCACTGTTTTTTTCCCTGTTTGTCCCCCCTCCCCTTTCCCATCTTCCTTCCATCCGTCGACGACGAGTCACGTAACATGCGCGCAAAAAGATATGATGAAAGAGAGGAAGCCTTTCGGAAGCCCAATGCGTGGTTTGTGCCATCCGCAACGGACATCGTGCTCTCTTTCTACGCCCCCTGTCCATTGTTCTCGAGACGGTGCGGACAGAAGCGTCCTTCACTAACCTGTGACAGCAGGAAGTGTAGCCGCTTCGTTGCGCGCACTTTTTTGTTTGCCAAAAATGCCAGTTCTGTTGGAAGCGCAGCACATCGTATAATCCTCATATCTGCGGAAAAGGGCTGACTAGCGAACGGGTCGGGAGTCTTAGCGCACCTTAACCTGCTGCGATCGTCGCTGTTTATGAGGGACGCCGTAGTGAAGGGCTCTGGAAATTTCAGCCACCTGGGGTTCTTTAACGTGCACTGATATCGCACAGTACACGGGGCCTCTAGAATTTCGCCTTCATCGAAATTCGACCTCCGCGGCCGGGATTTCAGTCAGCAGAATAATGGACCATTGCCTTCAATATTTCCATAGCAGTGTTTTACAATTTTTCATTTTTCAAAATCTTTGCCCGAGAAAGCTGGACTTGACCTATGCGAGTGGATGCATGAGAGCCAAACAAAAGTGCACGGTTTCTTGCCTCTACACTGCGAGAAGATAGAGACTTGGTTTCAAGCACTCACCACACAAACGGGAAGGGAAGTCCGGTCAGCTGCGTTTGACGATATGCTTTTAACATCGAAAACGCGCGATCGGCAAAAATGCAGACAGGACAGGTTTAGGTCAAGTCTGTTAACAACGTTGAGAAAACGCAGGAGGAGAAACTTGAGGGAAGCACAGCCGAGACTAGCGGAGGTTGAGAGAAAGACGGTCTCCAGTCGGCTGAGAGAGAGAGAGAAAAACTTCATTTGGTCCATTAAGGGTTTAGCGTTCGGTTTTCGTCTGCATCTCTGCAGACTCTTGACCTTCAAAGCAGGGTTGGGCCCCTAGTCCAGGGCTCCCCTGAGTCGCGCTGCTTCGCTTGCGTACTGCACCATTGCCCTTTGGGCGGCGAGCTCGCAGCTGGTGAGCCGGCTCTCCCACTGCTCCACACTCGGGGTTTTGTGTTGGTGTAACGTGTAGTTTCCCTTACACTCCCAGGTTATATGGTAATGCGTGGGGGTGCCCCGCACCACGGGCATGTGTTCCTATACTGTGTAGGATACATCTTGCTAAGTATATGTAGGTTAAAGGATGTTCCCGTTTGCAGCCTCCGCCAACTAGCTGCTTCTTGTTGTGTTAGGCTGAAAAACTTTCTGGTGCATGCAAGACCGGCAGCGGCGAGGTAACATTTTCTACGGTATGAGTCAGGAGAAAAACTGGCCAATGCTCTTTCATCCTACACGGAATTTCTGTCCTCCGATATTCATATCAAAAGGCTTGGTGCGTCCGCGTCGAATAAATGCAGGCCGATTGTTTCCAAAGAGCACCAATTTGTGCCTGTTGGTATACGTCATGGTGAAGCGTTGGTAGCGCCAAGACACAGCCGAGGAGTGGACGGGACGGGACGACTTCTCTGCTGTGTCTTCGCGATACCAACATTTCATCAATTATTTCCAAATTCTCAAGATCAAACAGAAAATACTGCTCAGTCAATATAAGTTCAGGGACTAAGGTATATAGGACTGTTCTCGATCCCGCTACCCGTCATGCAGCAAACAGCTGCTGGAATTTGGCAAAGCGAAAATTCCGCCTACAATATTAGTTACAACAAGCTTACGTCAATTACAAGTACTACACCTACAATGCTTCAAATTATTCCGCTCATAAAATCTTTAAACTCTTCGCGTCACCAACCAAATTACAGAGCGCGAGGGAGAGTGGATGCAGGTTGCCGATCATTAACTGACTCTATTTTGTTCGCTAATACTCCAAGTCCCAAACGCTCCGTTGTCGACGCTTGAGGTCCTCACGTAATATGCCTCACTAGAACCTAGCTGGCTATCAGTGAACTTTTTGACGCTAAAAAACGCTACAACATTTATCGCTGTGACAGGGCTGCTCGTGGCCGTCACTGATACAGTTTTGTCTCTCCCTGTTCACATTACAGCTAGCGTTTTTGGTTGAAATTCACACCTGATCGAATAAATTGGTATTGGGTGTCTGCTATCATCCACAAGTCCTGCTCCTGCACCTTTCCTGGCGCTCTTTATTGCGTAATTCATATGATTACCATCCGTTATCAAAATTTTCCCTTCATTTTACTAGGGAAGTTTAATTATAACCTCTGTATAGTATGGTCAAAAATACGTTCCTTTTGTAACCGTTTTTCAACTAAAAGCTTTTTTTTTTCACTTGTGCAGTGGTTTCAGCTTGTATAGCTCGTAAAGCAGCCAACTTGTATTGCGTCTACTACTTCTAGCATCCTGGACTCACCACTTTGCCTGATGTTTTCTAGCCCTTATCCAACCTGCCAGAAATTATCACTTACTGCTTCCTTTCCCTTTGGCCTGCACTATGCCGCATCAAAGTAGTCACGTAAGGCACAATCCTGAATATAAAAACGCTGACTTTGCTGATATTAACCATGAACTTCTGAATGATTACTTGCCCTGCTATTCAGACCGCTGCTTGAATGTCATTTATTTCAGGATGTATTCGTATTAACACGACAGCGCTAAAGGTGCCGTTGAGCGGACAACCCGTCGGCGGTCGCGTGAGCGAGACTCAGGTTGCCCCCCTCCCCTTCGATCTAGGTCACGTGTCCTTGTGATGTCATCGCAACCTGGCCACCTGGGAAGCTCTGTAACTTTTATTTCTCCGTTTTTACATAGCAATTTGATTTTATATGTTCTCTTGTTTATTTATTATTTCTGTGAACTTTCATGCAATCTCTCTAGTTTGGCTAGCTAAAGGATTTTTTTTTTCCTTCGTAGGCAATATGTTGTTAGTGGCTATTTGTTAATAAAAATAACAATGGAAGGATAAGATGTTGCTAGCCGCGGCATCTGGCATCGAAACCTCGGCTAGCGGGAACAAAAGGACAGGGAGAGTGAAAGAAAGGGGGCAGCGATAGTAAGAAAGGATAGGCGTAGGGGGTAGAATGCACTATGTATGTACAAATACAGAATACGCACGTAAGCAATACATTTGCTGCTTTTTCTTTGCGCCATTAAAAGGAGAGCTATTTTAGCACACCCTATGAAGTTGAGCAGTAAAGCAAAATATTTGAATTTATGTGTGAATGAATCTCACCCTGTTTTCCCGCACTGCATGAACCGCAGCTGCGTCTACGGAGGCGAGTATGATTTCGCGGATCCCAGAGGCGCTCCAAAAGGGCGGCAGATTGTTGAAATTCAATTTTCTCAGTCGCAAATAAGTGAGTTCTTGCTGCATAGAACCAATTTTCACTGCGAACAGCAACGG
Source organism: Amblyomma americanum (assembly GCF_052857255.1). Taxonomy (NCBI): domain Eukaryota; kingdom Metazoa; phylum Arthropoda; class Arachnida; order Ixodida; family Ixodidae; genus Amblyomma; species Amblyomma americanum. Next base: position 221,966,466 of record NC_135500.1, on the reverse strand, counting down.
CAGAAAGCGTGCATGACCTGTTTTAATATCCCCACGGGCTTTTCTCGCGCACACAGCCTGTTTATAGTTTGAATGCGACTTCCGGTTGCTGACGCGTCGTCCTCAGACTCCGCTGCGTCGCCTACGACATGCGTTGCACAACGTGGGCAGTGTTTCGCCGCATCTAAAAATAAGTGGGAACAGAAAGTATAGAGACATATCAGTTTATCTGCAGGGAGAGGAGGTAGGACTTAGCAATCAGTTTTTGGACTGCTACTCTGCATTGGGGAAGGGGATAAAATAAGCCTACGATGCGTGAGGCAAATATTACTGTAAAGAAGATAATCTCGCTCACTTGGTTGGAAGCGAGCCAGAAAAAGAGGGGTTAGTTTTCGGTCCCCCCTCTCCTCGAGCGCCTGAACGACGTGCGAAAAGCTCGACGGCAAGTTCATCGTCATCAGGTAGGCGCTGACAGCTCCCACGCCGTCTCGCGGATATCAATCAAATGAGCGCTCCTTAACTTCCGCCCCTGCAAACAACACGCGTGGACGTATGCGCGCGGGCGGTGACACTTCCGCCTCGCACAGTCGCAGTGGGAAGGAGCGCCTCTTCCCGAACTGCACTGCAGGCGGATGCGATGCGAGCGCCAAATGCAGGCCAGATTTAGAAGCAGGAAGCAACGCTGTTCTTTCCGCGAGGTCTCGATTCAGCTTGCTTTTTGTTTGGCCATTCTCTGTACGAGTGGATAAGCGTTCGCCGCTGCCTGTGTCGGCTTTCCCGCAAAGCGACTGCGGGAAAGACCGCTTGACGAGGAGGCTGTGGTGTTGCGTAAGAGAGCGCTTGGGAGGGAAAGCGAGCCCCAGGGAGGGAGCTGGAGTCAGCCATAACTGTAGCGGCAGCACGCTGATTCGAGGTGCGCAAAAAAAAAGGGGGGGGGGGGGGGGGGGACGTTCTGGGTGAGGTTAAGGCGCTGCTGAGAGTGTGAGACAACGCGTGCGTTCACAGCTTTCCAAGCAGCCTTAACCAGTTTGGCCGTCCGCTGGGTCATGCGCTTCAGTTGGTCAGTTGTTGGGTCAGAGATGTTCGGACAGCAGGGTCAAGTCGAAGTATGAGAGCACCTCAGAGGGTGGCCGTGTTGCAGTCCTCATCATCTTCCACAAGGGAGTTTAAGCACATGAGAGACAACGCACATCTCCGCGAAGGAATCCGCCAACTCGTACAGAACATGTCGATTGCGATGTCGCTTTTTCAAAACTTATGTCGTGTGCTTGTAGGGTCAATGTGCGGCAAAACTACAACGAAATTCCGCTCCATTTAATTCGGTAGTCTTGCAATAACTTGTGGTGACCGCCCTTGGTTTTGATAAAATATCGATGGAAGGAAGTTAAGAGGCCCGTAGACTTCGGCAACAAGCGTGGAAATTAAGCAGGACACTTACTGCTGCACATAAGCAGGCCAGGACGACAAGCAAGCAAGCCCATCGAAAGTGGGAGAACTGATGGAAAGTGCTACACATTTGTTTTGCACAGAGCATGTGCCCAACATATGCCCAGTAAAGATGGCCGCTTAAGTTGGACACTCTCGGAGGACTTACTGACAGGCCGCGGGGTTAGAAAGCTGTGCGGGAGTTCTCCGCTGTTTAGGCGGCCCCGGCCTCGAATCGCGACAACAAATGTGCCGGTATGCACAGGGTGTTCAGAATTAAGCTTTAAGCATTTAAGAAAAATACCGAGAGCAGTACACAAAAGTCATTACAGTAAGTGGGCTATGCGGCCAGGCGGACACAAACGGTGTGTGGGAAAAGTTGTCATTGTAACCTCATTAATTAACTAAAATTCATTATATACCTTTAGTGCGTAGCACCTCTAACCGCAATCACGGATTTCGGCGATGGCAGTCCGAAGCATGGGCCGGCTTGCACCTCTCTCGGTTTCACTTTGTCGGTGGGCGCCTTCAGCGGACCACGAACGCCGACTCACACATTGAGTTACCAAGCTTTCAAAAGTGAACTAGCTGTGCGCTTTTCCTTTTCTCAAAACCGAGAGAGGTTTTACGCCGCGAATAAGAGTAGACTGGGAATAAGACTGTCTTAGTTGCTTCGTGCAAGCCGCCCATGCTCGCTCTCTCTGTCCGTGAGCTTGAAGCGCGAAGGAGACGGTGGCGACGCCTCGTCGTGCGCCTTAATAACCGATGAGAAGGCCTCATAGATCGCCGGCGCACTTTGCGTCGCTTATGAAAGTACAGCAGGGGTAACCAGAGCTAGCGCACCAAGGCCGCACGATTAACTACGCAAATCGACTGTAATTATTTGTAGCGGGAGCTACACTAGGCTACCGGTCGAGCATTTCGCGGTACATGGGAGAGGTAAGTTGTGCGCATGCGCCGTTACCATGGCAACCGGAGGGGAGCAAGGTGCGGCGTGCGCTTCGCCGTCGCCGCGCGCCGCTCCACCGTCAAAGCCGAGCGTGAGTTCACGAGGATGAGCCCCGCCGCGGTGGCTCAGTGGTTAGGGCGCTCGACTACTGATCCGGAGTTCCCGGGTTCGAACCCGATCGCGGCGGCTGCGTTTTTATGGAGGAAAAACGGTAAGGCGCCCGTGTGCTGTGCGTTGTCAGTGCACGTTAAAGATCCCCAGGTGGTCCAAATTATTCTGGAGCCCTCCACTACGGCACCTATTCTTCCTTTCTTCTTTCACTCCCTCCTTTATCCCTTCCCCTACGGCGCGGTTCAGGTGTCCAACGATATATGAGACAGATACTGCGCCATTTCCTTTCCCCAAAAACCAATTATTATTATTATCACGAGGATGAGCAGTTGTGCGCATGCGCCTATACCATGGTAACCAGAGAGACCCCACAACTGCGCCGGCCGCGTTCTTCGTCCCCGCCTCGCAGGACGCCACACAATCACCCGAACCCCGCGTCGCACGCGCAGGATTGCGTATAAAAGGCGGAGATGTAGTGGGCGTCTGTATATCACCACGTTTGACATGCATGCAGAGAAGGAGAGTGCAGCCGCTGCTAAGCGGCGATATAGACAAGAGAAGGTTAACTCTTCCGATCCTGAGGTTGTCGCCTGGCAGTTGGCTTGAACCAGGTAAGAACGCTGGAGTCTGTGTGTACGTGAAACAAGGTATCACCGCTGTCACACATCTCCCTTCGATCTCCCGTGTTCGGCTTCTGGAAAGCGGCACTATCATCCAAGGAGTCTACGTGGCACCGGGAACATCTGTAAAGCAGACGATTGATGTGATTGCGAAGTGTATACCAGCCTACGGCACGGCTTCACAGTTGTGCGTGACTTTGGGTGATTTCAACAGGAAACAGGACTCCTTTAGTCAGTTTATGAATGAAAAGTTTTACTTTAATTTAGCTTTGGACCCTCACGTCCAGACTACGCAATGGGGAACTACTATAGCGCTTGTATACTAAAGAGGCTCTACCAAATCGAAATACTGTATCGACAAAATTCAAATCGCTGCATGGTACTTCACAGATCATCGGGCAGTCTTCGTCTCTGTCAAGTGAAATGAGTACAAGATGTGTATACTCAATGTCTCTCATTGCTAGACATACAGTGGCAACAACAAGCTCAGCCAGGGAAACGTACTACCTCTCGCTACGTTTATCCTGGCATAGCCGAGCTAAGCCACTGCCAATTTTTTTGTACCCACTGCAGCTAGCGTGCGTGTTTGCACTGACTTACAATCAGTGCTCCGCCGCACCGCGATCAATAAAGGGCACGATATTGTTTACTAATTGCTGCCAGGACACAGCGGCATCGCAGGCAACGACCGCGCGGACGAGGCCGCGCGAACTACTGACCATGAGGGCGGTTCTGTGTCCATCCACATCTCGAGAGCCGACGCAGCGAATAGGCTTAAACCACTGGCGCGGGACAACACGCTTGCCGCGTGGAATTCAGGCCAATTTTCGAATTCGCGTTTAAAAACCTTGGACCCAGATCTGAAGCTTCAGCTTCCATCCGGCCTACCACGACGTGAAGCAACTTTGGTGGGTCGCCTGTGGCTTGGTGTAGCTTTCACCAAGCACTACTCCTTCTTAATAGGTATGACTGACAGCCCTGCGTGTGCCATCTGCGGGTGTGACGAGACAATAGCCCGCATTCTCTGTGAATGCCCTGCCTACAGCGCCGAAAGGTAGTCGCTCTGCCGTGCACTGGAGCGTCGAGATCCGCGCCCACTGAGAGAAATGAAGATTATCGGCCACTGGCTGTGGCGATCGTCGGCGGTGAAGGCCTCCAGGGCACTGCTCCGCTTCTTGAGGACTTCTGGCCTGCACGACAGGCTGTGACTTTACCGAGCGCTGTGACTTTTGCATAGTGACTTCAATTTCCTGCTGCTCTCTTTTCTCCTTCATCCTTTTATCCCCTCACCCCTTTCCCCCCGTGCAGGGTAGCAAACCGGCTTTTCTTCCGGTTAACCTCCCCGTCTTTCCTCCTCCTCCTATACAGGCAGTGGCATTCAATTCTAGTAGAATTTTAGTAACGCGCTCTGCCCTGTGATAGGCACATAAAAAATTTCAGCCCAAAGCGTGTAATTACGCATGCGAGACCCAGAATGAGGCTCCTCCCCGATGTGACGCAGCTGTTGCGTATGGCCTGAGAAGAATGTGTAAATGCAGGGATAACTCTTCGTTCAGCTAAGTGGAAGAATCAGGGGACAGCAGCGCTGGCAGTCTGGGTGTCGTGGGCATTCTCGCACCGCCCTCACCATTCGACCACGTGGCGCTCGCGATAATACAGCGTGGCGTCGGTGGACACTCTCAAGGTTCGGTTACACCAGAATTGAGCTTATTTTCCCGGTGTCAGTTGGGGAGGGCCGAGGATACAAGCGGCGAAAGCAGCGTGACGAGTCCACCGACCCCTGAGTGCGTGGCAGCGGACAGCAGTGCAGGAAAATACATACAATGATCGAAACGAGCAGTCAGTCACCCCTGCAGCATGGGGAAGCAAACAAAAATTAAACACGAAGAGTGATATGTGCACACACACAAAAAAAAACATCAGTGATGGAGCAGTTTCAATGGAATTACAGAAGGGCGATCAGTTTTAAAACTGATTTGCGCGACGCGAAATTTCAACAGTGTTCACATCAACAGCGTTGAGTGTCTTCAAAGTACGGGGCAATGCGTTTTCAATACTTTGTATACCATGTGTAGCACGACATGTTTCAACATACCAGTGTTCAGGGTGTTTGCTGTGAAATTTGCGAATTTTAATATGTTTGTCTGCTAAGTGGCGCAGGTGGGTGGTATATTTAACTCGGTCAATTCTGTAGGCGTTAAGCAGTCGTAAGTGGCAAAGGTGAGATATCTTTGCTATACCATACTGATCGAAAAGCTGGGCTGTGTGGGCGAAGAAACTCTGGTTACTTATTGCGCGTAAAACTTTTTTCTGAAGCAGATAAACCTTGTGCTTATTAAGTGCAGGGGCAGTTCACCACACAAGCTGGCGGTAACTTAAGTGTGATAGGAACATAGACTGATAGAACAGAAGTTTTACATTACATGGAAATAGATGTCTATGCCGATTTATAATGCATCTTAGTACTGCGGTCATCCCAGCTCAACTGAATAGTAAAATGGACACCTAACGCACGAATGCTTTCTGCAACGTCAATTTGTTCTGAACCGACATGCAGATCAGGAACAGAAGCAAGAACTTTATTTTTGGGACCAAGAAACACGGCTCTGTTTCAGTCACATTAATTTTAAAATTTTAAGGGAGCAGACGAGTTCCCCCACCGCATCCCCAAGAAGTTTATGTATACAGAATAGTATGTTCGACCTCATGTTTCAGACGAAAAAATGTACAAGAAATATATTGGACCGCACCTCTCCTAACAAGAGTGATCCATAAATACGCCGCTGCTAATAATTGTCGATTCGATTTAGAGAAGCTTCGGTACAATCCCGAAAAGATGCGACGAGCTTTTATCCGGTGAACTTTTCTCCTGGATTTCTTCTTACCGTAGGTTTTAAATATCGGTTAGGTAGAGTTTACGTTTGGGGTTATGTTATGTGTAAGATTGGTTTAGATTTCGAATACAAGAGTTGAAAATTACGCTTAAAATGAACAATTAAGTACGTGAACTCATGACAGCTTGCTGTAGGTTTAGTCAGGTAGGATTGGTTACATTAAGTGTGGCTTCTAGGGGACACTAAGTTTCACATGCAGGTGTTGACAGTTAACGGTCTTGCAAAGATATTAGCAGGATTCAGTGCGGTGAGCTTTTGTTCGGAGCCGCTTCTGATCAAAATTGCTGAGTTTCTGACCGCTGAACATTTTTCCTCTTTTCTTCTCAAGAAGCAGCATGCTTGGCTTGTCGTGCAAAATGGCTTCGCGCATGCGCAGCTTGCCCTGTCCGGTTTAATGTCCACTTCCGGACGAAAGTACGGGCTTTAATCATTCAAAACGCGAGCGTTTTCTCTCTGTTCTCGAAGTTGAAGGTGCAGTGCCATACACAAATAATACTGATAAGAAGAGAGCAGCTGCACAGCGCGCGGTGCTAATTTAGCGCGAGTGCTAGGGAAAAAAGACGCCGAGCAACGAGAGAGAGAGAACGGGCGCACTGCCACTCCGTGGCCATGCAGAGCGCATAACTCGCCGCGCCCCCAGCGATCGGGACCGGGCGGGTTTTCCGCATCTGTGTCCTAACGGCGGCGACACAGACTACGTAACCGTGGCGCATCCCGACGGCTGCGGTCGGCTCCTTTCCTTCTGTTTGCGCGGTGGTCGTCAAGCGAGGGGAAGAAAGGGGAGGAAGGAGAGGCCAGGGTCGTGGGAAAACCCGTTGCCGGAAGTGGCTCCTGTTCCGGAATGCCACCAGGAAGCGCTGTCCTCATGCGCGGCCCCCTGGACGCAGGTCCCGCCAACTGCGGGGCTCTTCGAGGGCGGTCGGTTCTGATGTCCACTTCGCGCCTGTCTTTTTGTGTAACCTTCCTGCGTGTTTTTCTACCGTATTTTCGCAGTTTAATGAATCCTGCGCCTAAGCGCACTAGGGCACTGGAAGCTTAATTATGAAATGAAAATTGGTTTTTGAGGAAAGGAAATGACGCAGTAACTGTCTCACATATCGCCATGGACACCCGAACCACGCCGTAAGGTAAGGGATAAATGAGGGAGCGTTACCATCTTGTTTGAAACGTGCCGAATATGTTGGGCAAGAATTGGCAACGCCAAACTTATTCGCGATAATATCCGACAGTACTAACATAATTAACGAAATTAGCGGAAACAGGCAAAGATCTGCCGCATCCTGTGTGTTGTTATTTATACTGCTATGGCCATTACACGCTTAGAGCGAGAAACATTTACAAGACGCAAAAGACACCACACAAGAGAACATGGTTGTCCCTCCAGTACTTTCTCTTTTTGCCCTGTTACGACCATAAATCGCTGAAAACTCGAGACGAGATGAAGTGGAGAAAGCATGGAGGTTAACTGAACATCCAGGTGAACGCGGGGAACTACTCAAGTGATGCGAGTCCTTACGAGGGCACAATTCTCGAACATTATTATTATTTTTTGCTCTGTATCCCTGTGTCGCCTGAGGAATACTCCACAAGCACGCACCGTTATACACTGCATGACGCTTCCGTTCAGAAGAGCGCCCCGTTCTCGCAGAATAATAGAGATGAAGGTGAAATTCATAAATCCCAATAAAATGGAAGATGAACGGCCCAGCGCCCGAATACCCGTCGCGGCAAAAACTTTCGGGACGTGCTTAGGCAAATCGAAAGCAGATTCCGGCGGGGACGGGGCCTATACCGAGAAGGGGCAAATACACACAAAATGTGGACGAGAGAAGGCCTCGCCTCACGTTCGTCGCACGACAAGGACCTCGCGGTGCTTCTTGAACGTGCAGGTCGGCGGCGTGCGCGGCTCCTCCGCCGCCTGCGCCACCTGCAGGCAAAAGCGAAATGGCCGAGTGTCGCGAAGAGTTATACGGCCTCTCTTTTTTTTTTTTATCGCCTTTCAGCGGGGCCAATTAGCGGCTTGGACGGTTAATGCATTCTGGGAATAATGCAAGGATTTGGAAGGCCTCGCAGCGGAACGCCGTGCCTCCATTAAAAGCTCATCAGGTGCCTAAGAGGCGATCCGTGTTCCCTGCGCTGCGGGTTCCCGAAGCCCTTCGGCGCCGCCGCTGGGGACGTTTCCTTCTCTTGTGCCGTCTTTGCGCGTCGATGGCTGCGCCTATGTGGAGTTGGTCACGTGCTCGACCATAGCTGGAGCCCTGCTGGTATACGTGCGAGCTTAGGGAATCCGCGGGATTTTGTGCGCAAAGTATATACATCCAGTGTGCGTGCGGTTGTGTGAATCGCTCAGTATAGGCGGATTCAGTGATCTCCGCCTGCTATTTTTTTCGCCTCTGGTCGGGCTTCTCTCGTGGTCTGTCGAGAATTGCACCGCGGTTATCGCTTACAGCTTTAAAACTCTTCATTATCGAGGAATGCATGCAAGCGGCAAAGCAAACCCGTGCTTCCGCATGGAGCAAAGCAGCACGAAAGTCCTCTGACTGCTTATCGAAGACACGTTTCACTGCGAAACTGGTGTACGGGCAGTGGGAAACCAAAGCTAATGTTTCTTTTTTACTGCTACGTACAATTTGGAGCCAACGTTTTTTTTTTTTTTTTCTTGAATGTTCATTCCAATCTTCATAGACCAGACTTCTCAAGAGCTCAGCCTTCTGCGTACAATTCAATCTAGCAGTGGCGTAGTTACGTAGGAGCTACATGTTCTTGCGTATCGAAATAGATTTAGTTCCATAACAAGGGGTTCCAGATGAAGCCGGTGAGATTACTGCAAAATAATTCAAGCACGTTGGCATTATTGTTGGATTCAAGGCCAAAAATTCCGGGGATGCACTGAATTCTGCTTCAATGCGAAACCATTACTCTTACTGCGCGTCCTTCCTCCCTCATACGCATCCGCCATCTCTTCTAGGCGCGCGTCATCTGCTGGGCCAGCGCCGTACATTGCGAGGGGGGGGGGGGGGGGGGGGGGGGGGGTTCAGAGGGTTACGCATGATGGCGCTACGACAGCACTTTTCTTCAGTTCATGCGGACACGCTCTGTCCACAACACGGCCGCGGTCGTCCACGAGGGCAAAACAGTAGACGCCCTTACTTTCAAGGCCCAGTCAGCAATTCACGCAGAAGAGGTCGCCATCGCCCTGGCAGCCTCCGACTCCTCCTCCAAATACATAATCACCGACTCGCGAGGGGCTTGTCGAAACGTCGAGCAAGGGTGGGCTACTCCCCTGGCTTATCGCATCTATCAAAATTGTAGCCGAGACTCCGATCCTGCGCACCGATCTATTATTTGGGCTCCAGGTCACCAAGGACTCCACGGAAACGAAGCAGCCGACGCCGCCGCCCGCGCGCTCTCTCTCCGGGCGTTTCCCTCGGGACCCGACGATGACCAGGACTCCGATTTCAATCCGGTTTACACTTTTAAGGAAATATGCGATTACTACAAATCCACCCACCAAACTCTTCCCACTCCTTGCAAAGGGCTGGGGAAGGCCAACGAGCGGGTACTCCTGCGCCTGCTCACTAACACGATGCTGTGCCCGGCAACTCTAAAGCATTTCAATCCTCAATTCGACGGGCGGTGCTCACACTGTGGGGAGGTGTCGGACACCTACCACATGGTGTGGGCCTGCCAGCAGAACCCATCCCTACCCCCTATCCCAAACCCCACCCGAGAGGACTGGGAGGCTACCCTGTCCGGCTGCTGCACCCTCCAGGCCCAAAGGGCCTTAACGCAGCGTGCCCGGGCTGCGGCAACCGCCAATGGGGTGCCTGACTAGGCATCCCCACCTAGTGGTTGTAAGGGCGTGACCCTTCAGGTCACGGACCCCCAACACCTCTCTCTATAATTAATAAATGTTTTTACCACCACCACCACCACCACCACAGCTTCCGGTGAGGCCACACATGAGCCAAGAAATGCTTTCGCATTAACAAGCTAAACTCTTTCCTTCCTCCCTCTGCACGTGCAGCCATGCCGCAAAACGCGTCTGCAAATTGTTCGAGCCGGTCCTTGAGCGAAGTCCACCTGGGTGCCCTGTACGCATGCGTGCCCAAAAAATGAGCCATTTCTGCGAAAGCTTTCGGTACAGCAGGCTGCCAAGAGACCCTGTAGTACATAAAATAGACTTTGAAAGCGCTCTGAACACTGGCTGTGCCCGGCCCAGCAGTCAAGGGCGCAGGTCACGTGTTCTGCTAAATAGCTCGGCGGGATGGACCCTTAGACGACGCACGCAGTGCGCGCGTGTCGGCCATTATTAACGCGACAGCGTCGAGGAGCTCGTGTCAGAGAAAACCCACCGTCGTTGACCGCGAGCGAAAAGTCGATGAAAAATCCCCAGAGAAGCAACCTATGGGGCAGGTGGGCCACCTACGTCATATGTGACCTTGTGGCGTCATGTCCTCCGGATTGTGGGCTCACTGCGTAGCGTGGCAGACGGTAGTTCAATTGATGATTGGCCCCGAGAGGTTGCCCGCGAAGAGCAACCTGGTTCGCGCAACTCCCTCCGGTGGCAGCACCTGCCATCGCAGGGCCGTGGCGCATCGCTTAATCGCTGCGCCACGGCGCCACGAGTGGCACGAGCACTCCCAGAGGTCTAAGGAATGACCAGCTCTGCGTGTATGCGCATTAACCCACCAAAGCTGTCGTGTGTCCCCTCCAATTTTTCAAGTCCGTGCTTCCTGTTCGGACAAGCAGAAACGCAAGGCAGAGTGCCAAATAGAGAAATACAGGAAAGAAGGCCCAGGGCGGGGGTGCCAAAGAACTGAACGGCGTCGAGGGGGGAAGGGGAGGCGGGGGGGGGGGGGGGTGCTCGCATTCCCGAAAACCACCGCGGTGGGGTCGGAAACTTTTCAGCTATGCTCCCAGTGTTGGTAAAGCCGAATCTGAGGGAGAGGGTGGTGCGGGACTTGGACCGGAGAGCGAGGGTAGGAAGGAGCCATGGAGAGGAGGGCGGTTGTTGCAGGAATCACGTAACCACGGCGCAAGTAAAGAAGCAAAGCGAAATACCGAATAAGACGGCAACCAGCAGGGGGAGGAAGGAAGGCGGGGAGGAGGTGAGGGGTGTATTTTCACCGAGAGTGAGGTGGGTAGTGGTACCACCGGAGTCGGGATGCTTGCGTCACGAGGTCGTTGGCCCCTGGCGCCCTCTGATGATGATTTCTGCGTCGTCCGTCTTATTTGTTTTCTTTTTCGGGTCTTTTCCGTTTGTTTCCCCTCCCCCTCCCCCACCCGTTTCTTTGAAGCGGTGGATTTTTGTTGAACACAGCGTCCTTGTTTTGTTTCCCAAATGGGCATCGCGCGGCCCTTGGCGCTTAAAAACAGGAAAGGGAGTTGTCCGGGGGAGGGCCGCTATGTACAGCTGTGCGCGTTTGTGACTGCGTGTGTTACGTTTCACGGCGGTTGCGGCTTTTCCTTAGGAAAAGAAGGGCGCTTCGAAGGGGATGCGTCCCCCCTTCCTGTAAATGCGTTCGGCCCGTATTACCGGTTGTCGATCTCGAAAAAGAAAAAAGAGGGCGCTCCGAAAGCTGTTCTCTCGGGGGAACCGGTATAGCGGATCGGCGCGCGTTAAAGGAATATAGATAAGGGGTCGGATGATTATCTCTCAATTTCCTAAGCCGCGTCGGCCGCGACCTCTTGGAAATCTAGGATGAGCCCTGCAAGCGCGAGCAGGATAGCAGCAAGCTGGACGGCTGCCGTTGAGGCAGAAGCCGTCGTAGAGTAAACAAATATGGTTTGCGTTCAAACGATGACGCAGTGTGTAAGTTGTGAAGGCGTCGCTAAGTTTCCGACCAGCCCAGAGGAAGGATATGCATGTGTATGCCTTTTTATTAATGCTGTAAGCATCTGCACCGGGCAGGATGTTTTAATCAACTGCGGTGATGATATGCAACGGCGCCGAGAGCACGGCGTGGTAATGACGCAAAGGAAACACTCACGAGGCCTTTACTGAATACGTTTAGACATCGGATGCGTTTAACGATGGAACATTCATTGAAAAAAGTGCGTTCTTCCACATATGTATGTATGTATGTATGTATGTATGTATGTATGTATGTATGTATGTATGTATGTATGTATGTATGTATGTATGTATGTATGTATGTATGTATGTATGTATGTATGTATGTATGTATGTATGTATGTATGTATGTATGTATGTATGTATGTATGTATGTATGTGACCAACCTCTCGCCAGGCTGGCGCGCTGCCCACCCGGTGTGCGGAACGCACTCAACGCCAAGCCGCGTCTACTTGCCCGATACAGCACAGCTTTCGCCCTCTAGCCAGGTTCAGCGGTAGTTAAACTGTCAGCTAATTTTTCAGGCGCATGACCGTAAAATGTGTTGCCAAATAAATCGGAACTGCTCATGTCGCCATCCCCACAAGGAGTGGCCTCGCACAAGACGGCAAATTAGTACAGGACCGATTTCACTCCGAAACAGTGGTGAAGCATTGCCTAAGTTAGATTGAACATCTTTGCATTCTATACATGTGGTTATCGTGTACTTCCTCAGCTCCCTTCCCTCCTGTCCTAAGAGTTTGTAAGGTGACTGTGCCGAACCTTTTGAACGCTAATATCATTCCGTCTTCCTCTGAGTGCACCTACGAAGCCACGGGCTCTTTCTAAAATCTTATTTCCAATCGAGATCAAAGTGTGTAGCGTTTGTTAACTACAGCCCACCGCTACACGCACTTGATTCTGCTGTGGCCGGAAACGTGAGCTTTCTTACATGGCAGTCCTTGTGTGCGAGCTCATGAAATTGCTCCGACAGCAGCTGGGAATCCTCTCGTCGGCGAAAGTTGCCTTAGCGCATAGATGGACACGCTGTGCTGGTGCATGTTCTCTCTGCTTGATCTGAACGCCATGAAAGTTAGAGGTAAGTACTTCACACATCTGATCAGAAGCCAAATTACCATGAGATACTCTTGAAATAGGGCAAAACTCTGAATCCCATTAGCGCATTTAGAAGCAGTGTGAAGCACCAGACGTATTCTTGTTTGGAATTCAGTAAAAAATGATTACATGCAAAAAATTACCTCCAAGATATTTTCTGAGACTCTGCTATTGTGTTAACTAAAACGCAACCACATGCGCTCAGTTCGAAGTCGAATTCATGCCTGCTGCTCTCTTCAAAAAACAATATCTAGTAATGGTAATTCAACGAAATATGTTCTGAGTTAGGCCTTTAATTTTATAGTTCAATACGATCTAGTGTAACACTTTTCTGTTCGAGAATTACTAGGCACTGAAGGTGTTCTAGGGAAATTTTAATAAAAATCGGAGAGGTTGTTTTGTTTTCAACCTCCGTCAAAGTTTGCTTTTTTTCGAATTTTTCGAATTCTAGATGATTTCAACACCTAATTAAAAATTATCTTCCTATTATAAAAATAAAAATATTGTCCAGCGATAGTAAAAGGAATGAATTAACATGAGAAAAAATTTCTGCCCCAGATTTCTACCCCTCCTTGTCCCATTAATGTTCTAAAAAATGCCGTTACTGGAATGCCTTACTTTTTCAGCAATGTTCGCGAATTTTTTTACTGCGAAATTATGGGAGCCAAAAAAATATTTTTCCATTCTTTACAACAAAAAATATTTCATACAAGTACTGGAAAAATAGCGAGGTTTCACAAAATTTTATTTTATTTTCTGCAGAGATCCAAACTAGCGATTCTGCGAAATCGCAAAATCGGCCTTTTCCGTCTAGCGTGATATACGATTTCTTTTTTTTTTTTCAAAGAAAACTAGAGCGTTTCCTGCAAAACAAAGCACGATTCCCTTATGTTGACACGTTTTCCCGTCACATATAAAAAGTTCATTTAAAAACAAAAAAAGGTCATGGGACCTTGATTACCGCTCTTATCTGAATACGGCCATATGTATATTGTTCTAGCATATATCCGATCTATTCCGCTGTAGGCGTTCTTCTAGCTATTTCTGCTGGCCGTTAGGTTGCTAGTACAGAAAATGGAGCCTGTCCCAATACTGGCATAGGCCGGTTACGTCTGTTCACGAACATGTGGGAAGTTCATTGACCAGCACTCATCGCCTGTGCACATAAAACCCTCGAGAAGATAAACATGCTGGGTGATGTTTTTCAATGTTTTTGTTTTAAAAACCGCGAGAGGTGCTGCTTTGTGTGCAGGTGGATTGGACAGCAAGGCGGGCAGAGTGTACACGATAGAACTCAACAATTACACCATTAATTAAAATTAACTAATCAACTTTTAAATTGAAAGGAAGAGGTTATATTGCGAAATTGAAGGCCGTATACATGGAAGGTGAGCTCAGTCTTTTTTTTATAGGCAATGTGCTTGTAAAGTGCAAAAAAAAAAATACGAATTTGAAAGCTCGTTAAGCTGGTTTTCCCGCAAAGCCGACTCGGCGAGGCATAAAGTGCGCACTTCGAACCACGTCGCCGGATTTGTGAACAGAGCTCAGCTTCGGTGTTGACTGCCTTCAATTTCGCGGTACGACAAGCTTGCACCTTAAAGTGATAAATGAAAAATACTTAGCTTGGGTTAATTCACTGCGTATAACTTCCGATCGAAATCTGGTACACAGTGGATACGCCTTGCTGTAAGATTCACCTGCACAAACCGCATATCTCCGAGTTTGTGAAACAAAAACGCTTTAAAAAATCAACCATGTATATGCTTGCACAGCCTGCAACTAGGCAACATTGCTTTTGTAAAAATCTCGACAGGTATTATAGTTGAAGTGGCCCATGTTAGGGCACGATGCAACCTTTAGACAACAAAAAGAAATAGCGCTAAGAGGATAGCTGTTCAAAGACAAGAAGCTGAAAGGACATCGTTTGAGTTGGCTATTCCTGCAGGAGCAGTTGCAAGCCCCGAATAAGCGTAGCGAGAGAATCGCTAGAAAGGTGTGTATGAGGAGGCCGCTGCGTGTACTGTTTCATCGGCCGGAGTTTGAGCTCCTCTAGGAGTGACCCAAGCGTGAACGTGGATGAACGGTCCGAAGCACGCAATAAGATCGCGGCGCTCATTCCGAGGGGCCTCTGAACGGCGAAAAATGATGCCACCTCAAAATTTAATAATATCAAGCTTCGTCTGCCTTCTGTGCAATCGCCGGTCTGCAAACTCAGTTAGGTTGCAATCAATCATCGTTTATATATATATATATATATATATATATATATATATATATATATATATATATATATATATATATATATATATATATATATATATATATATATATATATATATATATATATATATATATATATATATATATATATATATATATATATATATATATATATATATATCAATCATCGTTGCAATCAATCATCGTTTATATATATATATATATATATATATATATATATATATATATATATATATATATATATATATATATATATATATATATATATATATATATATATATATATATATATATATATATATATATATATATATATATATAAAATACTGAAGAGTAACTTTTGTCCTCGGTAATGCATGCGATTGGGTGCAGCCAATGGAGCCACGGATATTAGCGCGACATTAATTCAACCCGATCGGCCTCTCTTTTCCGTCAACCGCACGACGGTTTTGTTTTGGTAATGCCTTGAACAACTTACCCCTTAATTAGCGCTGCTACCTCTCGCATGTTTGGGTTATGGGGCGCGTGTTTAATACTTCCTACTGAAAACATGCTGAAAATGTCATTGATGATGTAAACGCGTGTTTAAACAAAAGTCGAGCATGAAATTTATGCGACATTAGCTATGAGAGCACCGTCCGATGGCAGCCCAGACGAAGAAGGCAGTGCGCGCTGAGGAAGAAGTGGGACAGTCGCCACGCGGGTTTCGGTGCAGTGGAAACCAAACGGATGACAACTCGGCACAGTGAATGCGGCGTGATTCTTCCCTCGAAAACCGGGGTGACGTCTGAGGCAAGGGAAAAGCGGACTTGGAAGAGCGGGCTTCTCCGCGCGTTTAAGTTGAGGCCATAACGACGACAGAGCGAAAGAAAAGAAAGAGAAAAGGAGCCGCCGGGGCGAGCTTGCAGCGGGCGTCGTCGGGATGGCGATGCTTTTCCTCGAAATCGCGGCAGGCAGCAAAGGACGGCAGACTGCCTGATTTATTCCTCTTTCGGCCCCTCTGCTCCCTATACTTTTTTGAGCATTTCTTTATCGCGCGTCGCCATCGCTGCAGTTCAGTGCCGCGCGCAGGATTGAATCGAAACAGCGGCGTTACACTGCCGGGGAGGAGGAGGGGTTCAAAAAAATCTCCTCGCCCTTCGTCTTTTTTATTTTTTTCTCCAGCTCGCGGTTCACAAAGTCCCGCGAGCACAAAGCCTCAAAAAATAAGGCGGAAACATTTATTTTTCCTTCCCGGACAATAGGAGCCATTCGAGAGAGGAGGAGGGAAGTGCGCACGGGAGGAGGCGGTTACGGCAAACAAGGCGCTTCTCAGCGAGCCACACGATCGGCACGAGCCCGGGGTGAGGCCCCGGGGGCATCCAGGAGGGGGCACGCAGTTGACGAGGAAGCTGTTGCACAATGCTCGCGAGGCGCGCAGATGGGCGCCCGGAGTGGAAGTGAGAGCCCGGCCTTCTTTATGCGTGCAGTTACGCGACGCTGCCCTAAGTTCGTTCATCCCGACACTGGAATGGATGGGCGCCACTTTCTTCCTTCACCCCTGCTTGCGCTGCCGGGTCCAATAGACCACGTTCATCAGTGTGCACTTCGCGGGACTAGGATGGCATATCGTATACGACTGCAGCATTGTAATTAATATGCCTCCTTGGAACGTTTGCACATTTCTGCCATTTATTGTCAAAAACCGCCGATTCGCTTTCTGTGGCACACTCTGTCCGAGCGCAGGACAGACATTTAAGGCGAGATTTGTGACACGCCCGAAGGATAGACCATTCCCACGACAATACAATATTCCACAGTTTCCTCACAACTAAATGTCATTTCCGGGAAAGCTGGACTTAATCTACCTGAACGTAAAGAGAAAGATTGCATCGTTTTGGAGACTTCAGCCAGATATGCGATAAATAAGTCGAATAGCGCTCGTAGGGTATGCTCGCACAACAAAGACCTCGAAATAAAAGCCGCAAAATAACACACTGCAGTGGTGAATGTTCCCGGAAAGAGCAGTGTCACAATATTCGCACCTATAGTGTCCCATCACGCATGTTGAGATTGTTCACTGATTTTTTTTAATGCCCACGGCAGTCATGTTTCATAATTATTTGTTGTCCTTTTGCGAGACAGTTATCTGGATTGCGGGCAAAATCGTGATCTCGCATGGACCCGTTTTGTCCCTTCGACGTCAGTCAGACGAAAAGCATCCTCTGCCCAGCATCCCCTTCATTCCAATGCCGACTGGTGCAACGGGCGCCTGTCAACTGGAAGCCAGGTTTTATCACCACGAGAGCCCACTCTGCAGCCTGGAACGCGGATTCCTCCACTGTGCCGCTGGACAGGCGTCCCATTAGCCTTTGCGCGTTCTCCACTCAGCTCTCGTGGCATGCAGGGCGCTGCTTCGGGAGACCACGCCGTCTTCCTGATCCTCTGGATTCCTGCACGACGAGGAGGAGCAAGCGCCCCAGCCCTCACCCTCTCCCCCTGCTCCGCGGCGAGAAGAAAGCGTCTTCGGGCCCACTTCGCCTAGTGCCCTGTCCGCTCATCTGTACACGCTCCTATTCGGCTGGCCCGTGGTTAGACCCGTTAGAGTCACCGGCGCCTGTGGTCTGAATCGGCAAGTTGCATTCTTCCAGACGCCTTTACTGATGCCTAGTGGGAAGCGCGAATGCTCCGGTTGACGCCTGAGGAAATGAAATGGAACAAGTATGGAGTACGAAAGGCACCTAACGGTGCATTTGGAGCAGTTCCTTCTCAGAAGCGGTGGCGTAGAGGTAGAGAATGCGCCTTGCGTGCAAGAGGAGCGGGGTTCCAATTCCTCCACCGGATTTAAAAGCAAAAAAAAAAAACTTGGCCTGTCAGTCGAATTCCCTAACCAGGCCTGGGGTGCGCGCCCTTATATCGGTGACCAGATCTGACTACGCACTCCCTCACGAGAACAGGGTTTGGGCACCCCTAGTGTAGTGCTTGGCCAGAACCTTCCATGAACAGACCAATTAACCCTCGGCCCTCAGTCCCCAGCGGCTGCGGAGCAACTGACCAAAGTGGTGGTTGAACCTATGACACAGCAGAGGGTGCTAAGAATCTCTAGCTCCACACAGGCCGCCGTTGGAAACTCAATAAGCGCAGGGTAGCCGACATCAGGAAATTTCATATGGAAAGAATCGAGCATGTTATAAAGAACGAAAGTAGCCTAAAAGCGGTGAACAGAAAACTAGACATAGGCAGAAACCATATGTATTCCTTAAAAGGCAAACAGGGCAGTGTCATTAGCAATATGGATAAGTGTTAAAGTAGGCGAAAAGTTATACACAAATCTATGAAGTAGGCAATGTAATGAGGAAGTTAATGAGAAGGCAGTGGAGCACAGCACTGGGACATCCCGCCAGTAACGAAAGCGGAAGTAAAGAAAGCCTTAGGAGCAACGCAAAGGGGCAAAGCAGCTGGTGAGGATCAGGCAACAGCAGATCTGTTGAAGGACGCAGGGGAGATTGTGCTAGAAAAACTGGCCACCCTGTATACGCAATGCCTTTTGACCTCGAACGTGCCAGAAGCTTGGAAGAGCGCTAACATCATATTAATGCATAAGAAAGGAGAGGTCAAAAACATTAAAAATTACGGACCGGCCAGCTTATTGTCCGTTGGCTAAAAGGTAATCGCTTATAGAGTCAGGACCTTAGTCTTCAAACAATGAAATGATCAGGCAGGCTTTTGTAAAGGATGATCGACAATATATCATATTCACACTATCATTCAAATGATAGAGAAATGCGCAGAATATAACCAACCCATATATATAGCCTTCATTGGTTACGAGAAAGCATTTGACTCAGTGAAAATCTCCGCAGTCATGCAGGCATTGCGGATTCAGGGTATAGAAGAGCCTTATGTGAAAATACTGGAAGATATACCAACTCCACAGCTGCAATAGCCCTTCAAAAAGTAAGCAATAAAATTCCAATAAGAAAGGATGTCACACAGGGAGACACGATCGCGCCAAAGCAATTCACCGCCTGTTTACAGGAGGTGTTCAGAGGCCTGGATTGGAAACAGGAATATAAGCTCATGGAGAATACCTTAGTAATCTGTGATTCGCTGATTACATTGCATTCCTAAGTCAATCAGTAGATGAATTGCAAATGATGATTAATGACTTAGACATGCAGATCAATAAGGTGGGTTTAAAAATTAATATGCAGAATACCAAAGTAACGTTCAATAGCGTCGGAGGTAACAGCAGTTCACAGTTGGCAGCGAGGGGCTGGAAGTGGTAAGGGAATACGTCTACTTAGGGCAGGTAGCGACCGCTGATCCGGGTCACGATCGTGAAATAACTAGAAGAATAAGAATAAGGTGGAGCGCATTTGGCAGGCACTCTAAGATCATGAATGGCAGTTTACCAGTATTCCTCAAGAGAAAAGTATATAGCAGCTGTATCTTGCCAGTACTCACCTACGGGGCAGAAATGTGGAGGCTATAGGAGGCTAACGAAAAGGGTTCAGCTTAAGTTAAGGGCAGTGCAGCGAGCTATGGAACGAAAAATATGTGTATACGTTAAGAGACAGGAAGAGGGCAGAGTGGTTGAGGGAACAAACGCGGGTTAATGACATCTATAGTCGAAATCAAGAAGAAGAAATGGAATTTGGCTGGGTATGTAATGCAAAGGCAAGATAACCACTGCTCCTTAAGGGTAACGGAGTGGATTCCAAGAAAAGGGAAGCGTAGCAGGGGGCGGCAGAAAGTTATGTGGACGTATGCTATTAAAAAGTTTGCGGGGATACGGTGGCCGCAGCTGGCAATGGACAGGGTTAATTGGAGAGACATGGGAGAGGCCTTTGCCCTGCAGTGGGCGCAGTCAGGCTGATGGTGATGGTCTTCAGCGAATACCCGAATTCAGAACACGATCGAAATGCGTTTCACTGAGTGCATGCCCGGTACTCCGGGAAGGAGAGGTTGGAGGTGGCGAAACATCCTTCTTAGCACCACAGTGTTCTTGGGGTTGTAAAAAACGGAGTGAGCCAAGGAACCGCTCGTCCATGGTCTGAAGATGGAGTCTGATGCATAAGCGCGCAATCAACTAGTATCCACGTGATCCTTCCAATATGACCGGCGTGTTAGTTCACCGAGCACACAGTTACCAATAACGACAGCACATCTTGTTCTACCAGTCGGCTTTTCGCGGATGTGGCCATGCCAGGGGTAGGAAACCTCCGCTTACACCATTGGCCAGGAAGGAAGTCAGATGGAGCTCCGTGTTGTCGTCATATCCACCAAAAGAACAACTTCAGCCCCGAGTGGGGTTTGGACCACCACCGGTGAAGATGGAGCAGCTTCGGCCATCGAACTCGGCGCATGCGCTGGAAGGGTTCTGTTCGAAGCACGAGTTCTCTTCCAGTCGCCTGCAGGTGCGCTGAAGTAGTTGAAACCGAGACTAACCGGAGTTTCGGACCCCCGGCTAAGCCACTGTGGAGGACGCCCAGGTACCGCGGCCTCATTTATTGAGGGCTGCCGAGAGGAGACAGCACCGGAGCGGCGGCGGCAGCGTCCGGCTCTGGCCCTGTAGGTCCCGAGCGTTCTCTCTAGCGCGTGCCGGGAACCCTTCGTCCTTTTCGGCATCACGCGCACTGCCAGCCGCGCGGGTCGCGACACCACCAAAGGCAGTTCTCCCGGTTATGTGATGGCTGGTCTTCATCAAGTGCATCGCGCTGGGTAGGCCGAACGTGATCAGGCAGTGCAGAGTCGAGCTGCTCCGGGGAAATGATATAATCGTCCTCGCCGTCAACGTTCTTCAGTTAGCGGGAAGAGTTAAACTCTGAGGCCAACGCTAACAGCTATTCATTTTACGTTGGGCCAAAGCGTTTTCCGTAGCATTCCTGCTGCGATTCGAACGGCGAAGCAGCTCGCTCACTCGCACAGCCAATATACATACTTGCGCGGATTGTGCATGGATTACGAGCCGCAAACTTGCGCGCCCCCAGGTGCCCTTTCTTTTGCAGCGATAGCTGTTAGGCGCCCGCCCCTGGCTTGCTCGTCGCCGTCGGCGTAACCGGTGGGTGCGTTGATGTCATGGTCACGTGACATTAACGCACCCACCGTGACCTTAATGACTTTAATGTCACGTGACATTATATCACGATCAACCGGGGTTGCATAAGCCTACGGGTGGCTCTGTTTGGACTAGCCACCTGCCAGTGCAGGGGTGCATCACGTGACCACTACAACAGTCCGCCAGGAATGTATCCCCAAAACTAAAGGCCTAAACAGCTATCGCTGAACATCGCGTTACACAGTCGTAACCGTCCTGTGAGTTTGTTTTTTTCCCCTACCTGTTTTTATTGCACGAGAAAGAGGGCTTGTGCTACCCGCGCTTGTATAGCTTGACCGCAGATCTATGGGAAAATAAGGTAGTGAGCGATTTCAGAACGTTGAGAGCATATTGCCCTACCAGAGCCATTCGCTGACGCATTTTCAACATCCTGATCTCCTCACCACGTCCGCAAACAGAGGCCGACACGCTTTTAAAAGCGACGTGAGCTACACGGAGGGAAAGCGTCGATATTTCTATTTGTTTTCGCCCCGGTCATAATATCACACAAACCATGTTGATGCGTTTCTTAGCTCAACTGGCAGACAACAGCAGTTTTGAGCTAGTTATGGCTACGGCTTTGGAATCCGCGCCAGAACAATAGGCAAGAAAATGTTCGTCTTTTCGGCAACCTCGATGGTTAGGCAAAACGCATGGCATTTCTCCCACTGGGCAGCTCCGCATCGAGAAGAGGATGCGCGACCGACCAGCAGCTGCAAAGTGAGCAGGCGCAGATGTTTCAGTGGACTGTGCTATAAATCAGGACGAACCTCGAAGCAGGGAACGGAACAGCGGGAGACCGCAAGAAAGGCCAGGGAAGGGGCGGGGAAACTGAGAGCCTCTAACCCTTCTTCTCCTCTCGCTTACGGCATCGGGAGTCAAAGAGTTGCAGCCATTGTGCAAGGAGCGGTCAGCTTCTGCGTGGTGACCTCGGTCCGGTCCGTGCTGTGGTCGAACTGCAGACCCCTTTTGTGCAGGGTCGCCTCGGGGGTGCAGCCCTTGCGACCCCTGCTGGTTTGCTGTGAAGCCGACGCAACCTGCGGGCCTTTCCCGAGAATGAACACGGTAGATGGTGTAAGCGAAAAGAAAGTATAACCGGGTTAGGAAGCGGCAATTCTACAATTCAGTTATTAAAACCTGTTATCCATGCGGATAAAATGGCTGTCTCTTTGTTTTTCCATTTCTGTTCTTCCCGCTAAACTTAACTGCTAAGGCTAGTTGGTTGTCGTAATCACACAAGTTTACTAGCGCGTAACACAGACGCGGACAGGGAGAGGGAACAGGACGCACTTGCAACTGAAACTTTACTGACCGAGAGAGAGAGAGTAAACTTTATTAATATAAAGTAATTACGCGGGTGGTTCACCCAGGTCCGGGAAACCATTGGCGAATACGGCCCTCCAGGCCTGGCCGATCAGCGGCCGCTGAAGGGGGAGCTCTGTGTGAGCCAGCTGCACCTTCCACTGCTCATGGCTGATTTCCTGTACGTTGCTCGGGGCACTTCCAAACCATGAGGAAGATGCCGGAAATCTCTCCGCAGGCCGGGCATGCCTCTGTTGGGTATTGCGCGGGGCAAATCTTATTGTGTCGAGCTGGGTTTGGTAGTGTGCAGGCTTGCATGTTTCGCCATATAGTGGCTTCCTGACAAGTGAAGTCTTCGTGGGGGGCTGCGTATTTCCTGCGGCTAAGGCGGTGGTAGTCTATAATTTCGCCGTATATGTTAGTGGAGACGAAGGTTCGGAGGTGAATGGCGACGGTGCTCGGAATGTATGGCCTCGAGCTATCCTGTCAGCTGCCTCATTGCCCTCTATGCCTTCGTGGGCAGGGATCCACAGAATACTGTGACGGATGTGTGTACCGTGAGTATGATTCCTCATGATGTGGGCGGCCGCTTGGCAGAGTTCCCCATTGAGGTACGCCTTGCAGGCTTGCTGCGAGTCACTTTGTAGCCACTTGCTCGGCGGTGTGAGCGTGCTTGATGGGAAGCGCGACTGCGACTTCCGCAGCGTCCGCAATGCTCTTTCGGCTTTGAAACGTGGCGCCGGCTATCTCCTCCCCAAGGTTGGTGGTGACGGTTGCTACCGCAGCCGCCCGACCTTGGTAGGGGCTGGCGCCAGTGTAAAGAATGTTTGCTCTGCCAACGTATGACCGTATGCTGTATTTACTTGGCTCGGGCCTTTCGTCGTGCACCGTGGTGGATGGGGTCCATATTGGTTGGAAGTGGGAGGACGTGATACTCTCCGCGGGTGGCCAGGGGTAGCCTGGTCCGTGGTGCGTGAACGTTTTCTACGTGGGGGTGACGTCGTAGCCGCTGAGGTGTCCTGATGCCTGTACGGCTGAGGCACAGGAGGCGTTCTTGAGCAGTTATGAGGGCTTCCTTGTGCTCCGCATAGGTACCGAAGGCGCCCATGGCATGGATGGCATCGGTTGACGCGGAGCTCGGAAGAACGAGTGCGATTTTATAGGCGTTGCGGATTTGGGCTTCTATTTTCTCCTCTTCCGTCCGGGTGGCACTGGGAAGGCTAGGCTGTATGTCCACCGTGGAATGATGAGTGCTGTCACCACGTACGCGTAATGAGTCCCGTTCCTTAAGACCGCCTTGACGGTTGGCTATGCGGCGGATCACCCCGCAGATCTGGTGAGCGGAGGAGGTATTCTTTTTTCTCCCGTAGCTCCGGTGCCACCTATCACCTGCTGTGGCGCCATATAAGGAGAATACGGCGAAAAAGGAATACATGCCGGCAGGGAGGAAGGAAAATCTAGAGGAGAGGCCATGACGTGACGTTTTTTGGAGCCGGAAATGAACTCGGCGCCGTGTTGTCCGGGTGCGCTCTTGTTTACTTTTCTCCGCGCGTGTGTTTCAAACCCAGCGAAGGAACTGGCCTAAAGAGACTCCAGTGCGAGCGGCGCTTGGTTTCTGGCCGTTGTTCATATACAGGAGACCTCGGAAATATTCGTGCGAGACATTCGGCTGCTTCCAGTTATTGCTCTTCGCCGCGTCATACCCGCTTTGTCGGAACGAAACAGTCCGGCCTTGCATGCTCATAATCAGGTAGCATTCGGCGAAGGCGCTAATCGCAACTGCGGTAAACGCGGGAAGGAACTTTCACAATTATTGCGGTGGCCCACCATGGTACGCAGTGCCTTTCGCCGCTTTTGCCTGCGTCGTTTTGCGACGGCGGAGGTATGCCTTCCTTGGGGTCCTTGCAGGCTGCACTGGGCGAAATATGCTGGTGTACCTACATCCGGTTCATTGTAGTCCCGTGTTAATCGCAGTGCTAACAGATTCATTCCACCGTATGAGGAGAAGGGCACAACTTTTTAGTTTATTGAAATTCTGTATAAATACACAGCTGCTGCCAAAGTATAGAAGAAGGAAACCAAATCTCGCATACACTTTGAAGAGCACGCTTGTTCCTGTTCTCTCTTTTTTTTCCTATATAAATAGTTACACAAGGTGCCACTGAAATAGAACTTGTTACTCTGTGCCCTGCATCGATTCCTTTCTTTATGCAGTGTGCCTTGAATCGCGCTGTGTATTTCATGGTGCTTCCGGACCAACTATCCCACCTTAATGCAGTGTGGAGTACCGCCTTTAAACTTAAGCTTCCTGGAAAGTTTTAGTAGATGGCTACCCTGGAAGCTTTCCATGTCCATCCTGCTGGCACAAGGCTTATATTTAAATGGCCCTCTGCAACCCTTCGTATTTAAGAGCATAATGATTTTTGAGTGGGCAGCTGTCAAAGGTGCTCATGAGGTTTAAAAAAAAATGTTCTTTCATAGAATGAATTCAGAGCGTCATGCATATGAGATCCCTGAGCAAGGTTTTTGATGTCCGGTTGTTTGCATGCTATGCTCGCGTAAAAGTGGCCCACATACTGGCCCAAGTTCAATCACGCTCTCTGGTGAATAACACGACCCTCTCAGTTTTACGCTGAATGAGTGTGCATGTGCCTGCTTTTGGCTGAGTCGTGAACAACGCTGCCATGCATGGTGACACCCCAGCTTAGTGTTCAACCAGCCTTTTTATGCTGCTCTTGTTATTGAATGCTGCAATCTGCCTACATTGCGTATGTTTGGGCAGCTGGCTGTGTCAACAGTGCCTTCTGCTGCAGCAGTGAGGACAACAAAAATCATGCAGTATTTTGTTTTTGGTCTTGAATACTGTATTTATTTTCATAGCATATTTTCGTGCGCCTGGCCATGCCAGGAGTGCTCTCTCATACAGCAGTGAGCATGGGCAAATATACTAAAAAGTTTGAGTTCTTGACCCTGAATGCAAAATGTAGTATCATAACGTGTGCATAATGGTGGCCATGCCAACAATTAATTTTCATTCACAGTTCCAAGAGCCACTCATAGAGGTGACAGCAACGGAGAGGGCCGAAGTGCCTATATATAGTAGCACGGCAGGGGAGGATTTATGGGGGTGGGGGTGTCGCTCCCTTCCCAAAACTTGAAATTTTACATAGGGAAAACCATGCCGAACCCCTTTTTGTCAACGAAAAAAGTCCAGGAAATACATGTTTTAAATGGGATCGCCCCATTAAGAATGATCCATAAATTCACACCTTGTAGCACTGCAACATAGCATGATTCACATTCACATAATATATATGACCATAGCTGCTCAGACTACTTCTAGAAGTTTAGGAGTACCCAGTGGCTGCAGTATAGGTTTCACAGCGTTGTGCATTATTTCAATGCTTTGTTTCATGTTCAACGTGCAGAGCTGCCGCTGTACGTACAAATTTTCTCTACTTGGTGTAGTACTAGATTGTAATGTCACTGCATAGTAGCACACTTTACCTGTGATTGACAATAGAGGCAATGAAAGTCAATTTATTGTACGTAATGAACGCATCGAATTATTTTTCTTCAACGTAACCACAGGCATCATTGAAATTCAATGCACTTGTCGATCCTCATTTCACTTAGTACTCTTTACCACAAATAACACTCACAGGACATGGGCACAATAAACACATATGATAAAAGGCCTCCAAATTCAGTTAGAGCTTCATTACACTGTGAAAGCTCAGAGCAATATTAGAATACACGAAGGGTGGCAAACAAAACCAAGAAACTATTCGGACAGTTGAAACATATTCGCTGTCATAAAGTGCGGAAATGTTTCGCCTTTCTCGCAAAAATACAGACTTGACCTCTATGTGAACATGCACCAGAGGAAAATAGCTCGCTGGACGCTTCAGGCGTTACACGCTTCAAACGGACATGCAACAAAGTTTCTGTATGCTAAGAACAAAACGAGCGCAGCTGCTTCGTTTACAATATCACTCTCCGCCCATGTCATGGGTCCCGCCGCTCACGCAAGCGCAATCGCCGGAAAACAAAAATGGCAATTATATATAATCAACACCAGTTGCAATCGCTGGAGCGTTGCAAGAACACGCGTAAGGATACAAGCGAGGTTTCACTGCCGATGGAAACGGGAGCGCGAATGGCACACTGCACGCACAAGACACGAAACGTTGGCACAATACGCCGACGGACACTCTGCAGCGCACGCCGTATTGAACCAATGGCGAATGCCCCTCGGTGAGCAGCGGCGGTCTACCGACGGCGCGGTAGACGAAAAGCCCGCGCGATCGTTGTCGCCGAGCGCGTTCAAATCCGTGCACGCAACAACGAGAGTTTTGAAGCGATAGCTTCACTACGCCATGTAAAGCCCATTTCGCCGTGCCTGGCACAGCCCTCTACTGCGCAGGCGCCGCGCAACAGGTGCGCCGCCCCCGGCTTCTCCACCGTGCGTGACGTCACAGCCGCGCATGCGCATTAGAGCACGCGCCGCGCACCGTTGCTCGGCTGCATATAAAGAGGGGGTGTGAAGCGACTGCCTGGCAGCGACTGTGGCTCAGCTTGAGTCACTGGGCAGGCCCGTGCACCTTCCTTTTCATTCTTCCTGCAGTCGCAACAACAACAACAACAACAGCGCTCCCTAGTCAGATGCGCGATGAGTCAAGAGGCGGAATGTCAGCCCGCTTACTCAGTGCGACAGCAGTATACAGGCCACGCGAAGCCACGTCGACGGATCCCGAAGTTGTAGCATGGTACAAGGCGGGTGAGCAGCGAGCCCGAGATGCGAGGACTCTTCTCCTCAAACGAGGGGTTGACCAAGCTAAAGTGGACCCTTTTGACCCGTGGATCGCAATCGCGTACTGACCGGAGCTACACCACCAGCAGTTTTTTGCCCTGAATTCCACCTTGAGACATGAGTGAGCGACGCCAACGTCCTCCTGTGAGCACGAGCAAAATCAAAGTTGAGGAAAGTACGCCTACGCCGCACCGCAAAGGGTGCGCCGCGGCCTTCTGCTGCCGCCCGGTTTGTGAGCAGCAACTACGACGCCGTTGCTAAGCTGAGCCCGGACAAGGTGGCCTCCGGATCGAGAAAAACCACGTGATTTCCTCCACGCTTTCTCCCAGGGTGTTATACGGGAAGGGCCTCTCCCGAGTTCACCGGCATCCTTCCTCCATGGATGCCGGTGACAGTGAGAACACTACACCAGATAAAAGTACACACTGGAAAGGCAGTGAAATGCAACATGAGAAATCCCTACAAGATATTAAATCAAGTATAAATACTTCATTTGGTTAGTAAAGATCCAGCTAGCATGCGTCCTGTTCCCTTTCTCTGTCCGTGTTTGTGTTGTGCGCTAGCAAACTTGTGTGACTATACTTAACATCGCGCTGGTAACTTAACTCCAAGCCGATTCTAAAGCAGCTTCTAAAATGCGTTTAAGATAACCTTTTTTTTGTGTGCGGAGATTTGTTGCATAAGCTTTCTATCAGCACACAAGCACAATAATTGTGAGGCAACTGATCAATACGCTGCGAATCCTCCCCAGCAAAAGTTTATTCGGGGTCGGTCTCTCTCTTTGCATACATATGGCTACAGGGGGTAAAGCATTGGCCCGAGAAGGGACCCACGCCAGCGCGCTCATTAAAAGTATCGCGCAGTAAATGGTATCCGTAATTGTTACACGAGTTAAAAACAATTCGGAAGCGTATCTATGAGACCAGAATATCTTGGAATGCAATTTATAACTGTATTAAGTGCATAAGCATTTTTCTTTGTTCTCAGTGCAGCGTTTTTCATGCATGGGTTCGCTTATGAGCGCGAACGTGCCCAACGCTGCACCTTCACCGTTAAAGGGAAGGGGAAGAGGTTACAGAACTTGAACACACTTGACATTAGGCATGTTATCATATCACATTTTACGTCTGTGAAGTTTTTTACGCGATTTTCCACACAGATTTTACAAAATGCTCGATTAAAGTTCCCTTGATTCTCCGCCTCCCGCTACGCGCGCAGGAAGTCGGGAGAGCCAAGTGGAAGCGACCGGAAACGACGTCATCGTTGCCTTGCGTTGAGCCCGGCCCATTTCCTCCCTGTGCTTATGCGGCGACCAGCCGACCAGCGCCGCTGAGAAGACATCGCCCGCGCGTTTTTTTTTTTGTGTGTGTATTCGAGTGTATTTGATAAGTTTGCTTCCAACAAAGGGCCGGGGCAGGGTAAAAAAGCTTAGCGCTCAGAATGCCGTTTTTCTGCGCGGCGTACGGCTGCAGGCACAGAAGTGGGCGTGACGATGCTGCATTCCGCCACCTCCCTAAAGACAAGGCGCTTGCTAAACGGTGGACTGCAGCTGTCAAAGGGAAGAATCTCATGCCCTCAAGGAACAGTATGCTTTGCTCAGATCACTTTCGTGACACGGATTGCCACCGGAACCTGTCACTGATACGGGGGATGGGCTTCACAGCGAAATCTGCTCGGCTCAAGCCTGGCGTCGTTCCTTCGATGTTCGCGCTCATCGCCGCCACCAAGAGCAGCTTTCGTCAGAAGAAGAAAGCAAGAGGGAAGAGCTCGAACGCTTCACCTCCACGGGCGCTTGGACCGGGAGCTCGTACGACGCTGCCAGCGACGCCAGCCTGAGCACTTCGAGAGCCACCTCGACGCCGGCTACTGGAACCATGCAACTCTGCATCAGCACCTAGCCGTGAGCACGAACGCCGACCGCTAACAGTAGAACGCTAGTAGCAGACCCTGTAGACCGTTTACAGCGCGCAGTTATTCCCTTTGATGCCAGATGGCGCCACAGATGCGCTTGGAACACGGCGCCATTACGGGCCTCGTAAGTTGCCAGCGTGCGCGCCTCGACGCAATAACACAAATATCGCGGCTGGCTGCCGAAGTTTTCTTTCTGCGATGATGGGGAAAGGCCGACGAAATACACGCTGTGTTGTGGAATGCAAGAATTGCGACAGAGAGTTAAAGGGGCGGGATGCGATCGTTTGAGAGCTTAACGGAACCGAGCTGCACAAGGACATGCTTCCCCTGCGCGCGCGTTCGCCATGCGCCCTTTCCGAACGGGCGAACGCAACAAACACGTTCGCCAGCGCTAGATAGCCAATACAGAAAGAAAGGCTTCGATCTTAGAAACTCTGCGAGGGTAAGTGCAAAACATTACCGCACGAACAGGCTGTTCCGCCACCGAAACCCCCACTTCGTGCTTTCAGTTGCTGTGCAGTTGCGTCTGCGTGTGTAGCGAGACCCCCGTGACCGTAAGTTAAGGCGTGCGGCCATTATAACAAGAGCGCCCGAGGCCGAAATAGGAACGGAAAAAAAGGAAGACTTACGCTATACCGCTACTGCGTACCGATTGTGGAGAGTACAGCCGTGCGCTTACCGTGCATTGCATGCCTTCTTGTGTGCTACTGATGAACTTCGCGCCGAGTAGCGCGGTTCTCGTGGACCATATTCGGAATAAAGCGTTTGCGTTACGGCTGCTGTGCCGGGTGGTTGTCACTTCCTCGTGGTCCATGCAACACAGTCACTAAAAGTAACTCCGCAGGCAAGAGCTCAGAGTGAAGCTGATTACTTATCACCAACGAGACCTGGAGCATCACGTCCGCATATCGAGCGTGGAGCACACCACAATTTTATATATGAGGCTGACATAATTGTGAACTTCGTGAAGTGTGAACGCGTTGCCATGCGCGCGTTATAACAATTATAGCGCTGAATACCTAGAAACGATTGCACGCCAGGTCGTGCAGGCCGCTTGATGCATGGTACTGCTACCATGGTATAGTTAACATTTTGTGCCCATCTTTTTTGTCGCCTTTCTGTGTTTAACAAACCTGCAGAAAGTATTCTAGGCTTCCTACGCGCCGTTAACAGGTTGTAAACAAATGCGTACGATGTGCATATGTGAGCATTTTAGAGCGGTGTCTGCATGCAAGTACGAAATAGGACAACGACCTGCGCTGCCGCTGTGGCATTACACCTTAGCGTTTTAGATAATAACAAAAAAAACATTCAGCAAAGCTTCCCGCGGATGCAAATACAAGCATTCAGACGATCCATTCGTTGGCTCGAAGAAGCGGAGAGCCGAGCGGCTGTCCGCGACATGAAGCCCGATCATGATTTCACGCCTGTGATCAAATTAGGGTTCTCACATGTCCTTCGAATCTCTGGACAAAGGATAGTGTCGTCTTCCGAGTCGTTTACAACCGTATCAGCCGAAACACAGCCGACCAGAACCGAACCATCAGGCGCAGAAGCCGTCGCGGCGAGGCGCGCGCCGAGCAGTCAGGAGGCGTGTAATGGCGGCGGGATCACGTGATCAAAGATGGCAGCCCCCATGATACGCCGCTGTAAAGCGTCTATAGTAGCAGTGTTCCGGGGTCGTGTCTATTGATAGTCTTTGTGTTAGTTTTGTTAGTTTTGTGTGCTAGTGTTTGTGTCACGTATAGGGTGCATTAAATGTGCGTCTGTGTGGGTACACCTGTCGCCTAGTCCAAATCGCTTCTTGTAAATAAACGACCACATTGTGGGCTCATAGTACGCTAGAAAAAAAAAATGTCCTGCTTTCTTTGCGAACGCTAAATAAAATGTGTGCGGCTTGACGGAGTACTTCGGCTATCGTCACCATTGGGACGAAGCCGGGTCCATTGCTCAGGTCGATCTTCATTCGATAACGCCCTTCTGCCGTGCACCAATGTTCTGAGACTGGTTTGGCGCTGTTCAGGCTTGCGAGCTCGACTGGTGCACCGTAGCGCTGAGCTGAGGCGCACGGAGATATACCTTTGCCTCCCCATCCCTACAGGACCAAGAAAATGTCAGCCGACAAGCTCACAGTGGATATTCCAGCGGGCGCTACACGCTGTCTAAAATGTTCCAAACACCACGCTTCAGTTGTTTACACAAGCTGTTTAGAGCTGCATGCGCATCCAGCGGGAGAGTAGTACTGCAAGTCGCAAGCCCGTGGTCACGTGACAAAAGAGTTTCGCGCTAATTCTGTGCTCGCTGGGATTGATGGGCGCAATGCGCAGCCTTCCCTTTAGAGGTATGGCTACACTCCCACATTATGACCGGCCACAAGCAGCTGAACCTGATAGCGGGAAGCTGGGGAGAGCCACAAATCATATCAAGCATGCACTGAGCACATCAGCTACTTGGCCGTCTTGAGCATCGGCGTCCGACTTTGGGTGCGTAGGTTCCGCCACCATTGGAGATGCTCTGCATGGAGACTTGTGACGCACGACTCGCAGAAACAAGGCTGAAATCTGACCGGTGCTTCATGCTTGGACGCGGGATCTGCTGCAGCTATGCAAACGCGTGTGTTGAAGCCATTACAAAATATACTTTAGGTAAGGGGCATTTTACGGTGAAATTCCAGAATTCAGTCTCGCAAGGTGAAACATGCAGATAGTCTGTCATGCGCTCATTTACGAGGGCAGGTCTTGAGCAAAGCAGCAGCGCATGTTGCGAGTGAAGATTGTGCGCGTAAACATGACATGTTGCCATTTTATCCCCTTATCGCGCGTGCAAGTGAATCCAAGCTGTGCTCCGGTCGCTGTGTGTGCCTCCGAATCAGCCAGGCTCGTTCGGGGCGGCTCGCCGACATAAACGGGGGAGCAGACGCGAAGTGACCGCCAGGCGGTGCGGAGTTGCAAGCAGCCGCATCAGAGAAAGGCCGGAAGACACTGCGAGGAGAAGGCGCTCGTCATGC
This sequence comes from Amblyomma americanum, assembly GCF_052857255.1. Classification (NCBI taxonomy): domain Eukaryota; kingdom Metazoa; phylum Arthropoda; class Arachnida; order Ixodida; family Ixodidae; genus Amblyomma; species Amblyomma americanum. The sequence goes on along the minus strand of NC_135500.1, from coordinate 221,934,182 downwards.
GTCTCGACGACCCAGCAAGGGGACCCGCAATCAGGTCCCCATCTCCCCCGGGGGGCACCTGTCTGCCGGCGGGTCAACCCACTGCTGCACGAGAGCCGTCGCTTGCGTGCTGTGCGGCGAAATCTACGGCGACGGGGCAGCAACTACTGCTCGCCGGTGAAGAAACAAGGCGTACAAAGTCCAAGACCGCAGGCCAAGACACCTTGGCGCCTCGGGGCGTCCGCGAGTCTTCGTCATAGCGTGCGCAGTTTCTGCACCAGACTTGCTTTTGCCACAAGAGCTCTCCCTGGACGCCGATGGGTTCACTCTTTGTTCACAAGCGAGTGACCGGCTATGCCGTTAGGCTTGGCTCTCTAAGCAGGCTAACAGTATTGAGACAAATTAGTGCGCAGGCCATCGCTTCTGCGGAGTCTTAACTGCGCTGCACTCAACTATAGCGGTCGAGGCCAGAGAGGAGGCCATGGGGAAAAGATGTTTACGCGGCTGCGGGGGGAAGGAGGCGAGGCATCCCGGGTGGATGACCGGGCCTGCATCTATTACGTCCTTGGGCGGCCGGGAAGGAAAAACCGGTCCGGTTAGGGTGGTTTCGTCTGGAAAAGGGAGCGAGTGAATGGCCGGCTTCTGTCTCTGCAGCCTCTGGCGGGTCTCGAGCAGCGTTCATATGCACGCGACTGATCGGTTGAGCGGCGACAACTTGTTGGAACCTCGCGGCGGCACGATTCGCTGGCGTTTTCCCTTGCATGTGAAACAGGCTTTGGACGATCGAGTAAGACAGCACACGACTGCCGATGTGGCTACAACTGCCGCAGTTGAAGGCGGCAGCGGGCGGCGATCCAGAGAGCTCGTGGCATGCAAGGGGACATTCGATGAAAGGCAGTAAACTGCACACTTATTACGTCATTTCGCCATCGTACGAAGATTCCTGAGAAGTGCGAGCGCTTTTTCCGTGGAGGTTAAAAAAGTTCGTTCTCGGACAAACTATTCTCAGGTGCGGCCCTGTGCAGCAAATAGCGCATCGAAGTTTTGGAGAAGGTGCTCGCCTGAACGCATATGATGAAGTTTGCTGCACTTTAGGTCGCAGAAGTTTTTTTTTTTTTTAGCTGTTTCTAGCAGCGAAATCAAATTCGTAACTATTAAGCAGCTCAAATCCAGCCTACTCAGCAAGTCAACGTAAGCAGTTTGTGTCGATTGGTAAAATCGTTTCAGACATTAAAAGCGTAAAAACAAGTGCCCCTTGGGGAAGTATACTAAGGCCAGTCTTTTTTAGCTTCTATATCAATGATTTACACCACGTGTTTCGGAACTCCGACAGGTTTATTTCACCTGTTATGCCGACGACACAAGTTTACACCAGCAAAAGAACCGAGGAAATAGAAAAAAAAAAAGATATCTAAAGCATCGCTAATGCTGATCGCCGCATGGGAAAAACAAAATTCATTATTTTTAATTCCAGAACGAAGTAATGCAATCATATTCCGCCAAAAAAACAAATGTGTTGCCTCGCGTAATGTTGTTCTTGGTGAGAGCCCGGTTAAAGAGCACGAAGGTTCTCTGCTTTAATTTGTCTCGCAACCTGACTTGGGATCAGCATGTTAATGGAGCCTACAAGGAAGTTTGCAGCCCTATTGGCACAATAAGCAAATATAGGCATGTGTTACCTATGAAGTTTAAGCTACTCCTGTACAACTCACTAATCCTCCACTCACGTTTGCCCATTTGGTATTGGGAACAACAACCAAACCAAACTTAAACAAATTATTGTTATTACAAAAGAAGGTTATGAGAGCATTATCTAACTTATAACGCGTGATTTCCACACAGAAGAATTTTTAAAAGACATGGCGGCTACTAAGGTTGCTCATTATTATATTCACCGACTTACTGTATATCGTGCTGCGCAGCTGTGAAAAGCAATTCCAAATTGAAGAAAGCCGTTCTCGTCTGTAGCAACACACGTCATACGGAGGAGTGGCCGGCACTCTCCAACTCCGCACTCATAATCTTCCAGTTCTGCTCAACAATTTGCTCATGATTTTGTAGATATTACCAGGTTGTCTAAAAAATGTTTGAAAATTGTGTTTTTGTGATGCCAACATTGTAACGCTGTGAATATAGTGAGAAAATGCCTTGCAACCAGTGTGTTGCTTATCTTTCTGTTGGTGTGTCGGTGCGGTCTTCTTACTTGTAAAACGCATTCGTGCGTGAATGAGACTTTTCAAATTTTGCCTCTGCTGCTGTCATGAGTTGGGGAAGTCGCCGCTTCATCTTTGTAGGAAGTAAAATACAATTTGATTTGATACTCCGGAGTCCAGTTCAGCGCCGTCGACGTCCCTCCTTTTTCTCTGCAGCGCCTTTCGTGCCAAGCACGCAGGAGTGATTCGCATTCACTGCCTGTAGTTCAGTCGCACTACTCCGCGCAGTGCATGTCACCTGTCGCGCAGCCATGTCTGCTCAGATTTGTAATGCGTGTATTCGAAATTCTATTGCGTCATTCACGCCGCCGATGTATGCGATCCGGAAGCAAATGTCACAGCGGGTCCAAAACGTGAAGTGCCTGCAATCACACCAATAGTTATCAGTAACCATCGTTAACGGCATTTTTCAGAAAAAGGAGAGCTGTGACGATTGGACTCGGTCATTCCGTGCTCATAAATAGCATTTAAGGAAGGTTCCAGCGACAAACGTTGACCGTGCCAAGAGCGCGGCTTCAGCATATTGGGAGGTCAGAGATAAAAACTGGACGAAACGCCTGGGGGTCAAGGCTGGAGCATATGTGACGCCTTTCTTTAACGCCAATTTAGGGGCGATCTCCTGTATTCTCACTCGTGTACACACTTGGCTTTTTCTTGCACTCCATCGATAGCGACCGTTCCCTCATCTTTGCCGTTTCATTTCAGGCCTCTGAGATACCCCAGAGGACATAAAAAGAAAGCTGAGCGATGAAAATCGAAGAACGGAGCCACTTGTGACCGTTATGACCGAACTCTCGAGCGACTGCGTTCCAGCATAGTGCCGCAAAGTGGCCCTCAGGCGTCCCCAGTACAAAAGGATTAACTTATGCATGATCAGTGCGACAGGAGAGGGAAAAGGCTCATTAATCAACGCGTTATTAAGGGAAAACCCGAGACGACGTGTCCCCTCTCTCTTGTTACAGCTTCAAAGCGAGGTAAAAAATGCGGGAGAGCAGAGGGAGAAATGAAGGGGTGCTGATATTGTAGTACCCAGTAATTTCGCAACGCGGGCGCTTTCAGTAGCGTGGACAAATGCAAGATTGCGAGGAGTATATCATTGATTCCGACAAGCCCGTCTGCGCATGCGTGCACTTCTGGTGCGTCGTGCTCACTAAGCCTTATTGCTGGTTTCTCTCGCGGCAAACCCCTTCCTCCGAGGAACCGCGGCGCGCGCTCGGAACGAAACGGGCCGTCTCCTGATCGACTCCCTAATTACTCCTCCGTTCCCGAATACTTCTCCTTCCACCCTTTCGTTATTGCGCGCTTTCCTAATTTCGGCTCTTTTTTTTTTTATGCTGCGCTCTTCGCTTCTGGAAGTCTGTCACTCGCTTCCAGCTGCTTTTGTGTGTGTGTGTGTGCGCGTGTGCGTTCATCAGCTCTGCCTAAGAGGAAACGAGAGTACTCGGACTTGCTTTCTGATTCTTTTTTAGTGTGTGGTTTTATGTCTTGCCGCTCTCATCACGGCTTGCTGCAAGAAACAAAAAAAAAACACGACAAGAAATAAGAAAAAAAAAAGACGGCAGCATCGCTCTCTCTTCCGTATAGCGAAGTGTATACTGTCACGTTTATACTGTGTATACATACTGCACAGAGCGCAAAAAACTTTCCACTTAAGCTACGCTTCTTGCTTTTACGTGTAACGCATCTCCTTTGTAATTAGCCTCCGAGAGCGAGGTGCTTCCGGCTCCAGGGAGGAGAACATGTCACTATATCCGGCAGGGGGCGCCGTGGCGGGGAAGTCCGTCCACTAAGCGGAGCGGCATTGAAACAAACACAGCTTCGTCATACTACACGTAGATGCACAAAGACAACTGAATAATAAAGAGTTCAGGTTTGGGCGGAGAGAAAGAAATCTCCCTCCGACCCCTCCTTTTCTCCTTTTTATACACTCCCCCCCTCCTCTCTCTGCACAGTACACTGACAGATAACTACACAGATAGGGCAACTAAAGAACGCAGAAAGAAGGCCCATGCTCTCGCGAAAAAATAATAAAGGGTAGTTGTAAAACGGAGGAGTGAATCAAAGAAACACACGAGGGAAAAGTAAGGGGAAAAAAAGTGGATTACGAGGGAGCCGGGGCGAAAATACGCCCGAGTGAAGCGCAAACAAGCAAGTGCATGTAGAACGTGGGCTGCAGCAGGCAGACCCCTTGGCAAAAATCGATAGTCAGGAGATCTGCAATTTGTATGTTGGCATGGCCCAGTGTTTTAATGAGTGAACTATGGAAGCGGAAGGGATCGCCGCGCGTTTCAAGCACCGGCCGACGTCGAGGGGGAGAGGGCCACGTGTGAGTCCGGAGAAATAAGAAAATGAGCGAAATGGGCTTACGTAACAGCGCATGCAGCTTAAAGAAGACGACGCGAAGAAGAAAGAAATGAGAGGAGCAAGCCACGCAACGCGTAGGACTAGTTATCGACGTCGGAACTTGAACCATGCATCTTCGGCGGGCGCCGCGGTAAGGCACGTTTCAAGGGGGGGTCACCCCTGGCAGGACTAAGGGGGAAATATACACAGCTCTCTATAAGTACAAGCTCTTTCGACCTAGGTCTAACACATCGCGGCCACAACACGGTACGTTCGCGCACGTGGATATACGGTGCTGTGCACAAAGGAATACACTGCAGCCTTCAGTGCATGCGCGGCAAAGGCGGTTACTTGCAAGAAACAATGGAATGAGTACACGTATTTTGTTATCGCGTAGCCACAGAAAAGGCTGATGACCAACCGACTTGGAGTCCCAACGAACTTATTTCGCATCGCTTAATAATAACAGGCATCAAGGTGTTTCAAAACGCGAGAAAAAGCCGGCCTCCTAGCGGTCTAATATCAACGTCTTGAACGATGGGTGGAATTTTTGCTTCCAAAGTAATATTTCAGCACATATCGTCCATCGCTGGTTAGCAGTTTTAGTGTTTCAGCGATTAAAGCAAGCTTACAGACGGAGCTTCGCTCTCATGAGAACAGCCCTCAAATTCCAATTGCATGCAAAAATCATGGTAGACAACAAGCCTCCCATTAAATTATCCGCTCTTTATTTCGTAGTCAGCTACCCAAAGGCTGTCAGAAATAGTAAAACCATGCTTCTTTATTTTTTTATTTCCGTGAGTTTCGCATAAACAGAATATCGAAGGACTAACACGTTCTCTGCTCTGTGGTGCTGTAGAAAAGATCGTCGTACTGCCCCCATTGGACGGCCTGGACTTCACGTCTGTTCTCAGTGGCCACACTTGAAAAAGAACGCTATTTTTCATACTCGCAACTGGAACTCAAGTAAGCATCTATATTTCCGTTGTTTTTCTTTTTTGTTCTCCCGCCAAGCGGATGTCGTTCCCCTGTACGTCCGAGAAACTGCGTGTTCTCGACTGTGTTCCAGTCGGCGCTGTGCTGGCCAAAGAGGAAAGCCATGTTTTCGGCCGTGCGCATTTCGACTGGCAGAGACACACCTATACAAAACGCGCCTATGTGACGCACACTATACATATACGCGCTGTCGGAGAGAGGGGAGGAGGCTGCCGTGGCAAGGGCGAGAGCTGGCGGAAAGGATGGCGCAAACGACAAGAAAATGCGTGTTCGCTCTTGACCGGCTGCCCACAGCCGGTGCAGTGAGTGAGGAAGGGCACGCCTGGCCTCGACGCAGTCCGCCGGGGAAGAAGACGCCGGCGCAGAGAAAAAAGCGGGAAAGAAAGCCGGGTGTCTGGGGGCGAAAAAAACGGAGCACCAGGGAAGCCCACGAGAGCGCGCGCAAAGAGAAAAAAAAAAAACCTTAGGAAGGAATAAAGGGGGAATCGGACTGGCGATGCTTGCCGCCAGGATGCTCAAAGCCCTCCTCGCAGACACTACTTTTCCGTGTTCGCTTTTTGTTTGGAAAGAGCGCTGCTCTTTCTTTATAATTCGTCTCTCTCCGCAGTGCCCATCAAGCGTCCACAAGGGTTGCATTCCCAAACCCCCAACAGGCCGGCGGCGAGGGGGTGGAGGGGGGCGAATTGCCGACCCGAGAGGAAGAGCAAGAAACAAACGCGAGAAAGCGCGCACAGGCAAAAAAAGAACGTCGGGGACCATCTCAAAAAAACCGACGGGAGCTTGGCCGATTTTTTAGTCGTGGAAGGAGGGGAGGGAGTGCAGGAAAGGGAATTCGCGGGGGAAAAAATAAAGGGACATCGACGCAAGGGAGAGAGAGGAAGCAGGGAAGGAAAAAGCGGCTCCCTTCGTTCGGTACCGAGGAGGGGTGTTTTTTACCCTGCGTGTTTGTGTTGTGTTCTCTCTCTCGCTCAGGCTGGGGAGGGAGCGCGTCAGACCAAGTTGATGCACTGCTTGGCTGGGGCGCCGGTGGCTGCAGGATGCGCTGTTTCCTCACGAGGAAAGCATGCAATGCCGACAACGCCGCATGTGCGGTGAAGGCGAACATGGAAGCCAACGCGTGAAGCACATGAGCACCCCTCCTCTCGAGCGCGTCTGGCGTGGTGCGCAAGCGCAAGCATAGACAGAAAGGAGTCAAAACGGGAGTCCTCTGGCGCGCTTCTAAAATGGAGTGCGCGAGAAGACTTCGCGTCAGAGGAGCAGAGGCACAGCAAATTTCAGTCCCGTTTTCTCTCTTCAAAAGTTAGGAAACATAGACAGATTGGATTGCGCCAACGGGCGGCAAATATTTCGTAACTGTATATTTTTCTGCTATGCTGTTTCAGACAGCGAAATGATGGCTCTGAAGAAAAAAACGGGTTCAAGTCACGTTAGGCGCACAAAAACTGCAGTATGATCGCTGCTTTCTTCGTTTTAATTGACATCAACTCTTACGCAAGCTGTAATGACAAAAAATGAACAAGCAGTGATTACGTCGCACTTTTTGCATGCCTCGCGTGACCTCATACCGCCGGTGACGTCACAAACGAGGTTAGGCTATTGAAAGCGAACAAAAGTTTGCGGCACACGAGCTCTTGGAAAAACGTTCTTTGTAGCTCCACCTCGCTACGCAGTCGCCTGATGTTGTTGCCACAGGAAGGAGTATCTAGGCCTTTAATACCTTCACACAACATCTGTCATACAATATCAGAATGTTTGCGTGCTGTTGCTCCGGGCCGGGTGTGTTCGAAGAAAATTTGATCCAGAAAACTTTGTTCCTCTTGGCCGCGTGAGCGTTTGTTCAAAGATGTTGATAAAAAAAAAATGAAGCATGGCTTTGTAGTCTGTTTTTTTTTTTCCTTTTAAGTCCGTAAAAACCGAGAGAACGCCTAAAGGCGACAGGGTTAGATATAATACACACCGCAGCAGGTGTTCTTTTTCAGACAGGTGTTGTTTTTCACTGTACAGTGAGCACATCATGTTTACAGCTACAGCGCTTTCAACCTTCCTGACCCAAATTTCGGAGAAACTATTGACCAGTGAAGAAGGGAAAGCGATTCAGGGCCTCTTTCGTGAGAGAATGAGGTGAAAAAGAACAACCGAGTTCTTTGCTCTCCGCTCAATATCCTTAGGCCATCACTTAGTGTAAACATTCAGAAAACCCCTAATAGCGCCGTCGGGAGCAGCAGAGCGGACAGCTACATGCGAGCTTAGTTATGACACTGGTCAACACTGGAGTATGGTAGCACTCGCAAACAGCAAATAAACACCGACGGAATCCGCTGAGGTAGACGGTGGCCTTCTTCGCTTCAGTTACGTGCGCCACGCGCAAAGGGACGCGCGGCGCCATTTTAATATCTACTAACAGTAAGAACGCAGAGCTCCGTAGAAGTGGAAGGAAAGCTCCTGTTATGAGATTATTAATGCGGAAGCATTATGTGGCTCACGGGAAGCAAAACCTGCCCCCAGAAGTAGTCCGCAGAACGTGTCCACCGAAAGTGCTCACGTGACCTCATAATCAAAGTTTTTGTCAGTGGGGTACAAGTAAATCACGGTGCAGTATGTCGTAACGAGAATAAAAAAATTGGGTCCGGGCGACACACGAAATTTTACCTCGGGCAATTTGGAAAAAAAATTATATCCAACCATAACTGAGCGTGCCCGACACGATGGCGGACTCCAAATTTGGTCCGAACTAGCGCAAATTCGACACCGCGCGATTTGGGCCAAAATAAATGTCTAATCACCATTTACCGATTTCCCGTGCCGGACACGGTGCCTACTTGCAAATTTGGCCTGGGTTAATGCCAAATTTTGGACCGCGTCCTCCGCCCCCGAAATTTGATCTCGGCCGAATTAGGCCAAAATCGATGTCAAAAATGTTTGACGTCATACTAGAGTCACGTGGTGAGGGGCAAAGTCACTGGATGTCTGGATGACATGCAAAAAATCGTGACGTCATAATATAGTCACCTTACTGGAGTTAACGTATGATGTCAAGATGAAATGCAAAAAAAAAAACAAGTGACATGCTTTCGCATTCCTCCACGTAAGCAGAATTAAGTGCAAGAATTTTTTGGTCTCTCAACGGCACGACCTTTGATGTATCACGTACACTGCCGTGTAATAAAATGGTTGAATACTTTTCAAGCTAAATATGAGCAAAATTTAAAAAAATTCTCCATTGAAAAGAGCACACTGTCTTACAATCTCAGTGGTCATGCAGTCATGATGTTGCTGCGGGCCGGGTCAGCGTGTGTTTGACGAAAATGTGATAAAAAAAACTTGTTCCTCTTAGCCACGTGGACGTTTGTTCAGAGGTGCTGGTCAAAAAAGAAAAGGAAAAGATTTAAACCGCGATTTTCTATCTTTTTCCCTTTAAGTCTGGATAAGAAAAAAGCGCACATGATATAAAAATAACCAAAGACGCTAACCTTAGCATGCGCTGATGTGCCGAAACTAGTTTGCTATGTTTGAGCATCTATCAGCGTTTATCCGGTCCCGTTGCATGAGGCTCACATGATAGCTGGAGGTAAAGGAAGCGCAGCACATGCCTTGGTGATTGATGACAGTTTCGGACGTTGCTAATTTTGTGTGAGCATGTTGCACATATTTATTACAAGAGGTGTCGTTCAGTAGGATTCGTTCGAGTATGGACATGCCTGCTCACCCCAGAGCACTAAGCCAATGCCTTGTTTAACACAGGCGTTGCCATTTGAAAGCAATAAAAATATGCGCCAGTAAAACAAAGGAGAGCAATGTGATGACCGCGAATTACCGCCAAGATGGAGCTTAGGCAAGTGCGGTAAACAACTGTAGACCTAGCGCCAGCTGATCGGTCAGGCCTGGAGGGCCGTAATGGCCAGCGCTTTCCCGTACCTGGGTGAACCACCAGCATAGTTACTTTATATTAATAAAGTTTGTTCCCTCTCTCTCTGTAGAGCCTCAAAATAAGAATTTCTGTTCTTCGGGTATGCCACATGTGACGTTACATGCATGTGTATACATTAAGCTCGTTCGGCTGGAACAATTTTGACCGCAAGTTGACCCAACAGCTTTGTAGTTTTGTCAATTAAAAAAAATGAGGGCTGCCTGTTGTTTGCATTCGTCACCTTGATAAAGCACGCACATATGCGCATATTGAGCTTTAGCCCTAACTTTGGAGTGTTTAGGCTGTGCAGCACACACTGCAAGATTACTTTTGAAATTAAATTACGTTGGTAATTACTGTCGCACAAATCGGGCAAATGTGATTAAATTGCATTATAAATTGCTGCTCCCAAAAAGTAATGACATTTCATTACAATTACACCAGGAAAGTAATGTAATTACTTTATTTCTGGCGAATGCGAACAGGCATGTTGGCCCAGATCTGGTCACAACTTGGCCACTGTTACATCAACTCTCTCTCAAAGCAAATGAAACCAGAGCACTTGGTCCTCTTTCCGAAATGCGTCGTACGGATTTCGCTCTTTTCTCGCGAGCTGTTGACCTTCCTCGCAACTCAGGTGATTCGAATGAGCAAAACCACCGTCGAAGGCTCGCCACTTTCACTGAGCCAGAATGCTTGCTTGTCTCGCGCTCTGCGCATCCACGAAGGCTTCCGAATCTCGCTGCCTCGAAAGCACCCCGAGCCTCCTGCGCCCCGTGGCGACGACTACGCGGGGACTCGCCTGGTCCGTCATGCTGTCGCCTCCTCACCGCGCCGTCTCGTTTATTTCCCAAATGTGCAGACTGGACCGAAAGCGCTGCTGCCGGCCGGGTTCGGACCCCTTGGGATATGGCATGCCACGTCACCCTTGTGCACAGCGCTCGAGCGTTGTGCACTAAAAACTATGGAGAGGAGCTTTCTGCCACCTGCACCTACCTTGCCTGCAGGTCTACATGGGACTGCTGCTGCCGCGCAAGCGCTGCCTCTAAATGTTAAAATCCGCGATGAGACGCCTCGGTTTCTAGGCAGGGAAGTGCGGCGCTTGAGCGCTCCACACAGCGGTGACGCAAGCTGTAAAGCCCAACGCAGAGCATTTATTTTCGAGACCCACACTTCGATATCAGACTTGGGCCACGTACGGCCCTCTCCCAGCTGCCCACGCGCGTCGCGCGCGTATACGCAGGGGTTCGTGAGACCAAGGCTGTGGCGCGTGCGCAGTCCTGCAAGCTCCGTCGGCTTTCGCGCATGCTGTCTGATGCGCACAGCTCCGCCGGACTGGCGGCCCGTGCTTTCGGCCCTCTTGCAATGAGTCCGAACTGCCGACACAAGAAGCCGCAGTGGTGCATTTTCCACAAACTGAGTGGTAAAGAAAATAATTACTTTCTTCCGCTGCGAAATTCCTGGCCCAAAGTAATGCATTACCTTATCGACTTACAAGAGCAGAGAAGGAATTCGTCACATTACAAATTACCGGCAAAGTAAATAAATTACTGCAATTTAATTACTGCTGTGTAGCCAGTATATGTACTCTCGCGGGAATGCACGACCTATATCCGTGAAAGGTGCACTTCCGCCAGGAACTGTTCGTGCCAGGGGCAGACATTCGCCATATCTGACTCCTTAAGTAGCGAATAGCTTTTATAACTGCCAAGCTCAAAATGTGCAGAAGGAGAATAGTGTGTCTTTCAGATAACGTGCCAGCAGGTAGATAAATACGGGAGTTTGGGCCTTATATAGTGTCCGATATCGGCACGGAGAGGTAAAGTCCCGGTGATAGAAATTAATGCACGGGGCATTTTTGGAGGAGCAGTGCCATAAATATTTCCATAAGGCCTCGACTTTACAAAGACTCGCCGTGAGGCACCGGTTGGCCCGGTGTAGAAAGGGCTTTCGGCCTTCCAAAAGCTAGGCGGGAACCTTGGGGCTCATGCGGGGTGATAAAAAGAAACAGAACGCGTACCTTCGCGGACACCGATATATATATAAAATACGCTATGGTGGAAGGGGAGCAAAAACAGTGCATGCTGAGTATTGACTCGGCTATAACAGCCTACATTAGAGAGAGGGAGAACAGCGGGGAAGAGTTTCGTGCGCGCAGAGCAAGAGAGAAAATGGCGAAATGCTAATGGCGTGGCTAATCCATCCGCCGAGGTACACGACGAGGTAAAAAGCGAGCGGAAGAAAACGCTGAGGGCGGCACACTTTGGTACCATATTAGCGTAATGAGCTGGGGATCAAATTAAGCTTTCACAGCCTTAATTAGCTGTTTATATTGGAAGCAAGCACCAATCCCCAAAACATCCGCTTTTTTTTTCTCCCTCGCGTACAGGAGAGAGTATTATGCCTCTGAAGGGAAGAAAAGAAAGGAAAAATAAAAGGAGACTCCAATTTCACGCAGACCGCGGCAGCATGCATGGGCTCACATGTGCAGTTTGGTTTTTACGCCTCCGTTGTTGTATTATTAGTGCGATTGGTAATTCAATACTCTTGGCGACGAAGGAAGGATGGAGCGCGATCGGCTCGCTGGATGGGAAAACCGCACAAGCGCAGAGCTTCCTCTCTTGCTGAGCGTGCATTTCTTGGGCAATGGCGACAGTGGGGTCAAAGACGCGCTTGACAGGGAAGTTAGTTTACGGACACTGTCTTCGAAGCGCTATGTGTAACTTGAGAACCACGCCCGCCTGAGGTTCTGGATGTGATCGCTTGCATTTTGATATGGACCCAATTCAATAGAAGGCGGAGCAACTTGCCATTCGCAGGCATAATTAGAACTGCTGTCGGACAGGTAGCGCCTTCGCCATGAAACGTGCCATGTTCGTTGCAACGTGCACGGAAAGTTGACGTCAGCCAGTTGGTAGGCAAGGCAATGGTGCACCGCTGTGGACATATACTGGGCGTGTTCATGCACTTTTCAATTTTTCCATGTTCTCACCCACAGCACTCTCTGGAACGGGCGAGATTTTGGCGTTTCCGTATCTAAAATTAAACAGCCTAAAATTCCTCTCCATTGCAAGCCTGCGCAGTCAGCCCGTGCTTATCTTTCTGCGACCAGTGCTTTGCGATTGGAGAAAAAGGGATGCCGAAAATGCACCAGGTCAGCCACAGCGGTGGGATGACAAGCACACTGTTTGATGAGAAATAACAAGCACATTTTACAACAGCACTCAAATGTAACGCGCATTACGAAAAGCAAGGAAACACCAAGTCAGTATGAAAAATATTACTCGGCCTTTATTTCCGACTGGGAACGAGAAAAAAAGATTTAAACAACGGCCACAGAGCCCACGCGTCTCTTATTCACTGGTTTATTGAAAAACAAACAAGCAACCAAACAAAAAATCGAGGAATCCAGAGAAAGAACAAGAAACAACACAAGTCCCATAGAGAAATACAAGAAGAAAAGCAAACTGCGGCAATACTCAGCATCGCTGCTGGAAATTTTCTCCAGGCGCTCATCCGCGCACATTATAAACAAAAACAAGAAGAATCATCCCACCGGCAAGTAATAAAAGGCAATAAAAATAATACCGAGCGAAAGCAAAATACAGGGCTAAATTCACATCTTTTTTCTCACTTTCATTTCGAATATACAGAAAAAATGCGAATAAATTACTCGGCGTTCGTTTTTCCCCACCCTCGCGTGTATGGCCACGTATGACGGCTCCTGACAAGATTCGCTCAGGATAGCGCACGAGGCGCCATTGAAAATGACTACGCGCGAGCGAGACAATAGAACAGTCACCGCGCCACTTGGAGCCACGCTGTTATGCAGAGAGGACTCTCCTTTTTGCTCAAAACAAGCGTCAAACGGAAAAGGAAGGTGGAAATTTCTCGCTCGTGCGCGGAGAGCCTTTCCGCGACGGGCATCCAGGTGGCGGGGAGAACTGCAGTTTGGCTTGGCGAATCGCTCTCAAAGGAGTTTGTGCTGCAACGTCGTGTAGCGCGCAGCCGCAGGCTTTCCCGCACGACGCCCAAGCGCTGCAGAGCGGCACCACCGAGCAGATTCGCTCTTGTTTCATTGGACGCTTCTCTCTGTCCTTTGGCGTATTACGGCGACGTGTGACCCAGCTGTGCAGATGTTTTTGGAACGCATTCGGCCGCGTCAAGTTCGGTTGAAGGCAAACGAACAGCGCCGATCGAAGGAGGCCCGCGTTTCGCGAGTACCTCGCCACTGCACAACGACGGGGAACGTAGATGTTTTGCGCAGGTTAAATTCGAGTGGTGCCAATCGACCGTATTGCAACGTCCGAGAAGGCTGGCGTGCGTGACGGCGCCGATCGCCCTATCGTTCAAAATGTTTACACACAGGTTGCGAAGGCCTGGTAAGCTCGATTCAGGGAAGTTTATATGTCGTTAGCTGCGGACGTTCCTGCAAAGTCGTTAGAGGTTTAGACGCACTGATTTTCATTTAGGGTCACCGAGATGAGCTGAATCCGATATCGACCAAGTTTCGAGCTGCGCCAATCTGTCCCTGTTGAACAAGAAGACGCCACTGTAGCCAGCGCGGCCGCTCCAATTCCACGTGGAGCACAGGAAACACGCGAATCTGTGCTTTCTCTTTGCGCTTCGCGACAACCGCAGTCGTGCGACGCAGTTTTTACGGAGCCGTCCCGAGGCCGAGGCGACGCCGGCAGTGAGCGCCGCCGCACGTGGCAGACGGCAACAACACTGGAGAGAGAGGGGGGGGCCCCTAGGAACTGGGCCCCACGGAGCCAGGTGCGCGCAGTCGGCGCCACCTGTGTATGTCGGCGCGCTTGGCTGCCGAACGGAGGCGCTCCGCTCGAGCGGTCGCCGGGCCAGCAGCGGCATCGAAACCTGGCTCAGCGGTGGCTGCAGTGGTACAACAACGTTTCGGTGGTCAGCAACCATGTGCTCTCTGACCCGCGTGCGTGGCGTTGCTGTCTGCGTCCGAAGCAGCCTGCCTGGCATGCGGGCCCCCGCACATCCAGCCCGACTCTTTACGCCGAATGATATCTGCGCGTTCCGGCACATTCCAAGAGCGGCTGTTACGCCTGTCTCAGTGGTTGCTCCAAACCAGCATGTTTAAACACCCACGACGGGGACTTAACCGCAGCTTCCTCGATACCGCGATGGTCCTCCTCCGACAATCAACCCCGACGCACAGCAGCGCGACTTTGGCCTTTCTTCTCTCCACGCGATGAGATCACTAACAGAACAACCCTGGCCGCGAAATTGAGCAAACATCGGGGCCGCAGATGGTGGGCACTCTTCGCATTCCCCTGAGCCGTAATCGTAACTACGAAGCATCATCGCCAGTTTCGACCACTGCTTTGCCGAGTTCAACTCAAAAGAAACCCGGCCATCTACTACCTCCGACACAGTCTGGCAGACAAGTGTGAGCAGGCCGCTGATCACTCGCATCAAGCGACAGGCCCTCAAGACTCACATTCGTCGCAGACAAGATTGGCGCGGTTCTCAAAGTAATTTAAGAACGTAAAAAGAGAAAGCGAGTAATCTCGGAGGGGATAAAAATGACTAAAAGGCTATCTTCGCGAGCTCCCTCTTGGTCCTACATATGGCGGTGCATTACGTACAAGAAACAAAGCGGCATATTTTCCACGAGGCGATGGCACTTCAAGTTTAAGGGCTCGGTTTAGGACGAGCTAATTTCTCGATCATTTGGCCCCTCCGGATGACTTCCGCTTGACATTCCCAGTACGAGCCAAGAGTCTCCCAACAATGATTAAAATGAGGTATACTCTGTTCGCTTGTCAACCGATTTGCAAAGAAGTACAGCTCTGCACTCAATGCGGCCGCACTCTCGAAAAGGTGCTGGAACACTCGCTCGCAGCGTGTCGCGAACAAGCTGGGGCAACGGAAGGAACAACGCTGCTGGCGTCTCTGCAACCGGAGGAGGCACGCATAACCGCGCAGCTAATGCAGGATGAGCTCAGCACAAGGGAGGGCCGAGAGGAGGGCGCGCTCCGGCGGCGACCCACGGAGATCATACGGAGCCGAAAGCGGCGACCGAAATCGCGCCGCACTTGATTGCACGAGCCGTGTACCTCGAATCTTCCACAACGCCACAGACGCATCGACCCATGCGCGCTGCCTCATTCACAAGTCTCTGCGCATCACCTCACTGCGTATTATGACGCGTGCCTTTGTACATATATGTATGCATACCCGTATTACCGTGAACAACGCTGTATATAGGTGGCCTCGTCCCCCTTTCGTTTTGATATTTCGCAAAAAGCCTTTGATTCTGGAACCTTTCGGGACGTGGTGGGCGCTCGCAGAACGGAACGAAAATGTTTGCCGTTTTGATACATGGGAGGGACGGGTTCTTTTAACAGGGATGGGCGTGCGTGCAGCGTGTGCGTGTGTATAGAGGCGCGCTGCCGTGTGCTTCCCTCCATCGTATCTTTACAATATGCACATATCTCTGCCTATGTATAGATATATAATATATGTATAATATCCTATACGTTCACAAACACCTTCGCAAAATACACGGAAGAGCGCGTTTTTGATATTCAACCGTGGAAAGGTTTGATTTACTCCTCGCTCGATACCCGTTGGCACACACATCGTGTCCACAAAAGTTCGCTACACCCTCGGCCGGAAAGAAGAACAACGAGGGGGGGGGTCAACAAGGTCTTTGTGGTGCAAAAATACTTCCTCTGCTCCGTGCCGGGGCTAGGAGGAGGCGGCCAGGGCGAAGGAGCCTCCGTTGCTCGTGTCTCCGTCGTGGTCCGGCGAGAGGCCGAGGCTGGGCGGCAGCACGTGCGGGGGCAGCGCGAGGGCGCGGCGTCGCACCAGGTCCAGCTGGAAGCCGGCCGCCAGCCGGTCCTCCAGCCGGTCCTCCAGACGGTGGTCCACCGTCAGCCGGCGGGCGTCCACGGCGACGCCCAGTCGCTCGGCGAGCAGCTCCTTGCGGTGGTGGTGGTTGATGCGCAGCCCGTCCTCCGGCTCGAGCACGTCGTCGTCTTCCTCGGCCACCTCGGAGGAGTCGGAGCGCGAGCTGGACAGGTCCAGCACGCCGGGCGTCGGGTACCGGTACGGCGTCGAAGGCAGCAGCAGCGGCGTCGGAGACATGGACATGTCCAGGGGCTCGGTCTGCTCGCTCTCGAGGAACAGGTCGCGCTGCTGCGGCGTCAGGATGCGGATCGTGTGCCGCGGCTTGCGGCGGCTCTTGGGCGGCTCCGGCAGCGGCCCCCCCGTGGCCGAGTGGGCGGCGGGCGGGCCCACCACGGCAGCTGCTGCTGCGGCGGGGCTGCTGGGCTGCAGCAGCAGCGGCGGGGGCGGCGGCGGGGGCGGCGTCGCGTCGTAGGCTCGGGGCCTGCGACCGCGGCGCGGCTTGCCCGCGTTGGCCTCGTCCTTGGGGCACTTGTGGTGCATGAGGTGGTGGCGGCGGCGAAAGCGGCCCAGGCAGAGCTGGCACTCGAACGGCTTCTCCCCCTTGTGGATGAGCATGTGCGCCTTGAGCTGGTTCGAGTCGGAGAACTTGGAGTCGCAGAGCTCGCAGGCGTACGGCCTCTCGCCGGTGTGCACGCGCAGGTGTCGCCGCAGGTTGGCCACCTGGACGAACTGGCGGTCGCAGTGGGTGCAGTGGTACGGCTTCTCGCCCGTGTGCAGGCGCATGTGCGTCTTGAGGTGGTGGTCGCGCGTGAAGCGCTTGTGGCACTCGCGGCACTCGAACGGCTTCTCTCCCGTGTGCGTGCGCTCGTGGTTCTGGAGCACGTGCTTGTAGCCGAAGCATCGCCTACAGACAGTGCAGGTGAAGACCTTGTCGCGCGGCGCCTCGCGCCGTCCCAGCAGGTTCGAGAGGAAGGCCAGCTCGCCCGTCGTCGACGAGGCGGCGCCCGCCAGAGGGGGGCTCCGAGATCCGCCACCGCTGGACGGCACCGATGAGGCCGCCGCGCCACCGCCGCCGCTGGTGGTGCTGCCGGGGCTGCCGCCGTTGCTGCGACATTCCTCACTGGCCTCTTTCATCGCACTCCGCTGACCTGCGGGAAGAAGCAGGGTCGGTGAACTACCCCAGCATGCTCAAAACAACAACAACAACGCAGCAGAAGCGTCAGGTGACACGCAAATTATTCTTAGCTAGTCTGCTAAGCAGTTTCATAGCAACGCATTCGATCCCTCCACATGGGGAGGTTAACCTGTTCACGTACTCAATCAGCGATGCATTGCCACACGTTGATTGCGCTTAGGTTCTCATATTTATTGCACTGTCACAGCAATAAAATCATCAGTCAACGCCTGTCCGCTCCTTTAGTCCTGCCTTTTTGCGCTGTACTTTGCCCTGCGAAACGTCTACTGTCTATTATAGACAAGCCCGTTGTGCCAAACGGCGGTGCGGGCGGCTAGGCACTTTTCTTCTTTTTCTCGCCCTTTGTCTGTTAGATGTTTCTGTTACGTGCTTTTAGCATACCGGAGACGTACTACCGGAGGCGTATACCGGACCCCTCCTGCGCACGCGCAATGACATGCGTGCATCCAGGCGGGGCCATACAACGAGCACAGGAGGCGTCCCCGGTGTGCTAAACACATCTACAGTCGGATACAACTCAAGTCTGCAGTGAAGCTACGCCCACATTTAAGACCGGCGCACAGAATTCCTCCACGATATAACGTAGTCCATTGTTAAAACTTCTCTTGTCACCTTAACAAAAAGCTGATCACGAGAAAAAAATAAGCTTATAAGGTTTAGAATGTTGACATTTGGCTTGTTTAATAAAGTCAAACATTAAAAAGATGATTTCGTTTAATTTTGTGACTGGCTAGCGGAGTTGTACAATACGCCGCGGACCGTGGCCCAGTGTTAACAACTGCTTTTTTTTTTAAGTTGTATCCTACTACAGTATAGAGATTTAGTATATCGTATGAGCGCTTGCGAACGTTGTACGCAAGCATTTAGCTGGAGGTTACAGTGGAAATCGCATGAGCACTTTATCGTACGCCAACCCGAACGCAACGATAGGACGGACGAATGGATGGATTGATGGATAACAAGCCTCTAAATCGGGCGGTGGCTCATATGCCACCTAGCCATGACTCGTGATATTTCAGAAGGCTATACACCGCAGCAGACACAGGGCGCTTTCAGGTGACGACACAGGGCAATTTCACTCCTCTCGTGATTTTAGCCACCAATCAGATAACCTTCGTTTGGTTATTTCTACCCGCTTAAAATGTATTTGTCCATCACAATCCTTAACCCGCAATGCTTTGAATAGAGCAGGCCGCAGTGGCGCCATCTGGTGTTATGATATGAAAATATTGAGTGTCATATTTGTCGCACTTAGGCAAGGCTATCCAAGTCGTATTGCGTAGACAGCCAGTTCCGCGACCAGTTCAGTCGAGCCAGGGCCTAATTTGTTTCAGGTAACTGGACCGAGCAATGATCTTTAATATTAAATTCACAGCGCGTACTGGCGTTCTTTCGGACCCTTGCTGCCTACCGCCGAAACGGCGTCTTTTGGCAAGGCATGGCGAAAGAATCCAAATCAAGGGAGCGCACGCTCAGCGGTATCTTGCTAGTGTTAGGAATCGAAAATAAGCGATTTTTACCCCTCACTTATTCTGTTGCCGGCGAGAGGAGGTAAAGGGAGTATCGCGCGCATCATTTAAAGCCAATGAACATGCCTAGCAACCCAATGACAGTGGCGAATTCTCTCCGAAGCGGATGACTTGGGTGCACGCTAAATGTGAAAAACAGCGTAAGTAACGCGAACGTATACATATACTTGTATACGCCCGATTTGAAATAGCGATTGCCGCGTGCGCATGACGCAAGATGACGCAAGGAGCTTGCGAGGGCGGTAGTGCGCATGCATTCGCAGGCCGCAAGGGCCAGCCTTGCGTCGTATATACGTATACGTACGCAAGCCGATGCAGCTTGCGTTGCGGCCCTTGCGGGGCTTGCGTCGTTATAACGCTATGAAAACACGGCCCGACGACCTCTTAGGACCAAACACCGCATCGCCGCCTCGATGCGATAGCTCGGTTTCATTTTGCTCTTTCTCGCCCCTCCGTAATGATACAGATGAGAAGCAGTCATATTTTCTTTTAGATAAATGGACCAATTTGTTGATGTTAAGCCTAAGTATGTACGGCGTACACTTTCGTCATAGCAACGGCACCAGGCTAGATTCTTGTTCAACTCTGTGCCGGAATTTACATTTTTATTTACATCTGTTGATTTAGTCTTTGAAAAAACAAATTCTTTGAATGCGTCCATTACTTACATAACCCACAATAATAATCATCGTCAGCCTGGCTGCGCCCACTGCAGGGCAAAGGCCTCTCCCATATCTCTCCAATAGACCCCGTCTTTTGCCAGCTGCGCCCACTGTATGCCCGCAAACTTCTTAATCTCATCCGCCCACCTAACGTTCTGCCGCCCCCTGGTATACGCTTGCCTTCTCTTGGAATTCAGTCGTTACTCTTAAGTACCAGCGGTTATGTTGCTTTCGCATTACATGCCCTGCCCAAGCCCAACTCTTCTTCTTGATCTCGGCTAGGATGTCATTAACCCGCGTTTGTTCCCTCACCCACTCTGCCCGCTTCCGGTCTCTTAACGCTACACCTATCATTTTCCTTTCCACGGCTCGCAGCGTTGTCCTTAGCTTAAGTTGAACCCTTTTAGTTAGCCTCCACGTTTATGCCCCATAGGTGAGTACCGGTAAGATACAGCTGTTAAATGCTTTTCTCTTGGGCGATACTGGTAGACTGCTATTCATGATATCAGAGAACCTGCCCTCCACCCCATTGCAACTCATAGTTATTTCGTTCATTTTTTCCCCTAAAGGCCCGAAGGCATTACATAAGCGATTCGGTTCTGTGGTCACTCAGTTGAGGACCTTTGACTTGTTGTCAATAAATGACGCCACAGTATGTCGCGCTTCTCGGGTTTCACACACTCAAACTGCCGTTGCTAGGACGGGCCGCAATGCGCGTAAGGTGCGCCGATTGCGTACGCAGGGCTTTTGCGTGCGCACAGCTAAAACTGTTAGTTTGCTGTGCCGTAGCGTGCAAGTCCTCAAAGCACGTCAACGCTGGATTGAAGTTTTTATCCGTAGTTTTTGATATCAAGCATGCGTGCATTGCGAGCCTTTCTTGTTCCAAGGAGAGAAAGTATGGAAATAGAAGAAAATGTAGCAACTGACTAAAAGCTAGATAACTGCTTCCCCAGGTGTCGTTGCCATCAGGAAAACGCATGGCAATGTGGTTCTGTGCTTAAGGGCAGAAGTTCAGTCGAGATTAGAAGTAAATCAGAGAGCTGTTGGAAGATTAGCAGTAGGTGCCCACGCGAGAACCACGAACGAGGCAGTGCAGGGGGATATGGGTTGGGCAACGTTCGAAGCACGGGAAGCTCAGAGTACAATACTATACGAAGAATGCCTGAGGAAATTGGACGATAACAGGGGGGCAGCTAAGGTATTTAAATACCTATACAGAAAGAGCGTTGACTCACAGTGGCGGAAACGAACTAGAAAGCTGGCCAGTAAGTTTGCCAGACACGAGGACAGATAAAAAAACGCGGAAGGTAAAAACTGGATTAATCCGATGGAAAATAAGCAGTGTGTTGAGCAGTATCGGCACTGGCAAAGGCAGATCGGAAGGAATCGTTCTATAACTCAAGAGGCAGTGCCGTACTCTTTGAAGCTAGATTAGGGTGCCTTAGAACGCGCAGCTATAAAAAGAAATTTAAGCAAGAAGATGACACGTGTCCTGTGTGTGGTAAATAAGTAGAAGTGATTGAAGATCTCATACTCGAATGTTATGGCATCTAGCCGGATGTCGATGCAGGCATAGTCACTCTTCCTGAGGCCCTAGAGTTAGAGATAACAATGGCATGTGAATAAATCTGCGGTGGAAGTTAGCAAAAAGCGATTGGTGGCTCAAAAGCAGAGAGGCGACATAAGGTTAGAAGTGGAGGATTGAAAATGTATTCCAAGAAAATTGCGCAATTATAGATGAGCTGCAAAGCATTATCAATGAGTTAGACAAGCAGAGCAGAACGGAGGGTCTAAAAATTAACATGCAGACCACCGAGGTAGTGTTCAACAGTCTACCAAGGGAAGAGCAGCTCACAATTGGTAGCTAGGTGCTGGGAGCGGTAAGCGAATACGCCTACTTAGGACAGGTAGTGACCGCTGATCCGAATCATGAGAGGGAAATAACTAGAAGAATACTAATGTGGTGGGGCAGGTTCTCTCAGATCATGAATGGCAATTTACCCATATGCCTCGAGAGAAAAGTGTACAACAGCTGTACCTTGCGGGTACTCACCTACGGGGCAGAAACATAGAGGCTAACGGAAAGGGTTCAACTTAAGTTAAGGACAACGCAGCGAGCCACAGATAAAAAAAAAATGATAGGTGCAACGTTAAGTGACCGGAAGCGGGCAGAGTGGGTGAGGGAACAAACGCGGGTTAATGGCATCCTAGTTGAAATCGCCTAAGAAAATCACCTGTCGGCTAAACCACGGCGCGACCAGCGGAAGAGATAACGGATAAAAGCCGGTTAGCGAAGACAACGCCAGGAAACCAAGAGGGCGCTGGCAGAAGGCACCGGAGGATACAAGGAAGACCGGGCGACGGGCTTGCTCATCAGTTCGGTGGCGGTGCACTGTACGCACGGCTCGATCTGAAGCGTTTCCTTCTGCTTCTGCAGGTGAGCGATTTCAGTGATTCTTTTTCGAGTTGTCCTTTCTGTGCACCGCTACCGAACCGCTTGTGTTTTCTTGTGCTTCGATTGTTGTGGTTTGGCTGCGTCGAGAATGGGTGGGAAAGATGATGCCAAGGAGATAAAGGAACTGTCTAAACAGCTTGAAGCCTTCAAACGGGACATGCGCACTGGGTTGAGAGAACTTAAAGACAGTGTAAAATATTGTGCTGATACATGTGATGAAGTGAGCGAATTCAGAAAAGAATTTCAACACTTGAGGGATGAGATAAAACAGCTACTCAAAGAAAATGACACCCTGAAAGATGAAAATCAAAAGCTGTCACAAATGATTGAAGAACTTGAGCAGTACCAAAGAATGAACAACCTTGAAATCAAGGGGATTCCAAAAACAAGTGAAACAGATGATGCCTTGAACATAGTTGAAAAATTAGGTGAAACCCTTGATGAAAGTATTCAA
This sequence comes from Amblyomma americanum, assembly GCF_052857255.1. Taxonomy (NCBI): domain Eukaryota; kingdom Metazoa; phylum Arthropoda; class Arachnida; order Ixodida; family Ixodidae; genus Amblyomma; species Amblyomma americanum. The sequence goes on along the minus strand of NC_135500.1, from coordinate 221,911,567 downwards.
GAAAGTGACATTGATACATGTCACTGGGTCCCGACACAGAAAGCAGATGTTCACAACATTGTGGTTCGCTTCGTTCGACGAACAAAAGCGTGATGAAGTCCTCGCCAAGGCCAGGAAAAAATGGCTGACATGTAAAGAGCTTGGTGTGGATTCGAAGAACTCTGTGTATGTAAATGAACACTTGACACAAAAAAACAAGAAACTGCTCGCGGCTGCGCGCAAGAAAAAATCCGAGGTAAACTGGCAGTTCGTCTGGACTTCAAAAGGGCGGGTGTTGGCACGGAAAAACGGGACTTCAACGGTCATCCGGATGGCTTCCCAAAATGACTTGGCAAAGATGACACCCGAGAGTGGATAGACACTTAGGCACTTTTTCAATGCTTTGAAAAATATTCATTATGACAGTACCATCGATCAGCGACTCTTATTATGACATATCTCGCCTAAATGAAAAAACTACCTGTTTAAAAAGTTTCTCAACCATGCATATTAACGCCAGGAGTTTAAAGAACAAAGTTGATGAGATAGAGAACCTGATGGCATGCATAAAAATTAAATTTGACGTTGTACTTTTCACAGAAACGTGGCTATCTCTAAACGATCCCATGCCTATTTTTAATGGTTATCGCTCGCATCACTTAACTAGAATCAACCAAAGGGGAGGAGGTGTGGCTATGTACATAAAAGAAGGAATACGTTTTACCGTAGTGGATAAATTCTCTGTAGTTACTGAAGACGTGAAATGCCTTACAGTACATGTAGGGAAGGCCCCAATATCGGTCATCTTTAGACCTCCTACTGGCGACAAAGAAAAATTTTGCAGTTTTCTAGATACAGTGCTTCCGCACGCCTGCGTTAGCGATGAACCTGTGATAATCATGGGAGATGTAAACATGAGCTCACCGGATACATGGGCGTGGGAACTGAAATCACTTCTAGCTTGTCACGCCTGCAGCAACCATGTTACATTACCAACCCTAGTCACAAAGAATAGTGCCACTTCAATTGACATTTGCGTTACAAACATAAATGATGAGAATATAATTACAGGCGTGCTTGCAATTGACATGAGCGACCATTTACCGCTATTTTCTATTACGAATTTCGCATCATACAACCGTGCTTCCCGTGCGCCTTTTTACGGCCCAATGATAAACGAGTGTCCGCTACAACACTTTCGGGAAATAATTGCAGCGATAGACTGGCAGGCGGTCTACAATGAACGCGATGTGGATACAGCTTTGGACACCTTTCTTGCAAACATGAAAAGCTCCTACGACGCGGCTTTCCCGTTACGGAGCGAACGAAGCAGAAATAAGAAGGCAAGAAAACCTTGGATAAACTGTCATCTATATAGTGACATAAAAAAGAAAAAAAATGCGATGTATCACCTTTCTGCAAAAACAAGGGATCAAGAACAGTTTGCAGCTTTTAAAAAAATTAGGAACCAACTTCAAAGCAAACTGAAAAAAGCTAAAAAAGAGTATCAGGAACAGCTGTTCTCAGGCATACGCAATGAACCGAAACTGATATGGGATGCTGTGAATAAAATAACAAGTAGAAAGTCAAGTATCAGGTCACGAACAGCGTATCTGAACAAAAGCCAAGTAACAAGCATGAACGAAAGTTTCCTGCAAACTGGATCTTGTGCTTCAAGAGCAGGTAATGAAAGTGTGGCTCATGCAATCGATATCACACCTGTGACTAGCACTATTTTCATGCAGCCCACAGATAGCGCAGAGATACGGAATTTAATAGACAAACTGAAAAGTGATGCCTCGCCCGGACCCGACGGAATTCGGCCGGTGCCGATTAAGTGCGTCTCAAACGAGATAAGTGAAGTCCTAGCTTACATTGTTAACTTGTCAATATCCTCAGGAATTTTTCCGGAGGCCTTAAAAACTGCACGAGTGACATTAATCCACAAAGGCGGCGCGAACGATCTAGTCTCAAATTACCGACCAATATCTGTCCTAAATATATTCTCAAAGATTTTTGAAAGTGTGATATTTGACAGGCTGTGGTCATTTTTCGTTAAACACGATGTGATCTCAGACTGCCAATATGGCTTTCAATAACATAAGTCGGCCGATCAAGCCCTTGTTAGTATTAAAGATAAAATAATTGCAAACATTGAAAAACAACACGTTACACTCGGACTTTTTTTAGACTTAAGAAAGGCTTTCGACTCAATTGATCATAAAATGCTATTACAAAAATTAGAAATCTACGGGATACGTGGCATTGCTGGTGATTTAATAAGAAGTTATTTAACGAATCGAAGCGAATTTGTTCAGGTAAACTCTATTTCTTCTGATATTTTGCCTTTAACAAAAGGTGTACCTCAGGGCTCAAAACTGGGCCCACTATTGTTCCTTATATACGTAAATGACATTGTACGAATACCTGACTCACCAGACATGGCAATGTATGCAGATGATACCAATGTATTTTTTACATCCAGTGACGTTTCCGAACTTGCTTTCAGCGCAAATACTTATCTAAATCGTCTGTCAGAACGGCTGAGCAAAAACAGCCTCGAACTGAATAGAGCAAAAAAAAAAAAAACCTACATTTTATTCAGGCCTCGTAACAAAAACATGCATAGTGACATTAACTTATATTTTAATGACACGGAAATTACTCGCGTTAAGGAACAAAAATTCTTAGGTGTATGGTTTGATGAACATTTATCGTGGAGTTCACATATAAGCAGGCTATGCAATGATCTTTCGAAATCCGTAGGTATTATTAAAGGAATAGCCCACCTAATTCCTCTTTGGCTCAAACAACAGTCCGGCGGTGCACGACATACGTGTAACATGCATCTGGTTCTTTTTCACTAGGCTGAAGACGGTATCTCGGAAGGAGCGTAAAGACGGACTACGGAAGCGCACGACGAGTTTCATCGTCCGGTCAACCAATCAGCAGCGGCGATTCTCAATACGTCACACCCATGGAAAAGGAGAAGGACCACATATGGGAACGGTGCAAACGAGAACCAGACGACATGGTGCTGAAAGAAGAGTATAGAAGGATGAGAAATAAGGTGACAGCAAAGCTAAGGTTGGCGAAAAAGCGATACTTTCTAAACAAATTTTCAAACAGCAAAGGAAATACAAAAGGCACATGGAATTTAGTGAACCAGGTTTTGTGTAAAAAACCAAAGCAAGGTATCGACGAGACCATTAAAGCAAACTTTAGAGAAGATGCAGATGTCAAGAAACTTGCCGACAGATTTAATGACCAGTTCGTAAAATCAATTGAAAGCTTGAGAGATACTGTGCGGGAGGCACGGCCAAAAACAAAGGAGATAGACTCGCTCCAGAAATCGGCCTACTTACCCCCATTAACAGAAACTGACTTGTGGAACATAATAAATTCAATACAGGTTAATAAGCCAGCAGGAATAGATGGCATTAGACCAAGGGACATTCAGAGGAACTTTAAAGAACTGAAGAACGTTATTCTAACAATCATAAATGGAGCCTTAAACTCTGGAGTAATTCCTGAAAAACTTAAAATTTCAGTTGTCAGACCTTTATACAAGAAGGGTAAAAAAAATGATTGCATCAATTACAGACCGATATCAATATTACCTGTCCTTGCATACGTAATGGAAAAATATATAGCGAAGATAATGACTGTATTTTGCGAGAAGAACTCAGTGTTTACAACAAGTCAGTATGGTTTCCGAACCGGTCGAAGTACGATTATGCTGTTAGAAGATTTTAGCGACCTTGTGCACTCAAAAATTGACCAAAATGAAATTGTGCTGAGCTTATTTCTTGACCTGAGCAGAGCATTTGATACAATCGATCGCAATATTTTACAAGATAAGCTAAAAAAGTTGGGTTTCCGAGGGCCGTTTGCCGCATGGTTTCAAAATTACTTCACGAACCGTAAACAGACGGTGAAAATTGATACCGAATACAGTGAATTAATAGTCACTAAATTTGGTGTACCTCAAGGTTCTTCTCTAGGACCGTTATTATTCAACTTATACGTGAACGACCTCGGATTCCTAAATTTAAACTCCAAGTTGTACCAATTTGCTGACGACACCGCACTGGTAATGGCACATTCCAGTTTGGAAGAAGCCTCATTCGCTCTTCAATCGGATGTTCATAAGTTTATGAACTGGTACAAAAATAATTACATTTTTCCAAATAGCTCAAAAACAAAGCTCATGTGTTTTCACAATCCCCACAAAAAACTGGATGTGCTACAGCCAATATTTCTACACGTTGAAAAATGCCACAACTGTCTATGTGTCCCACTTGAATACAGTAATAATGTCCGGTACTTAGGCATTGAATTTGATCCTACCTTGTCGTGGAGTAACCATGTGAATTTTATTTGTAAAAAGCTACGAACTGTTGCAGCACAGATGTATCATATAAAAAGCTGCACAACTGTCAACATAAGAAGAATGGTATACCAGTCCTTGGGGGAAGCACAGTTACGGCATGGCATTACACTGTACGGGTTTTGCTCAGAAACACTAAAAAAGAAAATTACCAGCGTAATTTATAAATGTGTTCAAAATGTTTTGTATGGTGTGCTATTAGAGGGTAAAGAGAAAAAAGACCTGTATAGAGCAGGAGACCTACTACCATTTGAAGAATTCAAGAGATATACTATCTATACCAGGTTCTATTACGACAATATGTTTAAGTCAGAGAAGCCTCAAAGCAAGTTCACCTTAAGAAACATAGAACGATTCAGCGTCCCCAGAATTTATACGAATTATGGCAAACGGTGCAGAGCTTACTATGTGCCTGCATTATTCAATAAACTATCCGATGTCGAGATCAGCCATACATCGATAAAAAAGGTAAAACGAGTACTAAAGGATGTTTTCCTTAAAAATCTATAAAAAGGTTTGCACCTTAACATTACATGCTGTATATGTGTTACGTTGTATATTTCCACATTCACTATTTCATTTTCTTTATTCAAGTGTCTAGATGTGTAATTATATATATTAGCCTTTTTACTTTGTTTTTTTTTAATGGAATTTCCCCGTGTCGTAGAGAAGATGCAGTATCTGTGTATGCTTGCCCAATTCTTTAGTTACTAACAAAATTCAATCTGTCCACAGACTAACGATGATGACATGTCGCGCTTGTGTACAAAAACTGTGAATGATCTTGTGCTTTAACCAAAAATTTCCGCTGTCCAGATAGCGACGACGGTAACATGTGCTCTTGTTTTTTTGTTGTACTTTGATAAGATTGTCAAGCCAGTGATTTAGTTCTAGAAAGGTACCGAGAAAACATGTGTATTTCGCAGGCTGCCGGCACCGCAGACAAGCACAACAGTGCTTAAGCGGTGCGGGAATGTACGCTTTGTAAACAGTTGGACAAAATAAAACATTATTATAAAAAAAAAATACAATGCCCTTTTTTATTCAAAGTTCTGCTATGGGATCTTGGTATGGGGAACAACAACAACAATGAACTACAACAACCTAATTATTTTACAAAAACGCATTCTTCGTATATGTAGCAATTACCATGGTCGTTATGCAGATCTTGAAACCTCTCTATTATTCCAGCGTTATTCACTTCTTCGCGCAGACAAAATTTAATATAAGAAGCTTCTGCTTACAGTACACAAACAGAAATTATTCTCTAAAACATTCAATACAGATACATCTCGGCACCTTCTACGGCGAAACATCCGACACACGCCGAAAACAAGAACAAATTATGGAAAGCAAACATTTTTATATCAGTCAACTGAAATATTAAACACGGTTGAGGAACTGTTAGACTTTAGCGCTCCATTGGGTACTTTCAAAAAAGCGTTAACCGCATTGCTACTAGCCGATGTTGTTTCCTTTTCTTGATCAATGTCATTCTGTTCCATTTCTGCTTGTTTGTATGTACATACATCCCGTCACCAAATGGATATATACAGTGCAGTTGTGCTATGTGTGCATTGTGGCTGTGTAGTGCGTATTACAAGTGTAATATGTTTGTACTTGTGTAAATTCTGTACTTTTGACTTTTATATGTATTTCCTTCGTTTATCACTGCTGTCGAAACTGTTTGCTGTAGGGGGCTGGGACCTTTCGTCAGGTCACTGGTACCTTTAGTCCCAGTCTCCACTCGCTATGACGAGGAAATAAATTTCATTCATTCATTCATTCAATCAATCAATCAAAAATTAAGAAAAAAGAAATCGGCTTGGGCAGGGCGTGTAATGCGAAGACAAGACAACCGCTGGTCCTTAAGGGTAACAGAATGGATTCCAAGACAAGGCAATCGCAGCAGGGGGCGGCAGAAAGTTGCGTGGGCGGACGAGATTAGGAAGCTTGCAGGCATACGATGGGCGCAGCTGGCAAAGGATAGGGTTAATTGGAGAGACATGGGAGAGGCCTTTTCCCTGCAGTGGGCGTGGCTGATGACGATGATGACGGTAAACACGGTAACTACGGCAACTGCTACCATACGCCAAATATGTGGCTGGCAAGCCTGAAAAATATTGCTATCAGGGCTTGTTCACGAGTCACATCGGTAAAAATCGTCGCCCGCCTGTCATGCTTCCTTTCGCTTTATTACCTTATAAAGGCACCCGGACTGGGCCGAAATGCGCACTGCAGACGGACACTGCTACCTATAGCTTTCTTCTACAGCCAGACGCGGCAGCGTATATACGTGGGTTGAAACAGGGCGGCACTGGCTGCGAAAATCTGGGCGTCCACGAGTATATAGCGTGAATATATGCATGCATGCGAAAGCCCGAAGTGCCCGTGCTTCGTCTGGGCGCGATCAGGGACGACGCTCTACACGGCGCAGCTGCCGCTGTACAAACTGTCAGCAGGCGAACGTTTTGCATGTTGGACCCGGTGCACGTGCGTCGGGGGCTCCTATGATGTGCTTGTCGCCGACAGACGATATCCTCAGCAGGGCCTGCACTGAGAGCTCCTCGCACGAACATTTGGACGCAACTTCAAGCAGCGCAGCCCCGCCGGATCATCTCTCGGGCAGCCATCTTGGATTACCGGGGGCGCCCTTTATAGTCCGTGTGTGTACACGCCCGCAAGGCGCGGCGAGATACGTAGCGATAGGCTCATGCGCATTCGTTACCCGCAGAGTAACGCACGCAAATTGCTTTAGCAATGAGGCAGCGTACGCAGCGGCTCAGCGGGTAACGAATGCGCATGCGCAGGTCTCTACGTATCTCGCCGCGTCTTGCAGGAGGAGTACGCACGCTACAAACCATGGCGTGCGCGCTACGGGCACGTACGTTACGGGATGCGTTGACAAGATGGCGGCGCGCTGCTCGCCCGCTTCGGAACAAAAAAGTCATCGCTCCATTCTGCGGCGCGATAGCTCGCTCTAAACGGTAGTGGTTCGCTTTTATTTACCACGCTCTCGCCCACACGCACAGGTATAAGCGACAACTAGCCCCTGGTTTTCAGACACTGTGGCTATTTTTAAGCTGTCAAGCCGAACTGATGAAGTGATTTTCTCGTATAGCAACGACACCTGGCGAAGCGGCTCTCTAGCTTTTAGTCAGATGTTACATATTCTTCTGTTTGCGTGGTTTTTCTTCTTGGAGCAAAGCAAAAAAGGCTCACAATGCACGCACCCTTGTTACCAACGATTAAGGATAAAAATTTATTCAACCTAGCGTCGATGTGTTCTGACCTCTTGTCACAAGACGGCACTAAACGTGCACTTGAGGGGGCGGTAAAATTAAAAATGCAGTCATGTGTAGAAAGTAATAGAATACTCGGAGAACTTCAGAACGGGTCCAGAAGAGGTAGGCGCTTAGATGACAGCCTGTTCGTGCTTACCCAGTGCACAGAAATAGCTTAGGTGGAAAACAGACCGCTGTATTTAGCCTTCCTGTACGTAAGCGGTGCATACGACAACGTGAACAGGGAACTCCCGTGGAACATGTTAAAAGATGAAGGTATCGGTCATGAGTTAATTGGTTTTCTACAGGAAATATATCGAGAAAATAAAGTTGAAATAACATGGGAAGGAATTAGGAGCACAACTGTCGAGGTACACAAAGGATTAAGGTAATGTTGTCCTGTATCACCGCTGATAAGTATGGAAAGAAGGCTACAAGGAAGCAATCTAGGTTATGATCTGTCGTACAGATTAGGCGGAAAGGTTGTTGAGCAACGACTACCGGATTTAATGTATGCGGACGACATTGTACTGTTAGCAGATAGCCAGGAAGATTTGCAAACTTTGGTTAATTGCTATGGAGACGAAGGAGACAGTCTAGGTTTCAGATTTAGCGCAACTAAGTACAACTAAGTCAACGGTATACAACTGATCAGGAGCTTACAATACAAGGCCATGAGATGCCCCGAGTGGCCGAATACAAATATCTCGGGGTATGGGTAAACGAAGGGCATATGTACACGGAAAAGCACGAACAGTCTCTCATAGCAAAAGGGCGAAGAGATGCCGGAATAATGAAACATAGGGCATTGTGGGGGCACAACAGGTACGAAGTACTGAGAGGTATTTGGAAAAGAATAATGGTGCCGGGGCTTACTTTCGGGAATCCGGTTCTATGCTTAAGGGCTGAAGTTCAGTCGCGATTAGAAGTAAATCAGAGAGCTGTTGGAAGATTAGCACTAGGTGCCCACGGGAGAACCACAAGCGAGGCAGTACAGGGGGATATGGGCTGGGCAACGTTCGAAGCACGGGAAGCTGAGAGTAAAGTACTATACGAAGGACGTCTGAGGAAATTGGATGATAACAGGTGGGTAGCTAAGGTATTTGAATACCTGTACAGAAAGAGCGTTGACTCACAGTGGCGGAAACGAACTAAAAAGCTGTTCAGTAAGTTTGCCAGAGACGAGGAAGGAGAAAGAAAGAGCATTAAACGACAGGTCAAAAACGTCAAAGGTAAAAATTGGATAGATTCAATGGAAAAGAAGCATAGTGTAGAACTATATCGATACTGGAAAAGGCAGATCAGGAAGGAAGTGTTTTATGATAACTCAAGAGGCGGTGCCCTACTCTTTGAAGCTAGGTCGGGGTGTCTTAGAAGGCGCAGCTATAAAAAGAAATTTAACGAAGAAGATGAGACATGTGCTGTGTGTGGTAAATCTGTAGAAACAGTAGAACACCATATACTAAAATGTGATGGTATCCATCCCGATGCCGATGCAGGCACAGTCAGTCTTCCTGAGGCCCTTTGGCTTAGAGATAACAATAGTCATGTAAATAAATCTGCGGTGGAAATTAGCAAAAAGCGATTGGAAGATTGGTGGCTCAAAAGCAGAGAGGTGACATAAGGTTAAAAGAGTAGGAAGACGTATTTTAAAAAATGGCGAATTTTGATAACTTACAACACAGTTAAACAAAAATAAAGGGAAAAAAAGATGAGCATGGTGGCCATCCCCCTGTTTCAAGGGGGACGCTCCTACTTTCCATCCATCCAGGGGCGCCATATACAGCGCACGCAACGCAGTGAGCGACAGTACGCCCAACTAAAAGTGTCTTATTAAGGTATTCACGTAGGTCACCCGCAAGGGGCGTATAGCGGCATTCGCGATGTGAATAATGCCTTAGGTCCTCACAAATCTCACGCCATTAGCGGGGGGCGGCCATTTGGTCAAGCATTGTAAGCAGTGCGGGTGCGTGCCGGTGTTTGATGCCACGTGTGTGCTTGGTAGGGGAGGCACAAGGTTGGGGCGTGAGATTTGCGAGGCTTATCACATTAACAGGGAAGGAGATAACTGTGTAAGCACGACATCACTTGCCTTGTACAAAAAAGAAACAATGTACCTAAGGAATAGTTTGCCCCATTTTGATTAGAATGTGCTGGTACTGTTTCTGCCCAGTGTGCACATGCTCCACTCAAAATGTATCTAAGGAATAGCTTTGCCCCGATTTGATTAGATTGTGCGTGTACTGTCTCAGCCCAGTGCGCGCATGCACCGCTCAAAATGCATTTATGTACTTTTTCTCGCAGCAAAACCTCAGTTGATGTTTAGCGCTCGTCCTGTCTTCTTCTCTGCCTGCGTCCCAGTTTTATGCGCTAGTCTTTTAATTAATGATGACTTAACAACTAGCCCAGCTTTCCGCATTGATAGCATCGGCCCAACTGCGGATGCGTGGTGTGCAGGACTGCTGCCATGGAGGCGGTGAATTCACCGATGTCGAGCTGGCCCGCCTTGTGCACGGCTCATGTTCTGCTACGGGCGAAGAGCGTACGAATCTGACAGCGGGCACTTGCTTGACAATAGCCGTGCATGAAGGTGCCGACGGCCGGAGAGCCGTTTTTCAAGAGATTGAAGATTGGTTTTGGGGGAAAATAAATGGGGCAGCAACTGTCTCGCACATCTCGGTCGACACCCGAACCGCGCCGTAAGGGAAGGAGGGAGTGAAAGAAGAAAGGGAGAAAGGTGCCGTAGTGGAGGGCTCCGGAATTTTGACCACCTGGGGATCTATAACGTGCACTGACATCGCACAGCACACGGGCGCCTTTTGCGTGTCGCCTCCATCAAAACGCGGCTGCCGCGGTCGGGTTCGAACCCGGGTACTCTGCCTCACTAGCCGAGAGCCTCAACCACTGAGCCACCGCGGCGGGTACGTTTTTTGGGAGGTGAGCAATTTGCGACGTGCTTGTTCGCTCAGCTATCTTTGTCACCTACTGAAAGTACAACTGAATCTAGCGGAGGCGCTGCCCATCGCGTTGCTGCGAGCATAATAGACTTCACGCCATGTTCATTCGAAGCAGCGCTACGTTGATGTAATAAAAACTGGAAAACGATCTCGCTGGGTCTGCCGCTCGTACTGCGAGCGCATGACAGTGTTGGCGCCACAGTTCTGCCGCCTAAATAAGGAAGGTAAGATCAGCGCTTTGCCTTTCTGCTGAAACAGCGTCTGTGCAGCTACGGCAGTTCGCGGACTATAGAGCCGCTGGATATATGAGTTATCTACGGTGCCACTTTGGGAATTTTGGCAATTAATAGTGCCTTATTTATCCACGCTGTGTCTTGCATGAGTAGCAGCTGTAAACCGGTATGAAAAACTGCAAGCCGTGTATGTTCCTGCGTGCGATGCAGATGGCTAACTGCTACTGTCAACAGGCAGCTTGTTTATATCACGGCACAAAAATGCGCGAACAGTGTTGCGCACACAAAAACGAAGTGCACCTTATGATGAGGCCATGCGCGAGCCGGCTTGGAAGGACCCCAAGCACTGCGCACTATATAGCCGCGAGAACGGTCGCGCTGCTTGATAGCGCCGCCTCAGTGAATGCCTCCTATCGATCCATGCGAGGGACTTATCGTATACGGTCGTATACGGAATGCTGCTGGAGTTAAATCTGGCACGAATAAACGGTTCATCTTGACGCGACTATTTCGCCGCCTTTGCGTCCACTTTCACGCAGCGATGGCATGAGCCAACCATGCACCGCATGGTTAAAGTGCCGAGTGGACTGAGGAAGGCTAGAAGGAAGGAAACTGGCGGCCTCCGTCGGCGACTGATCACATCAGCCGAATTAAGACGCGTCGCACTGCGGTGGCGAATGCCGACAGAGTACAGTGCTTTGTCGTGCAGCTTTCTAAAGAACGTCTCCTCTATATTGCTAGAATCACCCCACGTGTTGTGATATACAACAGAATACAATGCTTGAGTAGTAAACATTGCGTCACAGACAGTGCTGTTGCACGGCGATCATTCTGTCTTTTTCTGCGCATTTCTTTTCTGTACTAGCACGTGATGCACAATAGTAAGGTCAGTGGGCGGATATGCAGTTTACACATCCAAGCTTCACAAAACCTCGCACCGTGTCTGCTTACGAGTGAAGTAGAGTAGAAAAAAGCCGCCAGAATCGCAGCTGATGCAGAGGTTCATGATGACACGCCTGCGTCTCTTCCGGGGGTGAGCAGAGCGCTGTGCGTGGGACATCGATCGAGCTCGGCATGGAACACAAAAAAACTCCGGCTGACGAACGCGAGGCGACGACACGCGTGCAGCGTATACCGCACCTTTACCGCCTCGGCTGCAGCTGAACTTGTTTGCGTGCGGGGCAACGAGAGAATGTCTAAAAATTAAAATCGAGCAAGTGAAAACGATCGTGCAAGGAGCGTGCAGGTTCCACGAGAGGAGACGAGGACGCCGCCTTGCGTGAGCACAGCATGCACCACACTGGCAAGAAATAGCGCTAATGTGCCGACTACGAAATGTGTACCTTCGCGAGGATCCGTCGGAGCCAGCGGCAGGGCCGTCGCCGAGACACACGTGCCCCATGGACCAGTCTTGCACGCAGGCTGGCGAGAAAGGGCCGCGGAAACTGCATAACCGGGCGGACGCGCCCTTCGCGAAAGGGGGCACGCTATTGTGAAGAGGGCGCAGGGCAAGGCGGCACGGTTTGCCTTGCGGCGGAAGGGCACCGCACGAGAGAAGGGCCGGCGCGCAACTCCTGCCACCAAACAAACTATCCGAGCCTCTTTACGCTGCAGGGGAAGAGCATGAAAAATAACAAAACTAAAACACAAAAGAATGCTGGGGGCAAGTGGTGAACAGGCAACAAAAAGTGGGAACCAAAGCTCCGTCGGCTTTTCGCCAGAGACGAGGGACGGGGGGAAGGGTAGCTTTTTTTCCTTTTTTTTAGCGGCCGTTTAATTAGAGGCGCCGAAGGACGATGCGAAGAAAGGGCGTAAGGAAAAGAAAAGTAGGGGGAAACAAAGGGAGGCCACTTGTCGCAGTCGCCTCTGTGCGTGGCGGGCCTTGACAGTGCGAAGGGCGCGCCTGTTGTGGGGAAAAGCGGCGCTCGCGGGCTCGGCCGAATAAAGGGGTTCTCCTGCGAATGGGTCGGAGCAGAGGGAAGGATGTCTTTGTCAGCCCGAGGGATCGGTGAGAAGCCAACTCGCTCGTGCCGCCGCGGGGAGTGCCGAGTCGGCGCCGCCTTTGGACCCTGCGTCCGCCGCCCCAGTCTGCCTTTCTCTCTTCACCCATTCTCTCTGGGCATCCCGGCCGCTCACGCGACTCGAGGCGACGCTATAGAAGATAAGATGAACACGCGAAATGAGTTTCCAAGACCCCCAGCAGGCCAAGAAGGAAAGCGGACCGCCGCGCAAATTGCTAAGCCGCTGGTCCCGCACGTGTCACGCGTTGCTTTTGCGGTCACAATGCTCGTGGAATCTCCAGCGAGTAGGAATGTTCTAGTTTCTTGACGCCATCATGAACGACAGGCTAACTCGAGGGCAGGAACAGTTGAGGGAGTCGGCAAAGAACTGCCATGCTGTACAACACGAGTTGGCTGTCCTGGCGATTTTCACCTGCGGATAGACGGGAGAAGCCCATCTTCGCGTTCGGAGGTAACAAGTGACCAGCAACAATGTCACTGGCAGATCGACACAAAAAGCAAAATACGAGACAAGAAGTAAAGGAGTGAAGTAATTAAGCTATGGGAAGGAGGACTGTACTTAAACGCCTCTTTAAGGGGATGGCGCGATAGCGTAATCGCTTAATCCCCATGCATGCGCAATTGGCCATTCTCAGGTTTACATTCGCAGACCCTTCTTGGTGCGCCGCTGCAGCAGGTATGTATACACCCGGCGGTGGGCATCCATGTTACTCTTCCCGACCGACCAATCATTATTCTAACTCCCACCTGCCATGGTGGGCAGCCAGTGATGACTCCGCAAGGTCACGTGACCTGGGTTGCTTCTCTGGGGATTGAACGAGACAGCGTTAAAGGCCCTGTTACCCAGAAATTCCGGCGTCGGCGTTGTGAGCGAAAAATCACGGGCGTGACTGTGGCAGGGAGTGCCCAGAGAGCAGCCTATAGGGGGCAGGTGGGCCACCTATATATAGGTCAAGTTACCTTGTGGCGTCATCACAATCTGCCCATCCGATCATGAGCAAACTGTCCACCGTGGCAGGTGGCACTTGAGTTTATGATTGGTCGCTCGAGGAGCGCAATTTGGCTCCGAACAAGGCCCAGCGCTGGGAGCACCTGCCATCGCAGTGCAGTGACCCATCGCTTGACCGCTGCACCACTGCGCCAGGAGGGGTATGAGGACTCCCAGGGATCTATGAATGTAGAGGATGTACTTCAGCATATATGGGAATTAACCCATTGCGCTATCGCGTCATAACCGTATAGCTTCCCTCCAATCTCGCGGTCAACGACGACAAGGTCGGCTTCTCTGCGACACACGCTCTGGGAGAGAGGAGGGGAACGAGCTAACTGCATCATCAAGGACAAGAGATGGACAAGGCATGGGGAAAACCCCCGCTGCATGCTAACCGAGTGCAATTAATTCGAGAGATGGCGAAACCCCGGGGATAAAATGTGGCCGCGTCTGCAGGTTTCGCGGTCAGTCCCCTTGTCCCGCAGTGGATGTAGTTGGGACGATCGTAAGAGGCGTTCAGCTGCGTGCCATCACCACCAACTAAAAGGGGGCGAAGACTCTGCACACAAGCCATAAAGATCCGGTTCGTATTTTTCCACGCGGAAAACCATTTCCTCCCCGCACATGTGTGGCTCGGCAGTCGACCGTGCGCTGACAACGCATCTGTTGCTGGCTTGCCAACACTGGGATCCCCGAGTTGTTTCAAAGGGGCCTGCATATAGGAAAGCCCCGCAGGGGACTTCTCTCTTCTAGACTGTTCCGTGTGCATGCACCGGTTAGCTTCGCGCTGCAGATACCAGCGCCGCGAGCGACAGACGTCGGTGTTGAAGCACGGAAGTAAAACAGAAGTGATAAAAGAAGCCGCCTTAATTGGCTTCGTTTACAGAGCGGACAATAGAGGGCCAAGCTGAATTCCGCAATGCGGGGCGCACACGTTTTCACCCCAGGGCACTGTAGCGAATGCGCTTTGCGCGAGCGGAATTTAACTCTCGTTATAAACACCGAACAAGGACAAAAAGGGAATAAAATGCGCTCCTGTTTACGTGATTGGGTGGCAACGAGGGCCGCTAAAAAGTGTGCAGAGCTGTGCGAGGCGATCGGGAGACGAAAGCGAGTGATTGGCCCAATTGCGATGCCTGTATATGCACTAGCTGCGTGCATACGCTTAGCCGCAGCGCGCGCAACTGCTAACAAGCCACGCTCTGTCGTGTGCCACAACCCGATCAGCTGTGGGAGACACGTGATTGCTGCATGACGCGAGAAAGAGCAGCTTATGCACTGTATTACTCAAATGTTAGTCAAGTTACACTTTATAGTGTGGCTTCTAACTGAGGAGTCTTGAGGTCGAACCTTGTTCGAGGCAACGCGAATTTTAATTCGCTTCCAAGCTATGCATTAGCCCTTTCCTCGCTCAAGTGCAAGATTTGAACGAAAACACCTTCGACGGAAGTGCGTCTGGTTGTGTTCTTGAGATAGTTGAGAGAAAACTGACGCCAACCAAAATTTTCAACTTTACCCAACGTTTCGGGACCAACTCGGCCCCTTCTTCAGGGGTGACTATAAGGTGAGCCAGCAGCAGCAGCAGCGGGTTGCTGCCTTCGTTCTCCCTTTGTTAGCACGTGGCGCAGTCCACTAACCTACGCGGAGGGGAGCGTTCCTGGAGTCCTATTCATCGCCTCCGTTGTGAACCCGATGTGCCATGACTCCGCATGTCGCCCCTTGAACAGGTTTGGCTCCACGGCCCAGACGCTCACCTCCTCGAAGGTTATTCGGTGGTCGGCGCGCTCGCAGTGTTCGGCGAGGGGGTTGGATACTGAATTCATTAGCCGGATGTAATTTTTGTGTTGCCTCATTCTTTGGTGGAGGCTTCTTGTTTCGCCGATGTATACATGATGTATACATGACACGATGATGACAGAAAGGAGGCGATGATTAGGACTTCAGGAACGCTCCCCTCCGCGTAGGTTAGTGGACTGCGCCACGTGCTAACAAAGGGAGAGCGAAGGCAGCAACCCGCTGCTGCTGCTGCTGGCTCACCTTATAGTCACCCCTGAAGAAGGGACCGAGCTGGTCCCGAAACGTTGGGTAAAGTTGAAAATATTGGTTGGCGTCAGATTTCTCTCAACTAAAGTGTAAGATGCATATTTCCCGAAAGAGAAATCTATGTTCGCCATTGTGGCGAATTACGGTTTTCGAGCATTATCTATTCTCTACGGAAACGACAAAGAGGAAAAAATCAGCCGCAGTGGTCAATTCACAGACACGCGCACGGGATGCGCACACGCAGTTTAGAATCCCACTCGATGGGACAAGTTGTTTTCATGTAAAAGTTTACATCCACGCCACGTCGTGACAGTTACAAAAAATATCGCCGCGCAGCCGATTAAGAAGGACAACTTGTACAGCAAGCAAGGCGGTTAAAATATGAGACTCCTCCGTTTGATATGTCACCAAAGACGAAACGTTGAGCAGTCTTGACGGGATTCTCTCGTTCGCATCGTTCAAGGTCTGCCGCTTGCTCGATCTATGATCTGTGGAAACGCACAATCAAGGCAACCTTTAAGCACTGCCCCTTGGCAGTCCATAAAAAAGAACGACCGAGCTTGCATAGCACCACTTAGTCGCGCTTTTTCTGCACACACGAAACGCGTAAGCCTTCCTTGCGACGAGAAATAGCTACGACACAGCCCTCACTGAAATGGAACCATGGGGAGAGTAAATTATGCGCCAAATTTACTAGGCGAAGCCCAAGGAAACTGAACAGGCGTCGGCTATGCAGATACTCGTTAATGGCAGCTGAAAAAGGAAGGCAGGCAACCAACGATGAAGCGCCTGTCGTTTACCGGATTCGCATGCTTGGAGAAACGCGGCGTCCCCTGCTTGCGGCCACCGCTGGATCCGCTCCCTCGAGCGAGCAGTCATTTGTTCGGTCGGCCTCCTGACGAGATAGCAAAACAGAGAAGCGCAGAAAAGAGAGAAAAAAAAAAAACGAGCGAGAGAGCGAAAACGGCAGATGGCGCGAAACTCGTCGAAGGATGGCGCTGCTGCGGCCTACGTTGACCGGGTCCAGCGGAAAGAACCGCAGTTGCGATATGCTGCGCCATGGGAAGTGTGCAACTGTGTATTTGGAAAGGCGCGGTGGGGAAGCCGCCCAACGGCGCTACAGCCTGGGCTGCGAACGCTGGCGCGGCTCCGCCTCTTGCGTGGCGCCGGAGGGTGGAGCAACCCTTTCATTGGGAGAGCAACCGACGCGGCGGCAACCCCATCAGGCCAACCCTCTCGATCCCGCGTGCAGCCAGCCAGCGCAGAGCCCCTTCCTCTCGGCGCGGGAATCTCCGGCGAATGCGAGACCCCCCGTCTATCAGGGTGGGCGAGGGGTGGACCTGTTCGCTGCGCCAGTGAGCGAGCGATGCGGAAGGGTTCGCGGCCAAGGATGCCGACGAGCCGGTTGAGCAGCTTGCTACGACCACTTCCGCATTCGCGGGCGGCCCTCGGCCGAATTGCGCAATTGGAGGCTGCAGCGCGCCGAGCAATTACTCGTCATAACCGAGCGCGGGCCGTTTAATCCGCGCATCGAGCGACGGCCGCAGAGAAGTCGTCGCCCTTTTGCGCAATGCAAAGGCGCACCTCGTGCTCAGCTCCGCTCCCCTCCGCAGTCACTCGATGCATCGCTGGAAACGCGACATTCGCAGAAAGGACCGTTTGTTATGGAGACCACCCTGTCGATACTGTGCTCGTCTTTAATCACCGAGGGTGAGAGCAGCTGTCGTCGATCCGTCCGAAGCTTCCTCGAATGTAGGAGGGCTTAGAACCTGACCCTGCACAGGTTTTCAAACAATAAAAGAGAAAAGCTGCCTGATCGTCTAGAAAAGTGCGGCGTCCACTCTGCAAAGCCAGTGAGACAAAATAGGAAACAATTCTCAATAACAGAATGCGTGCCCGCATCCAGCTGCATCGCGAGGTTTTTTGCCGCCTCCCCTGAAAATAGCCCGGAGTGTCGTCGTTTAACCCGAGGGGGTCCGTGCCGGCGCAAACACGCCGCCGACACGTGGAGAGCAGCCATTCAGAGTAAACAGGACACTGATAGGCGACTCTGCTGCAAGGTGACAAGCGCGGGTCCCCTTTCGACCCCCCCCCCCCCCCCTCTCCTCCGCTGCCGTAAGCGCGAGTGCTGTGTACGCCTGCGCAAACGCGTCCTACTTTCGGCGCAAGATATCGGCGAGGTCAACGCGCGACTCTGCGCGACATGGCCATGCATGCAGCTCATGCTGGCGCAGTGCACAACAGAATCACCGATCGAGCCGCGCAGACCAATGTATCGGCTAGTATACGAACAGCGGGGCTGGCGGCAGTTGAGCGCACGCATCCCAGCATGCTTTTGCTGCCGGATGCGATGTGGTCACGAACGCCAAATGGAAGGAAGCATCTGTGCTCACTTACAGATCGGGAGATTCCTGCAATTCCGACGCAGTAGGTGAACGCATTACCACGGCGGCTAGCACGATGATGTCAAAATAGTTTATTCTTGACGGGAACAATGTGATCTAATTAATTGATGAAAATGCTGCGGCAAATGCAAGAGCGCGCAGACGTGACCGCTCATGGAAACACATCCGGGGGGCGTAAACACGCTGTTACCACGCGGGGTTCAGGAATAGGCCGAGCTTATTTGCGCAACCGTGGACAATGACCGTCCTTCCTGTTCGAAGCAGATAGGCGATATCTCAAGGCAAACCTGACTCACCGTTGCCGCCTCAGCCGAAGCACCAGCGAGGCCGTCCGTGGTGCTGCTTCCCTTGCGCACCTCTGGAGCCACGACCGTTCAAAAGGCAGAGTCTACTCTGCCACCTACCAAACACTGACCCCCCTCCTCCTCCTGCAGCACTGAGCTCATCTGGCTGCCCGCGCACTCTGGAAACCCTGGCAATGAGGCCGCCGGTATACTTTAGCCCGAGGGTCTAGAAACCGGGCACAGGCGGACCTCACGGGGGGTTAAAGGGAGCGTGCGTGTACCTTCGCTGAGCTCATTGCGAATGCTCGTGCCGAAAGGCAAAATATAACTACCCCCCGACTCCTCCCTCACTATTTATCAGGGAGCAACACCTTTGGCGCCGTCTGTAAACGCGGACCATACCTACCCCCTCTACCCGCCGCGGTGGCTCAGTGGTTAGGGCGCTCGACTACTGATCCGGAGTTCCCGGGTTCGAACTCGACCGCGGCGGCTGCGTTTTTATGGAGGAAAAACGCTAAGGCGCCCGTGTGCTGTGCGATGTCAGTGCACGTTAAAGATCCCCAGGTGGCCGAAATTATTCCGGAGCCCTCCACTACGGCACACCTCTCTTCCTTTCTTCTTTCACTCCCTTCTTTATTCCTTCCCTTACGGCGCGGTTCAGGTGTGCAACGATATATGAGACAGATACTGCGCCATTTCCTTTCCCCCAAAACCAATTATTATTATTATTATTACCTACTCCCTCTCTCCTGTCCCTCTACTGACCCATCTCACCTTCCTGCCCTCTGTGCAATGCACAGAAGGCAAACCTGACCCATGGATGTCCTCCTGGCCTGTCCGGCTTCGCCTCCACCCGGCGGGCCAGTGCCCCTCCAAACATGGGAGGACTAGGAGACCTCACTACGCACCATGGACCCGGCAAGAAAAAAGATAGTTGCCAGCCACGCTGCCAGCGTCATGGACCTTTTAGGCATGGACGTTTGACTGTGGTGGGGTCGTGCGGGGACCCAGGGGCCTGGGAGGCCCGAATTCCTCTGCACAATAAAGTTGTTTTTCTCTCTCTCGCTCTCTCGTTTGCAAGAAAGCAGAAGTGGTGCGAATGCGCGGAGATCAAAAGAGTCGGAAAACAAAATGGCCCCGTTCAGCCTGCTGCTCTGCACGGTGGCTCAGTGGTCAACGTCTACTCAGCCGGAGTACCCGGGTTCGAACACGGCCGCGTTTCGCTGAAGGCGAAACGCAAAAGGCGCCCGTGTGCTGTGCGATGTCAGTGCTCGTTAAAGATCCACTGGTGGTCGAAATTATTCCGGAGCCCTCCACTACGGCACCTCTTTCTCTCTGTCTTCTTCACTTCCTTCCCTTTACGGCGCGGTTAGAGTGACCACCGAGATGTCCTTTCCTCGAAAATCATATTTTTTTTTTTCATGAGCGGCACAAAAGGTGGCTCCATAGATGATGCACGCGCAGGCGATTAATCCCGTGGCCTCGTCACAGCTGCGTGCACGCACGCAGGTCGCGCATCGGCCGTTCTTCCGTTCCGAATGCATACGCCGATGACGCCACCGCGAACGCGGCCGACTTTGTCACCTAATTAGTGAACTGGTCGTGAAACAAACAGTGTTTCCAAGGCTTCGTGTCGGAAACACCGGAAGGATGCACCAGTATGTTCATGATGCATATTATATCGCAGAAACACGTTCGAGGGAGCGCAGGCATCTTCAAACGCACCCATGGGACGTATATGCACACAGTGGCAGCGGCCCAGCAGATGCGGTTCGAAACGTCGCTGCATGAGAAGCGAGCTCGAAACGGTCAGTGTCTGTAAAGGAGAAAAAAGAAGAAAAAAAACTCCAAGCGAGTCAAAATGAGGAGGCATCCAACAATACCGTTCCTTGGTTCATATGTCTTATACTTTATACTGATATCGGCACAATTGTATCCACCCAGACATCGTTGTGCACGCTGTCATAAGCATGGGCTCGCACGCCCCCATCCGCGCAAAGGTAAATGCAACGAGGAGTTCTCGTATTTATTAGAAAAAAGAAGGTATACAATCTACAGCCATGTCCATTTTGACTCCGGAGTACTATATACAATATATTATTGCTGGCGTCAACCATACGGTCAGCATGCATGAAATTCGGGCTATACTTATTTCCGCGTTCTATAATCGTGTAAACCTCGGGGCTTGACATCCTGCAGTCTAGGTTTCTATTTTGTTTATCCGCGTACAGGCAAGATAACCGCTGGCCCTTAAGGGTAACGGAGTGTATTACCAGAGAAGGCAAGCGTATACCAGAGGGCGGCAGAAGGTTAGGTGGGCGGATGAGATTAAGAAGTTTGCAGGCATATGGTGGGCGCAGCTGGCAAAGGACAGGGTTGATTGGAGAGACATGGGAGAAGCCTTTGCCCTGCAGTGGGTGTAGAAAGGCTGATGATGATGATGAGTTAAAAGATTCATGTCCGTAACTATAGTTGCAATGTTGTGAGGGATAAAATTCTGAGCAAATAAATTTTGAAAGCTAAGTCGCAGCACCATGTTGTTTAGACGTGTCGCAAATTTCTTTATGGGAACCTTTTTCCGTG
Organism: Amblyomma americanum; assembly: GCF_052857255.1. Lineage (NCBI taxonomy): Eukaryota > Metazoa > Arthropoda > Arachnida > Ixodida > Ixodidae > Amblyomma > Amblyomma americanum. The sequence continues at coordinate 221,890,397 of NC_135500.1, read as the reverse complement.
TTGCCATTCGGTTGCTGTTCTGCGCATAGATGCAGGCGCCCCCCGTGCGACGCCGCTGCAGCCAACTGGCTCGTGCATGCTTAGCAGCGGGAAAGCACCAACTGATGCAGTGATGCTGCCACGCATGTTCTGTTGTGTTTTCACCGCGTGCTCATCGATCGGAAGTGAATATTTGCTTCGAGCGTAATTGGAGAATAGCGCGGGGCAACATGGATTAGGTCACCAACAATTAAATGTTAAGACCTTTACGAACTGGCCTTAACGCTGCTACCAGTTTCTGCATGGTGCATAACTCATTTCATTGCGTTCGTATCTGAAGTTGATTCGTTCAGCAAACCATTTTTTATCGACATAATCAATGTTCTGTGCACCGTGGTGAAATCACCGGTAACAAAAAACAAGTAGGCTGTTTATAATGACAAAATACGTTTAGGAATAACAGTTCTCGCGTAGAAATGGGATTTATAATTTTCCCGTACACTCTGGATGCATAATCGTGTATAGCTGCGGGTTCCGCTCAATTCTGCCGCACGAACAGGGATGCGGTGGGGTGAAGCCCAAGCGAGGACTCGCTACAACAAAGTCAGTCTGCTCGGAATCTGCAGCGAGGAGGAAGCCCTCGCTCGAAGCATGCAGTGCGTGAGGGCCACCCACTGGAGTAACAGCGTCAAACAGATGAGATCGCCCGGTACTTTTCTTGCCCACAGTAAACCCTCGTCAGGGCGCGCAGTGACTGGTTGGAAAGCGAGGGGCGCAGACAGCGAGTGCACGGCGCGACAGCAGGCAATGGCACGAGCCGAGTCCAACGGCAATCCGTCCGCGGCCGACGCAGCTGCCGGCACCGCGGTCACGTGAACACTGGGCGCATAGCAGAGCAAGGAAAGAGAACACGGTGCATCGGCGTCCTTGAGGCGATGTGTACGTACGCACGTGGCTTTGCTGCCAGCGAGACTGTATATATACTTAGGTCAGGACGCACCCCTGGCGTGCTGTTACCCGTGTAGTGTATGCTAATCTATATAGGTTGGATAAAATGGGCACCTCCCAAAGGCGCTGTTGAGACCGATGAAACGTGTTGCCGCCATCGCTTCGCATAGAGAGGACACGAATAGTTTTCTATCGAGAGCTGTGTGAACAAAGTGGATGCAAAGTTGCTAACATAGACGCCACTTGCGCGTTAAGAAAATCGAAGACTACGGGGATAAAAGAGTCAGTGTGCGGCCTCGGTCACTCTCCCCATCGTCCCTTGCATACTGCTCCTGATGCAGTGGTTAAGCGACGCGTCACTGCCCTGCGATGGCAGATATGCTGGCACGGGAGACGCTTGTGAGACGCAGGTTGCTCTTCCCGAGCAACCCCTGGCGACCGCTCAGTAACGGTCGCCCGTCACGGTGGCAAGGTTGCGCTGACGCCACAAGGTCACGTGGCCTACTAGGTGGCCCACCTGCCACATGTACGTGGCTCATCTAGGTAGCTTATTTAGCGATTTTTCGCTCACTATCGACGACGACGGAGCCGGCTTTTCTGCGGCACGGGCTCTACAGCTTAACGCTCTCGCTTAGCTAAGATGACGCAGATAAACGTCTCTTTCCGGCGCTGATCGCATCAGCGTCAGGGCTGGAACGCAAGGCAGATTGGGTGTCCCGCATGCAGTGGTCGCGTTGGGTGGCAAGACTTTTACCAATTGTATTGCGGTTTAGGCTGCTAGTCCTGACGTCGTATATACTTCAGTGTTTGCATGCAGGGGCAAAATAAGCTCGGCTGTAGGAAGAAAATAGGGGTTAACACAACTATTATAGGCCTATCTACGGGTGCCCAGAGATGGGCAAAGATATATATATATATATATATATATATATATATATATATATATATATATATATATATATATATATATATATATATATATATATATATATATATATATATATATATATATATATATATATATATCCATCCGCGGGAAGTGCACGCATATCGAACGATCCTCCTACCGTCTAGGATTGTTTTCTCCGTCTTCTTTGAGCAGCGCCGCGTGCGCCTCTCAGTGAGAGCTGCATGCCATGAATGACACGGCTGTGAGCGCGGAAAGAAAGGCAGACCGGCTCTCGCGGCGCCAAATGGCGCCGGTTGTTCGGGAGGCACAGCAGCAGCAGTGCACTCTCGCCGCGCCACTCGAACTTTGGCCGACATTTTCACGTAAGGGGAGAGCCAGCGAAGCGCGGGTGCCAGAACGCGCGATAAGGAGCGTGGCCCCGAGATAAGGGATACTAAGGCGGCCCTTATCGCCGTCTCGCAGGGTGCAACGAACCCGGGCGCTGATCCCTTTCCGCTACACTCTTTGGCGACGCCCCTTCTCGGCCAGCGCAAATATACGCGAACGGTTACGCCGCCCATATTCGATTCCTGCTCATATATATAGTTTTGTTTTTATGTCCGTTCGCAGCAGCAAAGTCGCTGAAATGTTCTTTTGAACCGAAAAGCTTCACTACGCCAGCTTTTCGAGCCGTCAGCGGGGCCGCAAATTTGACCTTGAATGTAGCTAGAGGTCACGGTGGCCGCATATGTTTCACCTTGAATGAAGCTAGAGGTCAAACCATGAGCATAACTGGTGGTAGTCAGGTTCGACCACATGATGGATGGATGGATGGATGGATGGATGGATGGATGGATGGATGGATGGATGGATGGATGGATGGATGGATGGATGGATGGATGGATGGATGGATAAGGCTGAACCCTTTAAATCGAGCGGTGGCTCAAGCCACCTAGCCATGACTTATGAAATTTTACTCTTGTCTTTATTTTAGCCACCAATCAGATAACCTTCGCTTGGTTACTTCTACCAGCTTAAGATCTACTTTTCCTTCACTGTCCTTAAACCCCAATGCTTTGAATAAATCAGCCCCGCTGCTTTCCACTGCAGGGTGAAGCCCTTCACAGTAAAGTGTCAAGTCTTCAGCCGTTTCCTCCTCCTCTCCACAAGCATCGCACAACGTGTCTCTCTCGTGGTATCCGACTCTATATGTCTTAGTCCGCAAAACTTCCGTCCTGGCCTCAAACAGCTTATCATAGATATTTTCTTTGGCAATTTCCTCCTTAAAGATCCTGTATGTTCCCAGTGCTAATTTCGTCAGAATCCCTGTTTTCCACAGAGCTCTCTCTGTTTCTTTAACCTTTTTCTTAACCGATAATTGCTGATTTGTCCCCCCTACTGCTGTCCAGATATTTGCTTGTCAATTTTCTAGTTCGCTTTTTCCATTTCGTGTCAACATTCCTTGTATACAGGTATCTGAAAACTTTCCTAGCCCACTGCTTTTCCCCCATTTTTCTCAATCGCTCCTCAAATGCTATCTTACTGCTAGCTTCTCTGCTCTCGAACGACGCCCATTCCATATCACCCTGTGCCCCCTGATATGGTGTATTGCCATGTGCTCCCAAAGCTAGCCTCCCTACGCCACGTTGTTTAATTTCTAACCTTGCTTGAACATCTGGCCTCATGCACAGGACCGCATTGCCGAAAGTCAGACTAGGAACCCCTTTCCAGATCCTTCTTAATACTTCATACCTATTGTAATTCCACAGTGCCCTATTTTTCATGACAGCTGCATTCCTATTAGCTTTATTCATTACATATTTTTCATGTTGTGTCAGATACTCAGCACCGTTATTTATCCACACCCCAAGATACTTGTACTCATCCACTACTTCTAGCGTGAACTCCTGTATTCTATGCTCGCCGCCCTCATCATTAAATATCATGACTGCAGATTTTTCCTTACTAAACTTGAAACCTAATCTATCTCCTTCTGCACCACAAATGTCTATCAACTTCTGCAAATCTTCCTTGTTGTCAGCAATTAGCACTATATAGCCCGCGTATATTAGTCCCGGTAATGACTGTTTAACCCATTCTCGTTGCTTGAAAAAAGAAAGGTCGAAGCCTACTCCGCTCTTCAGTCAGCTACGTGAGCTACAGCAGCGACACCAGCGGCTGTTACACCAACTATCTAAGATAGACTTTGACGTTGACCTTCGGTCAAGCGGGAAAGTGTCTGTCGGCATCGCATGCGCAGGTCATGAAAGCGGGCTCTGCATAAAACGCCTGTGCATTGTGATGCGTTCAGCGGAACGCTAGGTGTGATCGATGCGACGCCTGCCGTGGAGACCAACACCCGAAGCGCGCCTGAAAGGGAAGGAAAATGAAATGAAATTTGGTTTTAAGGGAAGGAAATTACGGCTGTCTCACATATCTTGGTGGACAACCGAACCGCACCCGTAAGAAAAGGAAAATGAAATAAAGTTGGTTTTAAGGGAAGGAAATGACGCCTGTCTCACATTGCGCCATTTCCTTTACAAAAAAAAAAAAAAAGCTATTTCTTTTCCAATTAGGCTTACTGAAATTTTCTGCAGGGAACCGAATTTGGTTCCATGTCTCCGCATACAACGAGCAGGCTGTGCCGCAATCCATGTCAGCATCGCACTGTTGGTGGCGGCTGGGTTTTCGTTCTATACTCGAGACAGCGCATGCAGCCATCTCTACGACGACGTTCCATGTGAAACACACCGAGAAAGAGGCCACCCTCGTAAAACGGCGCAGAGTTTCTTACTATTAACTAGAGGGAAAGCTGGCCGCGCTGCAAATGATCCTCCATGGGTGAGCAAAGCATCATGGGGCGACGAGCTACTTGGTGCGGGACAGTAGTTTTTTTTTTTTTTTTTTTTCAGGAAGACAGAGTGGCGTTACTGAGATGTCCCATTCCGTATCCACGGCGCGCTCGGCGCGCAGACGACTTCGGCGTAAAAGTAGTGTGCAAGTCATAGTAGCGAAAACGCAACAGCACACGACGCCAATAAAATGTTTTTGTTTTCCGAAATGCAGTGGAAAAAGCTTTAAAATGTTGACGCGACAACATTTTTTTCAAAAACATATCTCTTTTTAAAAATGCGCCTGTTAAGCACGCCACCGCTTATTTTGAGCAAAATTTGCATTTACATGCTTTTCTGCTCGTTTGTTGCGATTTATAGACAGGATATTGAATGATAAGACATTCTTGATTATCGAACAACGTTTGTTCTTTAATTATTTTTTGTACAAAAGTTGTGTTTCTGCAGTCGGTAGCTCTCCGCCCCATGATGCTTAGAGCGCCCATGGTGGTACAGGTGGTCTCGAGGAAGCTCCATGCAAACTCCTATAGGCGGGGCGCCAGCTTTCCCTCTAGCTAACAGTAAGAAACTCAATGTAAAACGGCATGCAGACCCTTTTCGAGCAGCCAATAATCACCAGGCGGCGCCTGCGCTGCTGCCCGGTCCTCCTAGCTGCGTGTCTCCTTCCTCTGCAGCTGCTATCGACGAGTTTGTATAATCACAAGTGTCGCTTTTTCCGGTCCCTCGACGCCGTTCGACCTGGAAAGCTCTCTGTTTCCATTTGGCGCAGGCAACGACCGCGTCCTTATCGGCGTGTTCGCGAGGCCTAATGGCTGAATGGAGCCTTGGCGAGTCACTCATTTAGCCTCCATCCGTGGCAGACACACACATGTGACATGGCGCGTGCTCCGCGATACACGCGCGCGTCCCGGTTTCGACGTCCTCTCTTTGTCATCGTCGCTCGCGATTCCGTTCCGCGTGAAGAGGAAATAGGTCGAGCGGGCTTCGCTCTCTTTTGTGCGTTCGGCTTCGATCAGACCTGTCCGGAAGGGACGTTGCATTGAGTTAGGCAACGCTCATTTGCATAATCATTTGAGCTGACCCGTAAACAAGTCTAAATTCTGTGCCTCCATCTATTGCGTCGTGGAAGGGCTGGTACAAAGCACGACGCCTGCTCTCATGAGCGCAAACGCTGTGCATTACACTGACGACGCACTCGGTGTTGCTTGCCACCCGAGATGTTGCTCGGGCAATAAATTCCACCGTGAACAATAAAAGACATCGCCATAACTGCAAGCTTTGGGCGCGAATGAAATACAAATGGATGCGTTTTACTGTCGCTTATGGGAACATTTATGTGTCGAGTCTTGCATCATAAATGGTGGACATGAATCCGGCCGTTTCAGAGAAAGATCCTCCTCGTGCACGCCTTAATTCGGCGCAAAGAAGAAACAAGAACTACGAGGACGCTTAAGTCGCCTCAATAGCGATAGCTATAGACAGCGCTGCATTTCACATACGTCGCAGCTTCTGCTGCAACTTCTGTGCTTGCCTGCGTATTCGGACTGCTAATTATAGCTGCATAGCAGGTATCCGCTGTGCTGTGACGGTGCCGACATTTGCATATATCAATTTTTCTCTGATTTTTAATTTGGATTTGCAGTATTTCGCTGACCACTATTAATACGCCATGTATCAATTATCGGTTTCGATCCATGTTTTTCCAATTTGCCTCCTCTGGACAGCGGCCTACATGTGATTGGTTCCTTTGGGGTCGCGTGACGTTGTGAGGTCATAACTGTTTCCCAATCAACGAACTTCGTGACGTGAACTCGAATGCTATCGCATTAATTACACGACCCGTCAGTTCGTGCCCATTGCAGGCGCAGCCACTTATCGAGCTGTTATCTCAGCTGCGCGGCACAGAGGCTGCAGCCTTCCGGTGTCACCCTCGCTCTTCTTTTGCGTCCGGATGCTTTGGCTGCGTTGTCCACATTTGATAGAATGAATAAAATCCTCTCTTGTGTACTCTGTCTGCTCCTGGAGCTAAAGTGGCGACCATTTCTTTTCCTTTTTTTTCTTTTTGCGGGGGGAGGAAAGGAAAACAACGTTAAACGAAAGTTTTCCCGTCTACACAAACAGGGCCTCGAGACAGAGTTGGAAGTATAAGTGCAGCTTCAGCTCGGGAATGCTATAGCTCTGAGCCCTGTCATACATTGCACTGAACGCCGAACAAAGCAGGAAAGAAAAAATGCTGGTGGTTCGGCTCTGGTTAACCCTGGTCGAAAGCGAAAAGCTGCATCTCTCTGGCTGCGTTTGTGGTCGCGCCACTGGCGGTTTCCATAGATAGCCATAGTGTCACACGCACAGTAGTAGGCATTTCTTTATTTGTTAAACGCCTCGCTTTCTTCGAAACGGCATTAAAGACGCTCACACAAGACAGTATATATTTAGTATAGCTTCGGTGATATTTACAACTCTACACGTGTACTAGCGCTGTGCTAGTTTTGGAAACACGTCCGGATCTGTCTGGATTGTGGTTTTACTTTGTCGGGGTTAATTCACGTGATGTTCGCTTACGCTAATATGCAGGCTCTCGACGTACATATGCGCAGAGTATTATCGCCTGTACTGTTCCGGTGCCAGATTTGTTGCGCGAAGAGCCGAGCTACGCTCTTCGTCGCCTCGTGACGACGCAACCGGGCGCACATCCGTCACTCCTCCTCTTCGCTGCCCCGACAAGAGCATCCCGCGGTGGGTAACCCTTGCCACGCGCCACGAATCCCTCCCGCCATTGTGCCCCCTCGGAGAAAGGCCACGGTGTCGGCATTCGTGCGTCGGGCGAGAGGGAGACGCGGGTGCTGCGTCTTGGCAGGCGTCTCGGCCGTGCAGGCAGCACGTGACAGAGTGAGTCAAGGTCGGGGAAGCCCTCTCTACGAGCGGCAGACGCCGATCGATGCCGCTCTTTCTTCCCCCCCCCCCCCCCCCCCCCCCCCCTCCGTCGGTGGAGCTCCGGCGGCCACCGCTCCTTCCTCGGCCGCCGCGCTGCGGGGCGCCAGTGTGGTGCCCCACTTGCAGTGGCAAGCAAGGCGACGTCAAGTGCGTGCTGACACGAACCTTCGTTGGTGGTGTCCCAGGCTGCGCGTGCGGGAGGCTCCGCATCGATTGCACCCCTGACAACGCTCGAGCGGTTTTGCATTTCGCCTCCGTATCGAATGCGAGTCACTCACGTTGCAGGGCGTGCCCAAGCTTGCCTGGCATCGCAAAGGCAAGAGCGCTGTTTCAGAACTTGTTTCATTTCTTCCGCTCTTTGTACAAAGGGGCGGCGGCCACTGGCCGTTTTTAACAATGTTCCCGCTTGGCATGCAGAAAAGGAGCTCTAGCCCACCTAAGAGAGCAGTGCATTTCCTTTACAATGACAGGCCAGATAATGTCCGTACACGTGCCAAGTGACAAAATATCGAGTGTATAAAATGGTGCTTTTTTCGACTTGCCTGCAGGTTTTTCGGAAGAACGACTGCGCACAAAAGACAGCTGCAGGCTTCTGCGCAGCGCAAACATTAATCTTGCGAACTCAGTGACGGTCTTTGGCTCCAGGGGACAGTTTGTTAGAACCGGGCTCTAAAGGTGGCCAAAAATGACACAAATTAGATGCCCTCTAGCTTCTGGTCTAATTGACAAAACGCTAGCATATTTTGCACATGTATGGACCGTGCATATTTCGTTAAGTGTGAGCTGGAGATAGTAGTTCTCGACTGTTTTTCTCTTCAACATCTACAAGAAAACTTGACCCACGGTAGTCAAGCTATCCGCCAGCCGTGATACGGCCTGGAGGTGTCGTGGTTAATTTTGAGTTTCTATGCTTCTTATTACATACCTCAGTACTGGGAAGTGCGTGTTTTAAATTCTCTTTCGTTTACACACGGCAATCCTGTTCCCAGTGCATCGCCAAGCCGGCACAGCGAGTGTAAAGCACACACCGTCTCGTAAAACATTAATATTACTGTCAAGAGCGACGCATAGTGTAGGTGCACTTTCTCACGCCATACCACGTGGTTCGTCGGTGGTCTGCTTAGCCGGAATGTCAGCGTGTACTATGCGATGCCAGTGCACGTTACAGAACCCCAGGTGGTCGAAATTACCGCAGCCCTTCACTACGGCGTCCCCCATCATAGCCTGAGTCACTTTGGGAAGTTAAACCCCCATAAATCTATTAAAATCAAACAGCCTGACAGCGCTACAGGATGTCATTTCCAGCAGAACGTAACTATATCCCATACTAATTTAAAGTTCGACAGTATATATAGAAGAGGTAAAGGTTCATAAGAATCACACTCTCTTTCAAACAGCAACCAACCCTCGCAGAAAAAGACGAGCACACCCCAGTGCTATGCAAACACGGAGAAGCAGAGAACAGCAGCGACACGCACGAAACCAGGACGTTTTGTCTGCAGCCCCTGCAGGAAGCCCCGTAGTAGCTGATCCGTTCCGTGCAGGATTATTTTCCGCGACTTGTGATTTTCTTAAAAACAGTACACTAAAGTGTTACGTGCAAAGGCTCGAATAAAGCATAAGCACAGCTAGACGCCTCGATGAGGTAGGTTTGAGAGCTATGTGCATCTCACTATGTGAGATTTGTTTTCGTTCTGGTTACGCCGTAACCGCAGTACAGATGCCTCCTCGTGGCTGCGTACTGAGGTGAAGATGGCATGCAGGAGGCTCGTTTGGAGCAGCAATAAATGACACGAATCTGCGACACAGGCTCACACGAATGTATGCCGCAGAAATAGGGAGATCAGACGGTGCAGTGCAAGGGTATAACGAATATATACTCGGCATATTTTAAAAGAAAAATATTGAGGAAATGGTGGCGCTGATGCAAGAGCCAGCCAATACTGCGGAGGCCCATGCTTGCTTGCTGCAGACCCCGCCGCCACCTGAGCAAGCGTCACAGTGTGCGCCATGCAGGGGAGAACAGCCCGCTTCGTCCATCGCAACTGCATGTTTTGTGCGAACAACGGGTGCCGTATACCTAAACAAGGTAGAAAGAGGTGCTCTCCATTCAGGCACGCGCATTTATTAGTGGGCAAAGGAGCAAGCCCAGTCTCAGCCAAGAATGTCGACGGTAGACTCGAACAGTTCATCTACTGAGAACAAGCAACGTGAAAGTTCCATCATACAAGCCGCATAGTGAGGTCCACAGATGGGCTCTTAGAGAAGCCCCTTTTCGAGATTTCTGCTTGAGGGCAATATCACGCATCCCGTACCAGCTATGTTTTGCATTGCGCCGTGCATAACAGTATATTTATGTTGTCAAAATGCAAATCAGCCAAACGATTTCGCCCGGGTTCGAACCCGACAGCGGCGGCTGCGTTTTTATGGAGGAAAAACGCTAAGGCGCCCGTGTTCTGTGCGATGTCAGTGCACGTTAAAGATCCCCAGGTGGTCGAAATTATTCCGGAGCCCTCCACTACGGCACCTATTTCTTCCTTTCTTCTTTCACTCGCTCCCTTATCCCTTCCCATACGGCGCGGTTCAGGTGTCCAACGATATATGAGACAGATACTGCGCCGTTTCCTTTCCCCAAAAACCAATTATTACTATTATTATTATTATTATTAAACGATTTCGTTACAAAATACGCTATCTAGCGTTGAGATAAACAACTGATGATCATTTTTTTTTTCAGAACAATGGCTGCGAGATGCAGGATACAAAGGATTATGTTTACTTCTTGTTTAATCCCCGACAATTCTTAATTTCACTTGACTGTTTTGTCTCACATTTAGTGAATGTCTTGTGCGTCTTTTCTTCTGCCCGGTTTTCGCCTTCACATCGTGCAGCGCCAACTTTATCCGGGCAGCACGCTCTTTTGAACTGCATGCACGGCTGTTTGCTTGTACTTTTTAATAATAATAATTGGTTTTTTGGTGGAAAGGAAATGGCGCAGTATCTGTCTCATATATCGTTGGACACCTGAACCGCGCCGTAAGGGAAGGGATAAAGGAGGGAGTGAAAGAAGAGAGGAACAAATAGGTCCGTAGTGGAGGGCTCCGGAATAATTTCGACCACCTGGGGATCTTTAACGTGCACTGACATCGCACAGCACACGGGCGCCTTAGCGTTTTTCCTCCATAAAAACGCAGCCGCCGCGGTCGGGTTCGAACCCGGGAACTCCGGATCAGTAGTCGAGCGCCCTAACCACTGAGCCACCGCGGCGGGGCAATTGTACTTTTTGCAAAGATCACTTTTATACACATCAATTTATCGCTAATCTCCCAATAATCTGTCCTTCCTCGCGAAGAGATCAAACCGCTTATGTTGTATTGCTTGCCTTATAACGCCAGAATCAGACAAGTTCAGTTAAGAAGCTTATGACGCCGTCGGATAATGAACTAACTTCCAAGTTTTGAATAATACATGCGTAATGATTTTCACAATTCCATGTATACTACCGGCAACAAATGAAAGCGAAAAAGAAAAAAACACGAACAGCAAAATGATAAGGTTTTAGCCTGGACAAGCTCGATGCTATAGCGCAGGTTAATTGCGCTTCGGAGGCATGGAGACTGTCCTTAAGAAGTGCTAGTCAGCCTCGCTTGTATTTCTTCTTAAATACCCGACATGTTGGCATTTCAGTTCTCTCGTTCGCACTTGTTGCGGACAGTACAGCGGAAGTGCACACTCTGACAGAAGCTTAAAGGCGACATGTGAACAGGTGCCGAGCGTACGCACACCCTGTGCACGCAACTGCATGACCTGCATGATCATGTGCATGAACTGCGGACGCGCGCGCAACTTGCTCGAACAACGGGCCAGGCGCGAAGGTGTATAAACAGCTATCGGCTTTATACCAGCCAGACGTCGGCTCGGATGGCCAGCACGAAGGGTTATGCGCCTGATAACACTCTCACTCCATCCCTTATCGCGCCAATGTTCCGTAAACAGACTTGATACGAAACGAAGCGCACATTTCCCGCGTGCCGAGACCTCGTTGCCAAGAGGGATCCGTGAAGGACTTCCTAGATACAGCTATTTTTTTCGAACCGCGGTTATCTCGGCAACGCACGAAAACGGAATCAAAATAGTGGCGCGCAGACACGATTCCCATGTAAGGGGCCTTGGAGGAATAACTGGCGGCGCTCAGCGAGTTAGAGCCAGGAAACTGTACGCCTCAGCTCAAAGTATTGTTCATCCCCCGCGAGCTGGCTTACGAAGGAAAAAAAAAATAAACCACCGCTTTTATCATTAAAAGCCGCACTACTAAGTAAATTTACACAAAAAGATGCGCGCACCCATGAAAACTGGAACATCCCTGTTTCAAGAACAAACTGTGGCTATCAAATGACAATCAGAGCCTGACACCATAGGAGTTCATCTCTCTTCTGAAATGTATCATTTAGCGCACTCTGGCGTAGTGTAGCCATTTTTAGGTTTTCCTCAAAGTGTTCTATGCCACCAGTCCGAAAACATGTAAAAGGGGCCATGGACCACTACCCGCCGCGGTGGCTCAGTGGCTAGGGCGCTCGGCTACTTACTGAGCCGCCGTTCTCGGGTTCGAACCCGACCGCGTTTCGATGGAGGCGAAACGCAAAAGGCGCCCGTGTGCTGTGCGATGTCAGTGCACGTCAAAGATCCCCAGGTAGTCGAAGTTATTCCGGAGCCCTCCAATGCGGCACGAGTTTCATCCTTTCTTATTTCACTCCCTCCTTGCCTTATACGGCGCGGTTCAGGTGTCCGCCGAGATATATCTGAGGCAGTTACTGCGCCAGTTTCTCTCCACAAAACAAATTTTCAATTTCTGCATGGACCACTCACGCTGCAAATTGGCGGCTTTTACCTTGGTCCCCTCTATTCACTTGTGGGCCCAAATAAGCGAAATTAAATGAAATCTCGCCCTATTCGGAGAGCGTGCATTTTGCAAATATACGCCACGTGCATCGAGCCCCGTATACCGGGTTTACCGAACTATAGTGAAGCAGGTGGCAAACAGCCATTTAGTGCAACAATTGAAAGTCACGCGCTGCGCCTTGATGGCCACAAATACTCGTGGTGCGCAACAAAATATCTGCAGTGTGAGGCATATGAGCACGCACAAGTGGGCAAAGAATTATTCAGAATATATGTAGGCGCTGCTATCATCCAGTTCTTTGCAAGTGTCACGACAGCATCGAGCACTGCATGCGGTGGCATATATGTGACAAAGCGAGGCAAGAATGCGCGCACACTTGAGCAACTTGTCTGCTCAGTGGGGTGGGACAGACAGCCTGTGTACCGAGGGAGCACTGTCACCGAAAAGGGAGCATTCGTACGGGCGCTGCAGCATCACCGAGTTGGCAAGTAGGCCTCCCTTTGAAAAGGATGCAACCCGTGTCCTTTTCGCTGATGACGCCACGAGTTGGAATACACTGCCGGAAAGGTTTCTAAATCCAATTGACTCGGCGGCAAATGCGTCTTTTGGCATCGGACAAGCGCCAGGTGTGTCGGGGCAACTGAGACCACCATGCGCCAAACGCAATTTCTCACTGAGCTGCACTCGTGTCCCTTCGTTCGCCAACAAACTGTTCCCCACGGGCTTGCCGGCCTCGCTGTTGGCGCCGCTTGGCATAAATCACCTCAAGATTAACTCGCCGGTTGTGTCATTGTTACGAAAAAGGAAGTAAAAAGACGGGATAACTTCAGACGTAAAGCTTTGATTATTCTTTTTGCAGACTTCCTCGCAGCGATCACACGCTGGTTGTTTTATCCGGGCTTCCTTTGCGGTGCCTTTAAACTGTCCACGTGGAGGAGGACCATCTGCCCGCTGCAGTGAGGATCGCCGAGATGCACGCAGGCTGTTGCATGCCTTCCGTGTGGCAAACCAATGCGGGCTGTATTATGACTGCGCAGTCAGCAATTCCCTGCAGGTGTGCGCATGCTCACATGCATGCGTGGATCATATATACTGTCGGGCCTTTTGAACGTTCCCGAGCACAATTAACTGTTCATTACGCGAGTCGTGTGCAATCATGAACAACATCCGGCGACAAAAATTCCTATTCGGAAACTTGAAGGCATGCAAAATTGTGCTGCATGTTTCGATTTCAACTGCAACGATCGCCTCACCAGCTGTAAGCGGGTTAAAAAGTCAGCGGGGCTGCGACTATATATATATATATATATATATATATATATATATATATATATATATATATATATATATATATATATATATATATATATATATATATATATATATATATATATATATATATATATATATATATATATATATATATATATATATATATATATATATACACACACAGCTCCGTCGCACCCAATTCAGGATGACATTTTTAAACGGTATTCCAAACGGAAAAATTGAATCGATCATGAGGTTTGCTTGAAACCTCCACCATACATTTCACAAAGAAGAGACCATATTGTAAGACAAGAGACATTTCTTCTCCAACATAAGTAATCATTTTTTCCACGCACCATCAGTGAACGGAACAGCTAGCCTACCAAATCAAATAGTCTCTTTAAAAGAATGACTACCAATTGCTCTTAGAGCTCATCTGTGAACGGTAAACGAACTGTAATATATCAATGTGCAGCATGATTTATTTTCCCCCTTTTTTGCATGGGTTGTTACATGGCGCTTTTAAGCAATACATGTCTAAAATTTTTTTTTGCACGTTTCCTTATGATTATGCGCACATTTGAAGAGCTTCTTGCTGCAGTATCCCTTGGCTATGTCTGACTATGTTCGTGTGGACAGCTGAGCTTTTAGAATTTACGTTTTCATCCCGTATACACAAATGCCGATCGGACGATTTGTACGTATTGTATTAAATAAATAAATTGTACCGAAAAAGCAACTTACGGTTAAGTAGAAATTGAAGAAAATCTTAGGATATCCGAGTGCATTGCCTTAAAAAATAATGCGGGGCAGTAGGAAGCGCCCAGTGATCCATATGACATCACGTTGTACCCCCAACGTGTACTGTTGACGTCGCACGAACCGCTATGGCACATATTTGCACTCGGTCGGCCAGTTTACAACTAGCGGTCGGAGCGAAAAAAAAAACCGATAAAAGTCCACCGAATTAATTGACTTTTCTAAATTCAGTTTAAACCGAAAAAGGTCGGTATTGTTGGCATGCAAGGCATAGATATCTGGCCGTTGAATGCGAGTTACACTCATTCAAAGCTTAAACTATATGTAAGCCAGGCGCATGATGCGACGATGGCGTTCTAGGATAAGCAGAGCAGTTGTGCGGTTTGAGGCATATTGCATTGCTCCAGTAGCTTAGTCACACGCCTCTGACGTCCCGGGAGGCACCACATCCTCGCCGCCTGTTAGCTAAGCCCTGTTTGGTCACCGAAAAGAAGTCAGTATTTCATTCGTCGAAAGCAATATTCGCCGAAAAACAACGGAAACTTGGGTTTTGAAGTATAAACCGAAAATTCCAACCCCTATATATAACGTAGCCCAGGATGTAGAGAGTTTCCTTCACAATTATTTCGCGCAATACGACAAATATATTAAGCTGCCTTGATAGAGACCTTGGTGCCTAAAAGCAAGAAACCACATAAAAGAAAGTGTCATCCCCCAGACACTTGCCCACTGCCTTGTCCGGGACTCAAAATACAGGCAAGGAGAGATGCGGAGTCGAGATTTCGTTCGAGTAGATATTTTGCACATTAGATACACACGGGTTCCAACAGGCTGTGCGCATTCAGCCTGTCCGTGCATCGAGCCTCTGCATTAACGGTATGTACAAGGTTTGCATGATTCCACGTTATACAGCGGGGTAATGGCGCGTGCCCCCTTTCGGCGAGAGCGACGCATGCCTCCCAGCAAATGCTTGGAATCCATTTTCTCGCACTCGGATGACAAGCAGCAAAGCGACAGACATCACCTCCCGGCAGCGTAGAATACTATGCGCGCGCGCACCCTCAAACGAGTTGCGTGCCCCGCATTCCAGCAGGACGCCTCGCATGCGCTGATGAGGCTCTGTACAGCAGACGAGCCCCAACGGGCTTCTTCCAAATGGGCCCAGCTCCTCGCGTGTGTGTGTGCGGCCATGACATGGGTGCGTGCGATGTACTTGTGCAGAGGGGAATCTGCCCGAAAAATGGCGAAAGCGAGTCGCGTACACTGCAAGATGACCTGACGTCGATACATTGAGGGGCGGACGACTGATACCCGCGGTAAACAGGACTGGCTTGCATTGGTTCCTTCACCGTTTCAAACCTTATAGCTTCACTCATTTTTTCCACGGGTGAGGCTATGCAGCTGCAACTATATATATACACACAAAACGACCTGTGCGTCTTGTGCTGGACGGCCACATTTATCGCTCCCTGCTTGGCCTCACTCATCCTGCCTTTTACGGAGAGAGAGAGAAAAAAAAGAATCAGCAAACCAGCAGTTGAATCTGTGACTGCGGCCAGCTTCCCTGTGCGCGATAAACCGGAACGAGAAAAAATTAGACAGACAGGCTTCAGCAGTGCACGAGCCTGTTTGAAACGGTGGCCTACGCAGCCGAATCAGTAGTGTAAGCTATAATGCCTACGGTGCCCCGTTTCCATCAAAACACACAAACGCACAGAAATACCGTGCTCCGGTGTGTATCACCAAAGCTATAGAAATTTCGCACGCCGCAAAGTTTCTTCGTCGAACAGGAACTCAATTGTATGATTACACAACATCAACGAACAAAGACATAACAGTGTTCGAAAAGTCCTTTTCATTGCTGCAAGGTGTTGATCTAGCTCGTATAGAGCTCTCTGGTGAGACTCCCTCGAGTGTTCTTGAGAGTTGAAATGAAGCTCTTTCTTCATGCATGAAATGAACGCAGTTTACGAAAGAACGAGGCCACCTGGCGGCGACTAACATGCATTGACACGCACTGAAAACATTTCTCAAATCACCTGCCGCAGTCGAAATCACAGACACTCACTCGTAACAAAGACCCTCGAGATAAGGCAGATGCTTCAGGCAGTGCAGAATTTCCTTTTTTGACAAGGTTGCGAAATTTTTGCATATGTACTAGCCTCAGAGCTGACCAAGGAGGGAACGGACTGTCTATCTAAGCACTTTGTCTCAGAAGAACTGTGTACGGGAGATAAAAGTAAGTTACAGAGCACAATCAAGCTCATTTTGATGTATATTTAACTTCACGACTACTGTATGCAAATCCATTTCTAGATTCAAATGACACTAGTGAAAATATTGCGAAAGATAGAAACAGAGCAATATCATAAAATGAATGAGAAAAATAAGAATTTGAGGTCGGATCCAGTCGCAGAAATTATTTCGATGTGTTCTTCCGGAAAAGCGTAAAGTCAGGCCACCCCAACACCACGTCTACGGATCGGCTGATGAATTTCGCGGAGCCATTTATACGCATACGATGTAGGCCATTGTCGCAAATGGGCAGGCTATCGAAAATGCTTTCGGGAAATATTTTACTGTTGCCACAAAACGTATAATCGTCGATCGTCTTTCTTTTTTTTTTTTTCTAAAACGATCGTGTTTGGGGCTGCATGCATCAAGAAAATATATTGTATACTATACTGTGTGCTGGCACACCTTATAGTCACCCCTGAAGAAGGGGCCGAGTTGGTCCCGAAACGTTGGGTAAAGTTCAAAATATTGGTTGGCGGCAGATTTCTCTCAACTATCTCAAGAACCCAACCAGAGGCGCTTCCGTCGAAGATGTTTTCGTTCAAATTGTTATACTTTATAACAACTAAACGTGACCAGCGGGCGAGTATACCTTTCTCCCATGGTTAAGAATGACGTTCACTTTGTGAACGCAGTCGCTGTGTTGTAGCCCGATGCCACGCAGCTGGCGGTTCTGCCACCTCTGCATGGTTATATATATATATATGCGTAGCCTTTTAGACCTGCGCGCTAACTCCGCGAAGGCCGCCCTCCTCCTCCTCCCACACGAGCTGCCGCTTCAGGTTGGATGCGCCGACCGTCCCATTCTCGCCTTTACATGGCATGGCGCAGCGATGCCCTGGGATGACAGGTGCTGCCATCCGTGGGACAATCTGCGATCCAGCAACCTCGCACGACCAATCATTAATTTAACCGCCACCTGTTAGTTAACACGCACGGACAGGTTTTCGCTCAATGAGGATCGTGTACACATTTATTATTGCGTAAACAATTTTTTTTGCATATTACATCTCCCCCTATCCTCTCTTCCTGTCCGCCCACCTCTTTCATTTCATTTCCACATTCTGCCTGCCACCCTTTATTTCCGCTGCCCCAGCTCAGGCGCTTCAGTATCGATGGCAGACGCCGGGGCTAGCAAAAATCTGTTCCTTCCTTTTTATTATTATTTTAGTAAACCACTTACTACTACTCAATGAAGCAAGTAAGGCTTACGCCTTAGAAAAAAGCACTACAAGAACAAACCAGCGTGCTCGCGACGAAGCAGTTTATAATTTGGACGCAAAAATAACCGCGCCGTGATGCGCGTGGGTTCCGACTCGGTGCCAGCTGAAGCGTTCGAGAAGTGAGCGCCGAGCCAGCTCCACACGCCGTTATGGCCAGCTCGAGCACCTCGCTTTTCTCCGCGAAGGCGGGGCTGGCAGCAACGCTTCCCTCGGGTTGCGCAACCGAGCCCTTCCGAGAAAGGACGTTCGCAGAACGGGGGCCGCGCCGCCGAATCCCTCCTCCGAGGGACTCAGCTCCGCTTCGGAAGAGGCAGCATCGGCTGCCGCCATTATTAGCGCCCTCACCGCTGTTCCACCACTGCGTCCTTTCCCGTTTGCGAGCGGCCCCATTACATATATGCAGAGAGCGTGCATGCAGTGAGCGATCGCACGCACACGAGTGCGTCCTTCCTGACTAACCACGACAGCTGAGAAGTTTCCTTCCGAGGTCCCTGTGTGGCGGCCATTGGGAAGAGCCGCGGCTAACGACGCGGTGCAAACACAGGTCTAAGGGCGATCTTCGGCGGAGCTTTGCACTATATACACGCACGTGTTTACCAGCAGAAGCGTGAGAAAAAGCGATGACGTAGGCAGAGAGGCTTGCAGGGGGCATTGCAAGCGGCCCCAATTCTCGGCAGTATAACGTTTTTTTTTTTTTACCACCTTAAAAAGAATTTTCTGAGGATTACTGAAAGTGTGCCTAAAACGCTATACACCAATCATCGCCAGAATAAGGAATTCTCCCGTCGACCACGACATACCACTTTCGCTTATGTCGTGCGATTAAGCGTCAATCGACTAACACAACGTGCTTTCTCCAAGAATTGTGTAACGTACAAAAAAGCAAGCAAGTGTACAACAAAAGACGTACTACACTGGTGGGACATTAAAACAACTAATAATGTTCCTTGCCTCCTCCTCGGACCCTATTTAAACCTGACGAACGCTTTCCGCATGCAGACGACCGCCTTGTCGACACGTTGGCAAGCACCCTTCCACTCCTTTGTTCACTTTGTGAGTCAAGAAACCAGCTGCCTGTCCTCTCTCTAATTATGCTTATGCAAGGTTAGAAAAGAAATCACCACGATTGCTCAATTACCTGCGTGAAAATAACATTGCTCTTCAACTCAACACACATCATAAACAAAAGCAGTCTTTGCTTTCCCAGAAGAGTGGACCATTAGCTTCGATATTTCCTTAACAGCGGCATACAATTTTCAAAATTTTTGTCCGAGATTGCTGGACATGCGCTGTAGCTCAGGTGTGAGGAGGACATGGCTGTCGCCAGCCGCTTTCAGTCGTCTTTAGCAAACTTCCCAGTGCGAAAATGTGAGTGCATTTAATGCAGAAGCGTGTATTGATGGCCACGAAGAAACCGAACAGCCCCGCTTTAGATGGGGTCGGCCCGCTTATAAACCGTTTCAGTTATAGACACAAAAGCGTTAACACTCTCTCCTGTTCAAGAAAAACACTGAGAGCCCTTGCAGATTACAGCATCGGCACGCTGGTCATAATTCCCTTCACCACTTGCGGTGAATACATACTTCTCTGGCACTGTATCAAGGGCGTTACGGAATAAGAAATGCTATACATAGCTGTGCAAAGGTAACATTAGGATTTCTTTTGCCGGCAGTAATGCCCATGACGCCATAAATGTATGCAAAACACTGCTTCGGGACCGCAGCGGTGGTCAAGCATCCGCCTCGCATGCGGGAGGTGCGGGGTTCGATCCCCAGTGCCGCCGGGCACCCACCGGTGATACAATGGGTACAAGCTTTGCCCCTGGCCTGGTGCTCGGCTTATTTAGGGTGAAATGCTTGGGACATGGGTCTTCGGCCCCACGTTGAGAGGTCGAAAATATCTTGTTCCATGGCGCTTTTTGGCCATAGATGCCCTTGCGCCGTAAACATCCATAATCATCATAAAAACACTGCTTCGGTACGCACTGCCAGTGAGAATGTACCTGCCGTTTTGCCGGCCATAGTTCTGTTGCAGCCAATGTGCATGTATTCGACGCTAACTGTCGAGGTTGAGTTGCGCAGACTGTGCACTGGCCATGTCTTGATGCTATTTTCACGTCGGATGTCAGCAGCCACGACAGTCTATTACCGTGCAAAGCGTCGAGCATATTCGTAATTAGGCGAGCAATAGACGCGAAGTAGCAAGTCGATAGCTAAGGTGGTGGTGTAAGCGGAATGAGATGAGTGTGGAGGAATCGCAGCCGACAGCGCCAAAGAATCCCTGCGCTTGCTCTTGCAAGTTGTTACCTGGGGGCGAGGAAACTTACTCTTGCAACGGTTATCGCCTTTCTGCAATGAAGATTGAACGTACTCCCTACACTCGGCCAGTGTGATGCACAACGAGAACCACTGATATGTGTGCACCCCTCGACGCTATAGAGACAAGTGGCGCGTAAGGGCGCGGACCCAACAACATGAGCAGCACGCAGTCCCTGTGACGAGTCATACGCGCGTCACGCTATCACTGCGAGGAATTAACAGTCCCGACGCCACTCTGCGCATCGCTGAGGCTCCGAATCTCTCAGACGTTGATCGCATATACGACGATGTGGGAGAGCGTGATAGCGGAAGTGAAAAAAAAAAGGCACCGACAATCGACGGCGTGTCACAACAACGCCGCCATGTGGATCTCTCCGGGAGAGCGTAGCCAGATCGAAGGTTCCTCATTTTTGGGAGAGCCGCGGCGGCGTTCTCCGCTTCGACGTGGATGACGTCAGACCGACGCAGCTCGCGGCGATGAATCCGCCCGTGTGGCGCCGGCATGCAGGCAACAACGTGGCATCGCCGTTGGAGCAGGAAGAGGCGCCGGTATCCTACGGAGGTATTCGGTGCAGAAGGAAGGTGAGTGGTGCACCTAGCCCACGCTGTCAGAAGCGTCGTCGCGACTGTGCTACGACTCTCGCTAAGTGCGGGGCGAATCCCCAGGCCGACGCGATGTGCGAAGAGAGAGTGGGACGACGAGGAAGCAAGAAAGCCGGAAGGATGCCACCGCAAAATCGAGCAACGCGCACGACACGTGGAGAGAGCAGTGAGACTTGCCTGTGGGACATACAGCCGCAGGAAGTGATAAGCTCGCCGAAATCTCCGAGGGTCGTCGGCCGTCGCGACAGAGCGGGGCCGCGGTACGACACGCAAGCGACACACGTCAAGCACCACGGCGACGAGCGAAGCCGGCGGCATGTGCGCCCCCTCACCTGGAACAGCAGCAGCGCAGCTCGCATGACGGCCTGAGAGTAGGAGCCTCCTCACGGTGGCCCGGAGGCGCGTCGCGGCGGAATCCGCCGCCTGGGCCTGGCCCGCATAGAGGAGCCAGCGTGACGCTCGGCCCCGCAACCGAGCAGCGAGTGCCGCCAAGGGCGCCGGTGCTCCCGCCGACCACCACAGAGGCGGCCGCGCAGCGCTGCCGGCTTGGGCCAATGGGGGCGCGCAGCGGGCGCCCCTCCGACCAATCGGCAGCCGCCGCCGCGCGCATCCACCAATGGGAAGCCGCGCCCCGCTTGATCGCCAACGGCGACCGACCGTTGAGAACGTCGTCGTTTGCATACTGATGGCACGTCAATTAGCGCGGCGGCTTGTTTTGCGAGCAAAAGCTGCTCCGACCACGTGGGGTCGCCCCCACCGCTGCCGTTGCTCTTCCCGGGGGCCTCAGAGCACCGGGGCCAAACGTCGAGACGAAGTTCTGCCGCGACACGAGGCACTTTACTGCAATATTTGGAGTACGGCCAGCCTGACCTCGTGATTATTCTTCCCTTGCTCGAGAAAGCTGGCGCAGCCACCGTTGCGAGGCACAACTGTGTGGAGCACACGTGCGGCATGTCTGAAAAAACACGCCGCTTCGTTACAAAAACAACTGCTCGCTTGTTTATACAAGTAACTGGATATAAATTATGGCTTGTTTTATTAGCTAGCGCTGTTCCGGAACATGGCGGTTTTGCGTCTGCTTACGTGTTACGGAAACTCAATACAGGCTTAATTTTCTCCAAAAAGCGCGCGCATTATTTACGCGTCTCCGAATTTTCAGCGAATAATATACTTCTTTTGCCGTGTATCTCGCGTTATAGTAATCAATCAATCGTTAATCTCAGTTACAGACGATGAATGTGCTCTCCCGTCGAAGCACGGCCTGGACTTCACGAAGAAAGTCAGCGTGCACGCCTATGAAATGCGCAGGCCGGCTTGGGCGTTTTGAACTCTGTCGGCTACCTCGCGCACGCTTAGCTATCGAATCAAGTCAAGGCTGGGCCAAGTTAAATCTCCGCACTCGCAGGATCTCCTCCGGCCACCTAACTTTCTGTCGCCCCCTGCCTAATTGCCTTCGCTCCACATGCCCTGTCAAGGCCCATTTCTTCATCTCGATTTCGATTAGGATGCCATACATCGCGTTTATTCCCCCCTCACCCACTCCGCGCGCTTCCGGTCTCTTTCAAAACCTTCGCTGCTTTCGTATATATATATATATATATATATATATATATATATATATATATATATATATATATATATATATATATATATATATATATATATATATATATATATATATATATATATATATATATATATATATATATATATATATTCAACGTCCGGTAAATCGCCGTTAAACAGCACAATGCGTATATATATATATATGCGTATATATATATATATGCGTATATACATATATATATATATATATATATATATATATATATATATATATATATATATATATATATATATATATATATATATATATATATATATATATATATATATATATATATATATATATATATATATATATATACACGCATTGTGCTCTTTAACGGCGATTTACCGGACGTTGAATATACAAACTTCTGGTTTATATCATCAAAGTCTAAGCTGCATTCGAAAAGCACACGCGTGGTACTAACATTTCGTCGAGTTCTGCACACGGCTACAGTGTGCTCTGGAAGTTTGCTTCCTCGAACTACACAGGCGTCTCCTGCCGACGCTTCACTTCTATAGCTTAAACTTTTTTTTTTGCCTTTTGAAAGACAGCATTTCTTAACTGATATTGCAATTAATTAATTACTGCGCATTGTGTAGCCTAGTGAAAACGGTTTTCGAGACAAAACGGTGAAACTGCTTCGCGACTCGTTGGTTATCGTGACCGAGTCGGGAGCGACATTCTCGCGTGTCACGGGGCTGGGATCCCTGGAGCAGTGCCGTGACTTCGCCCATTGAGATCATTGTCATGCGGCAAGCGCAGCGGCCGCTCCCTGAAACAGTCACAGTGCGTGCCGATGTCATCGTGGTCGATGTACAGTCATGCGTGCAAGCGACTCCGGAACAGTATTACTACATTGGCAGCCATGGGTTTCCCATGAGACAAATGGGGAAGGGGCGCTGCGAGGGGCTATAGTCTGGTCAGTGAAACAAATCGCTTCTCTCGGTATTGCAGCAATTGCTATATCATCTGCATCAGGCCTGATGCACATTGTCAGCGCGCACAGTCCAGGCCACGGAACAACTTCATCTCCGCAATTCTTAGACATGTTATAAGCTATAATGGTCCCTTCTTCCGATCCATAGCAAAACCTTTCAAGTTTTTCCGTCGCTCACATCGAGCAATTAAGACTGCCATAAAAAAAAAAAACAACAATGGGGAACATTTTTGACGATACGAGAAATGTTAATAGAAAAAAAAAGTGCAAGCCAGCTCACGGTACATTAACGGATATATCGAATGTTACAGTGAAACTTTACAACACATGAAGTAATTATGTTAATAATCTTTTTCCCGTTGAAAAATGCTTTTGTCCAGATTTGCTGGGTGTACACCTCGTTATTTTTCTATAAGAAGCTATATAGATACATTCGCTTCAAAGAAGGCGTGTATATTTATACCGGGACCTAAGAGTACACAATTTTTAAAAATATGTTTTTTGAGTTAGAAGAGCGCTTTTTCGGCATAGCATTGTGAGCTGTGTAGAACATCAGAATACAGTTAAGGCGTGCTAACTAGCAGGTTCTTTTACCAATGCTGAATAGTTACTTTTCAACTATTACTCTTAGGCTTCTTAATTATTGGGAGGCGTGTAGGACGGGGTAAGTAATATCCGTATCACATTTTGGAATTTCGAAAACGCGGTTACCCTAGACGCTGCGGCCCAACAAATTTTGGCTGCATCGTGCCAAAATAGATGCGCTTTCGAGGAGCTTGCAGGCAAAGCAACCTCTCCAGTGCAAGTAACTCGTCGAAATAAGCAAAATTTGTCGGGCCAGAGCGCCGTGGATAACCGCGTTTTCGAAATTCTAACTGATATGGACGTTACTTACGGTGAGCTACACGGCTCTCAATAATTAAGGAGCCTAACAGTAATAGTTAAAAATTTAACTATTGAATGTTAGTTAACCATCCTGTTGGTTAACATTTAGCTGTATTTTGATATACTACACCGCTTACAATGCTATGCCGGAAAAAGTGGTCTTCTAATTCTAACTCAAGAAGCCTATTCGTAAAGAATTGTGTAAAGTCTATATATATGAAGGGAGCCAACAGTCACCGAAACCAAGGTGCATAGGGGAATGTTTCTATATATTTTTTTTAAATTTGTAGTCCTGAACAGTGGGAGAATAATACTTCGATTAATCTGTCTGTCGGTTAAAGAAAAATACTTATAAAGCAGCAGAAAAAACAACCATGCCGCCGGTGTATATATATATATATATATATATACACACGATTAAGAAGTTTGCGGGGATACGGTGGCCGCAGCTGGCAAAGGGGATAGGTTTAATTGGAGAGACGCATTGCAGGCTGATGGTGATGATAAATAATAATAATAATAATAATAATAATAATAATAATAATAATAATAATAATAATAATAATAATAATAATAATAATAATAATAATAATAATAATAATAATAATAATAATAATAATAATAATAATAATAATAATTTTATTTTTCTTTATTTTCAATCATAGCGATGGGGGAGGTAGGGAGAAAAAGCTGGGCGACCGGCTTGACGAGGCTCCCCCCCCCCCCCCCCCCCTAGAAAAAAAAAAACCTAAGTGAAAATGTCACCAGCAGAACAGTGTAGCGCAAACAGAAAATAAAAGGGCACTCGACGACACATTGTAATCATGGGTTGCTAACGCACGATTCACAGAAATAAAAATGACAACGTTTGTACGAAACATGAGCAGAAACTTGATTCGTCAAAAAAAGCGAAGTCACAATTATTGCTAGAAAAAAAACGAGAAACAAACAAAAAAGGACCGATTTTATTTATTTGTTTATTTATTTATTAAAAATACCCTTAAAGGCCCTCTTTCGAGGGTACTGCATAAGCGCGCGGGGGGGGGGGGGGGGCAGTAAAAAAGTAATAATAGTCACAACGTGACACTGAAAAAAGCCGACAAAAAGAAACAAGAATTACTAAACAAAAATATACGCGCAATATTCAATTTAATTTTGTTTAAAAAAATTCATGTCACAACGCGAGCATTACCGCAAGAATACGCCACGATCAATACAGGCAAATCGCCGAAACTAGACAAATGCGTGGCAGCAGAATTTTAGGGTGCATAATGGATCATCGCAACAGGCGCATCTTCAGACCAGGAAAAGAAAAGAACGAGAAAGGCTGGCACCATTGCGACTGTGGGTTAAGTAGGTTACACGTGTCATTCAAACCCCGGATCATCCCTCGAAGTTTAGCCGTGTCAGATTCGGCAGCGATACATGTGATGGTTGCACTCGATGATCGTGCGTGGAATGAGTGAGAAAAGGGATGCGCGGCATGTGGCGCGCTCAACTTGGCAAGGATCACCAAGGCGCGGAAAATAGGCGGCGGGTTCCTGAAAGAAATCGTCATCGAGCGACGGGTGATCATAAAGCGTATGAAAAAGTGAAAGACGTGACCATTTGCGGCAAGAAGGCAGTTCCGGTAAATGAGCGCGTGCTTTTAAAGCTGTGACAGTAGTATGGCGTGAATAGTCGGAATAAATGAAACTACCGCACGGTTTTCCGACGCTTCTATATTATTTATGATGCCACTTTGGACGGGATCCAAGATGGCAGATGCGCACTCTATTTTAGGACGGATCAAAGTGGTGAATGCAAGGTGGTGTAAGTGAGCAGGAGTGTGGTGAAGATTCCGTTTAAGAAAGCCCAGAGAGCGGCACCTGCTGCCGCACGCGTGTGTTTAATGTGCTGATTCCAGGACAAGTCTGGCTGCAAATGGAGTCCAATGTACTTGTATACGTATTTGAAAGTCCGGCTGGCTCAGTGTTAATCTTGTAGGAACTTTGAAACCAGGTTGCATCATTTGTTAAGGACATGGTTTTAGTTTCAGATATATTTAAAGGCGTTAGCCAGGAGGAACATATTGCAGTTGGATCGCACTGTAAAGCGAAGCAGTCAGTGTCACTGGCAACATTACGATACAGCACACAATCATCACCGAACAGTCTAATACGGGAAGAAACACAAGCAGGCAAATCATTAATGAAACTTAAGAACAGCAAGGGACCAATCACACTGCCTTGAGGTATACACCAGACGTTACGGAGCCAAAATCCGAGTTATAGTTATTAACAGATGTGAACTGTATTCGAAATGTAGGAAAGTATTTTATCCAAGGAAGCACATCGCGGTGAAAGTTAAAACTAGTTAATCTTTTTGAGCAGTCTGTGATGTGGGAGAAGTCTATAGAAATATGGCATCAACCTGAAAGCCATTGATGAAAATATGTCATGAAGAAACCCCGCGAACTGTTCCACACGAATAACCTTTCCGAAAACCGTGCTGGTACTTAAGTATGATGTTATGCTCTTCTAAGTAGTGAATTAGCTGAGCGTGTATTACGTGCTCTAGTAGCTTGCATACGGTCCTTGTTAAGAATATTGGGCGGTAGTTCAATGCTGAAGACGGCCGGGTCACCAGACTTGAAGATCAGTATGACCTTAGCAACGCGCCAATCATGTACTATAGACTAGTGGTTGTTGATAGTGATTGCGAGAACTGGGCTGATAATTAATAATGGGCTTAAAGTAGGTGCCGTGTTTTTTAAGAATTTCGTTATTAAACCCAATGTGGCCTGAACATGATGAAAATTAGTTTGCCAAGTAAGGAAAAAGGCTAGCGTCACTATGATTACTTCTGGCATAGAGCTATCGATGTTGCATTTTATGTCTGGACATGAGATTGTATTTTCACGACTGAAGACAGATACGAAAGTGTTATTCAGCTGTTCAGCACAGTCCGATTCGGGAACTACTTCATTTTCGTTGCTTGCAAGAAAGATATCAGGACAAGAACATGGGTTGACAATGCGCCAGAATCTTTGAGGACGATAAATCATGGTTGAACAATCGACGACACGCAGATGTTAGCAGAGACTGGTACTATTTATTGCATTGTTTATAATTTAGCCATGATTCAGAAAGGCGATTTTTATCCGATTTTCTGTAGAGTCTTTTATTTTTAATATTCCTACGACGTAGTTTTTGATTGAACCAGGGCGCATTGTTGCAATATTTTAAAGCCACAACTGGGATGAATTTATCAATTAGACAAGCTAGTGTATTCTCGAAGAGAGTCCAATTTGCCTCAATTGTTCTCGATAGGCAATCGTCCATAAAATTGCGGGTAAAAACAGACAGTTCCGCATTCATGGCATCATAATTTGGCCTTGCTATAACATCTGATTGTTTCAGTGATGTTTCGCTCGCTAAGAGAGAGTAGGATTTCACCTGTAATAACGTCACAATAACGTCGTTGCCACTAGCAGAAAAATAATGAGACAAGGTGAAAGTTGAAAGCCTTTAACACCGTTTCAAACTTTCGCACTCGGAAAATAAGGAAAGGCAACAATACAATGCCACATTTTAGATAAGAAAATGCTGGTTTTAAGGAAAGAGAAAGGAAAGAAAAATCACGATCACGGCAAATAAAACGAAAGAAAACATTTCCTAGTAGAAACATATCAAGAAACAGGTTCAACCGCGGATAAAACTCATCTGATATCAGCTTTCAATGCTCGCCGGAGTTGAATTAAGGCCATGTCTGTTTAGTAAATTCAACAAGTTTGGAAGGTGGTACCGTATCATCTGCCACAGTTTGTGCGACACAGCTCTTTATTCCATATGTGTGCGTTACGCACGGGATAATGCACAGATTTTCTCTGTAAGGAAGCCAGCTCGCTCATCAAATCGTCATTGTTTTTAATTTCCTTTTTATAGGATAGAGCTAAGTGGTAAGCGTGCATATCGTATGCGACCATTACGTTAGGTTTCCGAAAGAGCGAATGAGACGGATGGTCATAAGGAACGTTAGAAATATTTCTTAGCATTTTTTTCTGCAGTCCATGTATTTTATGCATGTTACTTAGGGCTGTCGTTCCCCAGACCAAGTGACAATATTTTATGTGCGAGTAGAACAATGCATGGTATAACAGAGCCTTGCTTGGTGGGGAGAATAGCTTGACTTTTGATTGTTTTGTTTGCCTGCATGACACGGGTGGAAGGCTGGGGGCGAACACAGGACGACGGACGAAGGAACACACACCACGAGCGCCAACTTCCGACTGAAGAGAAGGCGCAAGACCTCGGCGACCGAGACATCGACACGAGGGCACGCACCAGAGCTGAGCAAGCCGCAGGAAGCAATATGAAAAGATTAGTTGATTGGGCTAATTAAGTGGCAGAAAATAGTAATGTCGTCGTGCCATCTGCATGAGAAACAAATTGTCGGAATCCGAGTGGAAGACACGGTATATGTGTATACACAGTGAAATGAACGGCGGCGCAAACAAGGACACTAACAAGAAAGAAAGAGACACCACAGCACGACATAGGAGCACAACAGGAAAGCATGACCGAGAAAAGTAAAGTAAAAATGCATCAGGTACGTGCATGCTGATAAGTCGATCACAGTCGTCGGCCATTTTGTGGCATTTACAGTGTGTCGTCTATCTTAACTAAATAACATGCATGCGCGGATAACTATATTCGAGTAGAATCAGTTTTAACATTACGAGTCGCAAATGTTGGACAGGACGGAGCAAGATGCGAGAAATCTCGGAAGCACATGGCGGCAAGCAAGTTCATGGCACTCTGCGTATATACACAGATAGCGCCATGAGTTTCCTTTCGCGTTATCGAAATTCTAAAAACTGATAAGGATATTAATTACGGTGGCCTTTCAATAATTAAGGAGCCTGACAGTAATAGTTTAAAAAGGTAACTATTCAATATTAGTTAACCAGCCCGCTGGTTCGCACGTCTTAGCTGTATTCTGGTGAACAACACCGCTGACAGCGCTCTTCCATCTCAAAAAGCCTATTTTTCAGAATTGTGTAAAGTGCACTCAAAACGCGTGTGCGCCGGTCAGAACGAATAAAGCGCTGCAGGCGATGCGCCACACCTCGCCATCGTGGTCCCTTTTTTCCGTCGCGACGTTCACTGCGGTTCCTCGGCCGGCAAGGTTGCCCAGAAGGGAGGAAGCACGCACCCCTGCAGGGTCTTCTATGGGCCCGCCGATCCTTTTCTTCGCGGCCACTATAGGGCGTGCACGTCGCCCTTGAGCGCACGCACTTTCACTTCCGGCCCCCTGTCGGCAGTTTATAGATGAGGGGCTCTCTGGGAGGCATAGAGAGGGCCGGCGTCGTATTGTGTAACGAAGAACTTGACACACTAGCCCGACTCCAGACTGTTGCCAAAAACTGCCGCGTTTATTTGCTGCTAAAGAGAACGTCGCTAACGCGAGCTTGGGCCCTGCTGAGATCGCCCAACTCGGACCTGGGAAGGATTCCTAGAAGGCCAACGTGAAGGCGGATGAGTCGTCGGGAGGAAGAAACGCTGCGGCGAGGACTGGCGTTCGCGGAAGCAGCCGCGACAGCGGCAGCGTCAAGTGGCCGAGTCTACTACCTCGGGTCACGCGGGGGGTGTTAATTGAAAGACGGCTGCAACCACGACAGAACTCCCACGCCTCGGACAACATGCGGGGCAGACAAGGTCATTCGTTCACCTGCTGGAAGATGGCTTGACGTTCCTTTCCAACCGTGGCGCCGAACCCGGCCCAATGGTGAAGTCGACACGCAAGTGTTCGATGCGTCTTTTCCCCTTCGCACCTGCTGGGAATCTGCGTGCCATCCCTTTCCCACGAAGGCATCGACCTATCTGCAGTGGTCGACGCGACAGTGTTGGAGGACTGTCTTTTCCCCTTTCCATCGACCGAGCAGCGAGATAGCATCAGCACCGCCCAGCTCCTGTTTAAGTGAGCATAACGACCTTAATGACCAAGAAATGAATGATAATCTCACAGCTATCGTTACGGAGTGCGCAGTAGAAGCAGGGCGTGGGATAGTTAGACAGGATACCAACATGCAATCTCAGGAGACGAAAGATCTGATTGAGAAACGCCAAAGTATGACAACGTCTAACCTTACCCACATGCAGAGTTTTCAAAGCCAATCAATAAGCGCAGGAAATTTCATGTGGAAAGAATCGAGCATGTTATAAAGAACGAAAGTAGCCTAAAAGCTTTCGTTAAAATTTAAGCAGCGCTAACTTTTAGGACGAATACACATAAGACATGACAGGACGGGCGCTGACATTTAGAATTTTATATCAACGCTACTTTTATCGAGTTTGACAACCTGCGCTATCTACAGCGCCAGGGCATTTGCATCGGATCATGTGTCGCTCCAGTTTTGTGTAACATTTTTCTTGCATCATTCGACAACGCTTTGGCTTCACTAACTGACGAAGGCAATGTCCTGAAGATTTTTAGATACGTAGACGATTTTTTAGTAATTTTAAAGAAAAGTGACCGAGGCCGGTATGAGGAAATTGCGATGAATATTTTAGAACAATTTGTACAACATGGAAAAGGGCTCTCTTTTACCTACGAGTTACCTGTACTTAACCGCCTCCAGTTTTTGGACTTGAACATCATGCTCGGAGAAAAGTGTGTATGCTGGTGCTACCGCCCTAGAGCCAAGAAAGATTTTTTGCCTTTTGATTCGGCCCAGTCAAAAACTGTTAAGAGGGCTATTGCGACCCTTTCTCTAGAATCCGCACTTGCTAAGTCGTGCCCTCACATGATGCA
The DNA here is from genome assembly GCF_052857255.1 of Amblyomma americanum. Taxonomy (NCBI): domain Eukaryota; kingdom Metazoa; phylum Arthropoda; class Arachnida; order Ixodida; family Ixodidae; genus Amblyomma; species Amblyomma americanum. Next base: position 221,859,199 of record NC_135500.1, on the reverse strand, counting down.
AGAGAGCTTTCGGGGCGAGGTAGAAAGACTGCGAAAAGCAGGGTTCCCTGATCACTTGTTGACAGCTGTGACCGAAGCACTCCTACAGAAATTCAAGGGAAGGCAGAAAAAGACACGTTGAAAAGAAAGACCCGGGAATGCCAAACCAGTGGTTATGCCATACATCCACAAGGTGTCCCATAACCTAAAAAGGGTGGGCAACAAGTACGGCGTCCCGATGGTGTTCTCTGCGCCTTGTAAACTGGCTAAGATGGGCCCTAAGGTCAGCAGCAGTGGCCCTGCAACATCCGGCTGTGGAACAAAACACGCCAAGCCCTTTGTCCGGTGTGCCACGGGTGTGGTCTATGAGATCCCCCTTTCTTGTGGCAAAGTGTACGTTGGCCAGACAGGGCGTTGTGTTAACGACCGTGCCAGGGAACATGAACGAAGTTTGGGAAACGCATCAGACTCATGCCTGAATCTACCCGCTCATTGCCTTTCTTGCAAGGACCAAAACGATGAGAACTGTGAGCCACGGCTTGACAAAATCAAAATTCTAACCAGGAGCAAAGATAGGTTAGCTCGGGAATTATCCGAAGCATTTTTCATCAAGGCAAAAGGCGACACGTGTGTCAGCACCACTTCTGTCTCCCTGCATGCCAGCGAATTCAGATTGCTTAAAAATATGGGACGAAATGCGTGCCGCCCTCATTAATCTACCTTAGCTGTCATCGTTGTCATCTTGGCCTTTTCTTTTTGTGGTCTGTCGCAGATGCGCATGCGCTCACGGTTCGTTTTGTCTTATATGTTCTACGAAAAAACGTGTTCAATAAACATAGTTGGAGTCAGCGCCCGTCCTGTCATGTCTTATGTGTATTCGTCCTAAAAGTTAGCGCTGCTTAAATTTTAACGAAAGAATATGCATAACCAACTAGCCCCGCAACGTGTTTTACTAAGCCTAAAAGCGGTGAAGAGGAAACTAGACATGGGCAGAAACCATATGTATTCCTTAAAAGTCAAACAGGGCAATGTCATTAGCAATATGGATAAGTGTTAAAGTAGGCGAAGATTTATACACAAATCTATGAAGCAGGCAGTGCAATGAGGAAGTTAATGAGAAGGCAGTGGAGCACAGCACTGGGACATCCCGCCAGTAACGAAAGATAAAGTAATGAAATCCTTAGGAGCAATGCAAAGGTTGAAAGCAGCTGGTGATGATCAGATAACAGCAGACTTGTTGATAGACGGAGGGGAGATTGTGCTAGAAAAACTAGCCACCCTGTATACGCAATGCCTTGTGACCTCGAACGTGCCAGAAGCTTGGAAGAACGCTAACATCATATTAATGCATGAGAAAGGAGAGGTCAAAAACTTGAAAAATTATGGACCGGCCAGCTTACTGTCCGTTGCCTACAAGGTATTTACTAATGTAATCGCAAATATAATTTATTTATTTATTTATTTATTTATTTATTTATTTATTTATTTATTTATTTATTTATTTATTTATTTATACCTCCAAGGTCCCTGGCCTGGACATTACATGAGACATTACATAACACGGCAAAAATGTCAGGGGAGAAGGCTTGCTTAATGGGCTTCGATTTCCTGCTTGAAGCGTAACGGGTCATTGATGATGGCGATATTTTCTGACAGGCGATTCCAGTCGCTGACAGTGCGGACAAAAAATGAATTCTGGTATGTAACAGTGCGTGGGTGGTGCACAGGCAGGACAACCTTAGACTTCAATCAACCAAATGGTGGTGGTGAAAATATTTCAATGAAATTGTTGAGGAGGTTGTAACGGCGGTTGGAGCTCTCAGTCAGGAGCCGCATTGGCGTAGGCTGCTTTCCGAGCTCTTTCGATGAGTTCCTTTTGACTCGTTTCGTCCGATCTGGTCAAACTCAGAGCTGTCTCCCACCCCTCCTGCGTTGGCTGGTTATTAACAGTGACCGCCTGATTTCGTTGGCAGGCCCATACCATATGGTACATGTCCGCCTTCTCCCCGCAGAATTTGCATTGTGAGTCAAATGACTCCGGATGGCCAAATGATCTCTTCAGGACGCTTCATGGTCGGCCAACTGCATCTTGATACGCGGGTAACCATTTGCAAAACTATAATTACTAGTGTTCTTGGTAGGAGGGGAAAACAATAAATATCATTTCTTAGAACTTTCCATCAGAACTGAGACGAGAAGAGTGCAGCTGCGACGTGGCACCTTTCGACATTGACGGCCGTCGCCTGCCGCCGCGAAGCTGCTTCGGAGGCTTTCCAAAGAACGTCGACATTTCGGCCCAACCGAATTCGGGCGCAGACTACAGCGCGCCATCGCTGTATCCTTCGGAGACACGCTTCACATTCGCACAAACACTGGCACAAAAAAGTAGGTCCGTCTCTGGAGCTGACGATAACCGAAGGCACGAACAAAGAGCTTGTCCGCGGAATATCGAGATTCGCGAAAGTGATTGATGCGCAGTGCAGACAGCCGGACAGTTCTGCGCTGCTGGCGGAATATGCATGAAAAGAGAGACATGTCCAAGAAGCTTCGCGGAGAAGTGTCCTCGCGCATGCAAAAGGTCACTGCGCATTGTGTGCGCCGTGTGATGAACGGGCGTCGAAAATCATGAGACAAGTGTCGCCCGCACGTGTCCCGAAGAGGACTGTCCCGCCGCGCTGTACGTCGACGACAAGTCTTTGTGTGTCACAAAGTCCTCTTCTTCAGCGCATCCCATCAACAAACCTATCAAAACAAGTGCTGTAGCCTCGGCACACAATTAACATCTGTTGGTTATGCATACAACTCGTCGGGTCGAGGTCATGCGTCTTTATACCAAGCCGGTAACGAACTGTTGCTCTCCAGAGGCACTCGGTACACTCAAGAGTGATACGTGTCGATGAGCAACCTTGGGTTGTGTATAGAAAGGAGACGCCAAGGACCTGGAAAATTACAGACTCGGTCAGCTTACTGTCCGTTGCGTATACAAGGTATTTACTAAGGCAATCGCTGATACAGTCAGGGCAACCTTAAGCCTTTAATCAACCAAATGGTCAGGCAGGCTTCCCTAAAGAATATTCCACAATAGATCACATCCATACTACCAATAAGGTGGTAGAGAAATGCGCAGAATATGACCAACCCCTATATGTAGCCTTCATTGATTACGAGACAGCATTTGACTCAGTGGGACCTTGGCAGTCATACAGACATTGCGGAATCAGAGTGTAGAAAAGCCCCATATCAAATTACTGGAAGGTAGCATCTCCACAGCTACCATGCATGGTCGTCAGCAATAAAATTCCAATGAGGAAGGGCGTCAGGCATGGAGACTCGATCTCGCCAATGCTATTCACCGCCTGTTTACAGGAGGTATACCGAGGCCTGAATTGGGAACAGTTGGGGATAAGAGTTATTGGAGAATAATCTGCGATTCGCCTTGCTGAGTCACTCAGGACGTGAACTGCAAGTCATGATCAATTAATTAGACCGGCAGAACAGAACGATGGGTCTAAAAATGAACATGCGGAAAACAGTCTCGGAAGGGAAGAGTAGCTTACAATTGGCAGCGGGGTGCTGGGAGTGGTAAAGGTCTACTTAAGGCAGGTACGTAACACCTGATCCGGATCATGAGAGGGAAATAACTACAAGGATAAGAATAGGGTGGAGCGCATATGGAAGGTTCTCTCAGATCATGAATGGCAGCGTACCAATATCCCTCAAGGGAAAAGCGTACAACACCCGTATCTTACCGGTGCTCACCTACGGGGCAGAAACGTGGAAGCTAAGCAAAACGGGTTCAGCTTAAGTTGAGGACAATTAACGCTGCGAGCCACGGAAAGAAAAATGATAGGTGTAACGTTAAGGGACCGGAAGGGGGCAGAGTGGGTGAGGGTGAGGAAACAAACGGGGGTTAATTTATTTATTTATTTTATTTCAACATACTGCAGGCCCTTTTCGGACCCTTGCAGGAGTGTTCACAAGGCATCAATGTGATCAAACACAAAAATACAGAGATCTTCTGTGATCTAAACACAAAAATAATAGAGAAAATTAAACATAAAAGTCAATTTTTTCAATATAATTAACAAATAATTTCACGGACGTACACTTCACCGCATCTTCAGGCAGTTTATTCCAATAGGATATAGCATCTGGAAACAGGGAGTACTTGTGGATATTTACACGGCTGACTGGTTGACGGACTGTTTTCCTATGGTTAGTTCTAGACGAGTGTTTGAAAGGAGGGTGTAAGTGTTGTGAATTTGTTATCTTGAAGTGGCCGTGAAGAAGCTGGAACAAAAACTTTAATCTTGAAATGATTCTTCGCTGTGACAGGCTTTGCAAATTTGATTGAATTATTAGACTGGTAGCGGTAGTCTGGCGAGAATACTTTGAGTATACAAACCTTACTGCTAGTTTTTGGATGCACTGTAATTTGTTGATTAAAATTTTTTATGGGGGCTCCAGACTATACCTGCATATTATAGGGTAGGTCTGATAAGAGTTTTATAGGCACTGAGTTTAATATGGGCCGGCGTGTTACGCAGCTTTCTCCTTAAATAATGTAATTTACCTTCAGCTTTAGAGCAAATTGATTTGATGTAGGGTTCCCAACGCAGGTCGGATGTTAGGATGAGTCCCAGATACTTCACCTGATCATATTTTTTAACCTGAGTGTCATCAAGTGTGTATGTAAAACTTAGAGGCTGCTTCTTATTAGTGAATGTGATGATTTTGGTCTTATCCGCGTTAAGTTTCATTCCCCAGGTCTTACACCAAGTGTGGATTGATTCTAAAGAATTGTTAAGGAAAATTTGATCTTCTAATTTTTTACAGCTATGTATACGACACAGTCGTCTGCAAAAAGGCGAAGCTGGATTGATGAACTAACACAGGAATTAATATCATTTATGTAAATGAGAAACAAAAGAGGCGCAAGAACTGATCCCTGGGGTACACCCGAATACACATCCAGGTTCTACGAGACGTATTCACCTATTTTAACACATTGTTTTCTGTTCTGTAAATAGCAAGAAATCCATGACACAATGTTACAATCAATTACAAAAGATAGTAATTTTGTTATAAGGTCATCGTGAGGAACAACATCAAACGCTTTAGAGAAATCTAAGAATATTGCATCTATCTGGTTGCCTTCATTAATTGTGTTAGCGATGTCATGAGTAATTTCAGCAAGCTGCGTTACTGTTGAAAGCTCTGTTCTGAAACCATGTTGTTTTTCGTAAATTAGATTATTATTTTCTAGATATGAAACTATGGATTTAAAAATAATGTTTTCCATCACTTTGCAGCTTGTGCTTGTTAACGATATCGGACGATAGTTATCCAGTTCAGTTTTAGAACCCGATTTGTATATAGGAATTATTGTGGCACAGCGCCAGTCATCCGGGATTGCGAGTATTTGTAAGGATCTTGTATAAATTATATGCAAGTATTTAGACACCCAGTTAGCATATCAGGCTAAAAATGTGTTTGAGATGGAATCGGGACCCGGAGATTTTTTTGTGTCAAGTTTTTGTTAAAGAGAAAGGATTCCAGCTTCACTAATGGTTAGCTATGTCATGGGTTCCTTGATTGTGTAAGCGGGTAGCGAAGCGTGGGAGGCTGTTCGGGTGAAAACGGACTGCAAAAACTTATTGAATTCATTTGCAATAGCATCAGGTTTACTGATGGTGTCACTGAAATCTGCAATCATGGAACCAGTTGACTGGTCTTCAGATAAGTACCGCCAAAACTTATGAGGGTTGTGGGCAATGAAGGAAGGCAGCGTCAAATCAAAGAAGCGAGTTTTTGCATCTCGCACTCTGCTCTGTAAACAGTTAACAAGACTTGCAATGCCGTTCTTGTTTCCTTTTTTCCGCCGTCGTTTCATTTTTCTTTTAATTTGAACTATTTCGCGCGTCGTCCACGGGTACTGCCTGTTTATGCGTTTTTTTCGGAGCTGAACGTATCTCTTTTCGCAAGTATGTACAATGTTCTTGAAACAGGACCACCGTTCACGCACCTCCGTCAATGCGCTGAATTCGGCAAAGCTGCACTCAAGTGCATTTAAAATTGCAGAATCATCTGCACGCTCATAGCCCTTGACAAGGGTAGGCGGTGTTTTCTTCTCTTTGCAAGTGACTGATATGGGACATGATAGTACTAGCAATTTGTGGTCAGATATGCCATCTTCGATACGCACTGAACACCCTGGAAGTGTACTGCTACGAACATTAAATCAAGAAGTGAAGAGGAGGACGATAGAACTCGTGTGTTATCGGTAACCAGCTGATCTAAGGAAAAACCAAATGCAGCAAATAAAACTGTTTCCGCGCTTTGGGCATTTTTTCCGTCATGTGAAAAGTCCGCCCAATTTATCCCTGGCAGATTACAGTCACCCGATAAAATCAACTTAGATCTTGAATTAGTGTGCTGGGACAGGTAATGGTACATTTTTTCAAGATAATCTGGAGGAGCGTTTGGCGGTCGATGCACGCCTCCCAATAATATACTTTTACCGGAATATGTTATTTTGCACCATGACATCTATAGTCGAAATCAAGAGGAAGAAATGGGCTTGGACAGGGCAAGTAATGCGAAGGCAAGGTAACCGCTGCATGGTTCTTAAGGGTAAGCCGCCGCGGTGGCTGAGCGGTTATGGCGCTCGGCTGATGGCCCGAAAGTCGCGGGTTCGATCCGGCCGCGGCGGTCAAATTTCGATGGAAGCGAAATTCTAGAGGCCCGTGTGCTGCGCGATGTCAGTGCACGTTAAAGAACCCCAGGTCCGGAGCCCTTCACTACGGGGTCTCTCATAGCCCGAGTCGCTTTGGGACGTTAAACCCCCATAAACCAAGCCAACCAAACCTTAAGGGTAACGGAGTGGATTCCAAAAGGAGGCAAGCGTAGGAGGGGGCGGCAGAAGGTTAGGTGGGCGAATGAGATTAAGGAGTTTGCAGGTATATGGGGGGCGCAGCTGGCAAAGGACAGGGTTAATTGGAGAGACATGGGAGAGGCATTTGCCCTGCAGTGGGTGCAGTCAGGCTGCTGCTGATGATGATGATGTGGCTACGCTTAGAGCACCATGCAGTAGAATGCAGAGTGTATATATATATATATATATATATATATATATATATATATATATATATATATATATATATATATATATATATATATATATATATATATATATATATGCATGCATGGTATATAACCATGCTATGGTACATGTATATGTACCCAGGACTAAACGAAGTGCTAATAGTATCACGTGGTTCACCATGGACAAAGTCTTTCTAAGGTGTTAATCCAGTGAAAAATATTATTTCAAGACCTACCAAAAGGTTTATACGATATACGACATAAAAAGACGCCATTAGCGCAGTTGAATCCGTTCTGCTGCACTATAGATGATCCAGCAACGCCAAGTGGTTCAGAGCTTTTTCCGCCTTCACGGATTTAGCTGAAAACATACTGACGCCCTTGTGGCACTGCGAAACAGCGTTTCCGGCTTTGATCCTTCCACTGAAAATTATTGGTTATTTAGTGAGCCCTTCATTTTTCGTGCGATAGCCAGCACAGGGTCAGCCACGCCACACATTTTACTTATAAGAACAATACATGACAGAATCCTTCGAAAGCAATTTTTTTTGTCATTCTGCAGATTTCTCTGGCTCGCGAAAAGTTTTATTCGATTTATTGAAATGTCACAAGAAACGCTTCCGCGTAAGATACCGTTTAAATCCACACATTTTAGACTTACAGTGCCAAAAATAGAAGCATACAAATTACAGTCTGTAAAACGATTGAAATAAAGCGCATTTAAGAACTGTTCTCATGAAATTATTCTGATGATGTTACTTAATCGGTTGTCGCGGCATACGGCAGCTGTGGCCAAAGAGTGCCATGGCACAGCAGGTTTTCGTCTACTCAAGGTGGGGTCAGAGACCCATTTTTCAAGCATATCAGCTCAAAGAAGGCCAGGAGAACGCTTGTACTGACTGGAAACAGGTGGGTATACCCGGCGGCACTGGGGAGCGAGCCTCGCACCTCCGACATACATACGGGACGAAAATATTGCCTTCTTGGTGTAGTTTATGAAAAATTCCAAATAATCAGTTTCCACTCAGAATCAATGCCAAGAAGTACCCTTGTGGATCGGAGTAAAACTCCGGAATAAATGGCAGTGAGGAGTTCTGCACGTTATTACGATAATTTGCGTAATACGTGCCGTCATCACCCTGCATATACCCTCACGGCTGGATTCTGCCAAATAAAAATAGCGGAGGGCACTTACGGCTACTTATGTGCTTTGAATGAGAAAGGATGGTTTCTTTTTTTTTTTCAGCTTTTAATTCTGCTTGTTTCCTTTTCCGTTTTATTCATTTATTTCAATTTTTGTCTTCCTTACTGAACACACCCCCACCCACTTCTCCTTCAGTTTCGCCTCGGGCGAGGCGCGTGCCCGACCGAGTGTGTCAGCTCTGCGGCGTCGTCGTCCCTGCAGCCGAAGCGTAGCTCGCCGAGAAGGCGCAGCACCGCAGAGGACGCGAGCTGAACGAGCCGAGGAGAAACGAGAAGCTAGACTTTCGAAGCAGCGGGAGTTGGCGGCGGAGGCTGCTGTGCATTCGGCCTCGTCCGTTATCGAGAATGAGGCACCGGAGCCTGAGACTAACCGGAGTTTCAGCGACCGCACCATCCGTGTGGCGGAAAGTTCATCTGCGACAAAAGTTTGATCGTGACTTCACCGAAAACCCGTTTCGCAGTGTGTGCGAAAGGCTGTCGCTAACCTATGCTTAACAGCTTAGCTTAACCAAGCCAAACAGAGCTATCGCGCTGTATAACTAGTTTCAGTAGAGGTAGACCTTACCAAATTATTTTTTCCAACGCGCATATGCTTCGCAATATTCCTTTCTGCATGGCAGAACACCCTGCAGCGGGAGCATCACCGAAGTCAGGTCCCCATGATCGGCCGCGCGCACTATTTCCTTTTCAGAGATAAGGATCTGCAATCTTCGAAATCAAGATCCAGTGAGTGGCAGCAAGCACGCTGCTCTTATATATATATATATATATATATATATATATATATATATATATATATATATATATATATATATATATATATATATATATATATATATATATATATATATATATATATATATATATATATATATATATATATATATATATATACAAAGCAAAATTCCAGCTTTCAAGCTTGCACTCCACGGGTTAAATGTAGAGATTACGGTACGTTTTATACGCAGGAAAGTGCTATTCGAAAGTTTTTACACGGACAGTAACATCGTGCTTGGCCAAGGGACGCTTTCCATACTTAAAGAAAAATGAAATGAGTTCAGCTGCACTTGAAAAAATAATATGCAGTTATCGTTTCTGGATTTATTACATGACAGCCAGTGCAGATAAAGCATGTCTGCACTTCTCCGCGCCACAGAAAAAAGTGCTTACTTTTGCCCACTTCCTTTGAGATATCCGCAGTCTTAGAGACCCGTGAGCTTTGAGAACGTGGCAGGTTTTAAATTATAGGTGTCAATCGTTTTCAGTCTGAGAGTGTTGTGCAGCGTTGTCTCCTTGTAAGTTCAAGAAAACGGCATTTGCTGGTCGGACCTCGACATAGCACACAGCTTGTAGATTTACTTGCTCGTACGCCTTATTATTGTTATTGTTGCTAGAACACGAGGGCCACAGCTCGGTATATGCATGTAGTTAGAGCAATCAGTGCATGTTGGTATTAAAGGTTTTCACTACCTCAGTGGTATAACCTTTAAAAGAGGTTGCTCGTATTTAAAAAATAATGACATTTCCAAGTACAGCGTACTGAGCACGATCAGTACCATTTATTTTGCATTTTTTTCTTCGAATACCGACAGCACGTCTCGTTAATCAAAAACGGACTGTTATTGTGAAAGATTTTTCCAACTTCTGTCCAGCAACCGTATACTGACATCTTTGTAAAACAGTTTTAAGTACAGGTGCCTTTAGTATGTGACTTTTAGGCAATGTATATATAGCCTTCAAGTCTAGCGTGTTTGTCAGAAATACAGAAATTTTTATTTTAATCCTCATCTTCTGAGGCAAAATCAGTTCTCAAATACCAATAATTGCAAACAATTTGTCGAATAGCCAAAACAAAATAGTGGCAGCAAATTTTGGCATGTAACAATTTCTTTGAAAAAGATGTGACAGCAGAATAATTAAAGGCTCAAAAAATGACTCTTACGGCAGTAAATAACCGGGACATACTGTTTGGCAACTCATCCAACATGTCAGAATTTCTTCAGCTAAATTTGCGACTGTAAACAATACCGCTGAATATGAAAGGCGCTTCTCCGCGATGCTTGCGCTGCACTAATTTCTGTACAGCGGCATCGATGTTTCAACTGCGCACGCAACTCCGACAACGGTAGCCGTGTGGGGTATAGTTGGTTGTTCATACTTCTTAAAGCAAGGCAAAAGACGCGGACGCAGACAGAAAGGAGCCGCGCTGTGTGTCCCTTCTGTCTGCGTCCGCGTCTTGTGCGCTGTTTCAAGAAGTATGAACTCTCACAAGTACGTGCATTGTATAGGCAGACTGAGGCAAAGATATTTATAACACTACTTTCAATTACACTCATTCGGGCAATTCTTTCTCAGCCCCCACGTAGCCGTTGTTCACTCGTTGAAACCTGTGAGCATACTCGTAACCGCAATCGATCATCTGTCTTAAAATTTTGTACAGCGTTTTATAATCGACGTCATCGAATTCATGGTGCTAAGAAGCGTGGAAGCTGTAACAAATGCCTCAGAACAGAGTAGCCCTCGGGTAACTTCTTCCCGCGTACGCACGTTTTTGTATCGAAATTCTATATGTAGTGATTATAGTTTTCAGTTTAAAAAAAAAGTATCCAAGACATATGCACGCCATAGCTAGCTGGCTATTGAGGAACAACTGGAAGAAATTCGCAAGGCAAAGGTTCGGTAACGGCCGGCAACAAAGATATTAGTAACGCCAGGCTACAAATCTCTAATTACAAGCGGGCGTTGATTGGTAACAGTTAGAAAGTTAAATATTAGATTTGAGTTAAACACTGTACTGGTTAACGTGATTGACCTGGGGTTTTTTTTTTTGCTTTTTTTTTTCACGTCCTCCAACACTGGTATCACTATGCCGGAAAATGTCTTTCTTTACCTCGAATACCCCCTTTTAAAAATTAGCGGTGGTTATACTATACACATCAGATGCTTTCTAATCATTTCTCTTTTTAACACGAGAGCGGTAGTACCCCATGTCGGAAAAAAAAAACGAACCGTTTGAAGCATCCGGCAATGGGCCACCTAAGTCACGTGACCTTATGCAGTCATTCCAGCCTGCCCACCGGATTGTCAGCAAACCGACCTGGCAGGTGGCAGTATAATTAATGACTGGTTGCGAGAGCTTCCTCGGGCAGAGCAAAGTGGGTCTCACAAGCTCTTCCGGCGATAGCACTAGCCACCAAGCCTTCTGAGGCTTTGGCAGGCGTGCATTTGTACTTGAAAAATAAAAGTTATTATTATTATTATTATTATTATTATTATTATTATTATTATTATTATTATTATTATTATTGTTGTTGTTGTTATTATTATTATTATTTTATTATTATTATCATCATCAGCACACGGCAGTGGCTCATCGCTTAACAACTGCATCGCTACGCAAGAGTGTTGGGACAGTGCGCTGCGCGTCTTCGGAGAGCCGCTTCATCCGGCGGCATCTTCCCTTTGGGGGACCCCGGAGGCGTTTGAGGAAGGGACCGTACGGCACCAGGAATCGCCGGGTGTCGGGGGCCAGTGCTCATTGGGCCGTCGTCTTTATTCGCACGCCGACAAGCACTAAAATGGTCAAGCACAGCCCGCAAGAGGCACAGGGGCGCCGGCCGGAGGGGATAAGAGCCACGCCGGTGGAAGGCCCGGGGGAGACGAAAAAAAAAGAGGACAACAAAGTGAGTCGATTTGTATGATTAGGCCAAATGCGGATATGTGCGCTAGCATGACGTTAAATGTCAGACGGAGCTGTGATCTACTAGGCGGTTCCAGGCTACCACCTCACCCCAACTTCTTCTTCCGTTTAGCTACTGTGCAGGGATTGTTCGGATCAGGATTCTCCGACTAACCGCTGCTGCTCATTCCGCTTAGCTCGGCGCGCTTAGGGCTGGGGCCACCTAATTAGCGCCCCAGGTTCTCGCCCGGTTACCACTGTCTACGCGCTGCCAAGTAAGCTACCCGGTGGGCAGGTGAGCAGAGGCACAAGGCAAGTGCTGTGGCATGCAGGTGTTGCCACCGGTGGGACTTGGGTTGGGTTGCCACCCAGGTTGCTGTTCCCGTGCAGCCTGTCACGATTAAATGGGCTGCCGCTGACACAGGTGAGCAGGCGAGCAGCCTGCTACAAAGCCGGCTACGGACAGACAGACACACACAACGCCCAAATGCGGGGAATGGCCACTGTACGTGCAAGCGCACTAGAATCTGGCCAGTGGGTGACGAGCAAGGCCCGAGACGACACCGCTGCCAGTCGGTCCTCCGGGCTAAGCCATCGGGGGAGAAGAAGAGCAGGCGCGAAAGGTCCACTGCGCATGCAGTCCCTTCCGCCTGACGAAGACTCCGGCGTGTCCGCATCGTGCACTCTAACGTTGACACGTGATTGTTGGACGTACCCGATTTGTTCCAACCGAGTATATATAGCGGTGTCTCCTTGCCTCTCCGTCCCGCGTCGGTTCGTCACACGTGCTGTGAGAAGTGGGGTCTGGATCAAAGGTCCTCTGAATGCTGCGACATTCGATCATGACTTCAAATTTGCGATCGAAGGAAAATCACGGCACTGGTTGGGGTACACACATTTGAGTGGCCTGAGACACCGAAGGGCTCGAGCCGACGAAATGTTTGTATCTGAGGAGCCATCGCTCGGAACAAGCATTCTATCATTAGGAAGCTTTCCTCCGGCATTTACAGGTGATGAGAATTAAGGGGTTCCTATCAGCTACTCCTTCTTCTTGCCAGAAGATATTGCGAAAAGGGGAGGGTGGCCCGATGCGCAACTGCTGGGAATGGCAAGGTGCAAGATGGCACACACTAAACACGAATGACACGAGATGGGAGGTTTGTCGGTGTTCGTCCGCTTTAATCGTTCATCAGCCGTCTCTGACGGAGTGGTTGTCGCCATTCGGAACCTTCCGAACGGTGTAGAAAAAAACACCGTACGGCAACTGAGACGGAGCGAGGTCGAATTCCTGCTGCTGTTCAAAAGAACGCGCCAGTAGAACTGTGAACTTTTATCTGATTCGCTTAGTTCCGGAACGAAGCAACAAGTTTTGGTTTCGGTCGAGATGCAATCGACAGCAGGCGGCGCAAAGGATCAGAAGACGGCTAGAGAGTCGTGAGCACGGTGGTCGTGAGTGAGGACGCTGAGACTTTGAGCGACGTAGGCGCTAGGCCTAGCAGCGCCAGCGGGGCCATCTCGGATTGCGTCGCAGAATTGAGCACGGCGGGTTGTCTGCAGCTTCTCTTGGAACGGATATCGTGAGCGGCGACTTCGCGCTTGACACTGCTGCTTTTCGATGCGCGACGGGGAAAGGAAAGATGGATGCTTAACCGAGTTCACTGACGTGGATATCGTAAACGACGGCTGAGCTTGCCCCTCGCTCTGGTTTGCGAATGGCGGTATGGCGCCGTTGTGAGCGAATTGAGACAAGCGCTGGCTTTGCCGCGCCCTTGGCCAGCGGGAGAGAAATTTCTACCTCGACACTGCTGCCCGGAAGGATATTTTTGAATCCCTGCCTTCTCACATCCGTCTCGCCGTCATGGTAAGTGATTTTGCGTCTTAAATATCTTTGTACGATAAAGACGGGAGCAGGCTTGTGTGGAGCGCTGAAGCACTCTGCTGCGGAATGGAGCAAAACATTAGCGCAGTTCTCTTAACGACGCGCTGCCAGTGTATGGGTTGTTCTATATGACTATGCGCCAGCGCTTGAGCACCTGCATTGTCGGTCAATCCCACTGCCTGCGTTATAAGTTCGCCTTCATTCCGCAAAGCACCGCACGAGCGCTCTGTAGTACAAGTCTGCTTGCGTCTGCACTGAAGTACACCTTGCAAGCGGCTGTAGGTTTTCGGCATTTTTATTTTAGTGCCCTCCGAAGCATTTGTGTAATTTTAGTTTGGATATGTGCAACATTTTTGGCCACTCTTAATTTCATGCATGTTCGCAGAACGAGGTATGCGGCATCGCTATTAACATAAAAAAAATCAGGTTGCTTTTTTCTAAAATGCCATGGTTCCCACCAAAAAAACAATTTTGCCTATCGTGCGCGTCGCACCAAATGAATGTGCTCAAAACTTCTGAAGTGCATACTTGTATTCCGCCGTCATAGATTCGGTCGCCACATTTAGAATTGCAATCTGATTATTTGTTGCTTTCAGTCAATGGCGCAATCTCTTTGTCACTGGAACACGAGTGAAAGCGAGAAAGCAACGGCTGTCAGTTCTTGCCTTTATGTTCTGCCGTTCGCTGCGGCATAACTTCGATGGGTGCAGTATAAACGTGCTGTCACTATTTGTGAAAATATAACAGCTGCTTTAATTTCAAAGCATCACATACTTCATTGCCTTGCTCACCTATCATAATTAGAGTCAGTAATTCGAACGACATACATTTTATTCGTAATGATTTGTTTGGTATAATCCTGATTGGACATTGTTCTATACAGGTTCTAATCTATGAAGAACTAACTCCAAGGTTGCATCAGTTCTACAATCTACAAGCAGTACCAAACAGTTCAGAGTTAAGTCGCAAAGAAAGATGCCCCCTGCAACACTTGTAGGTATTTTTGTGCAAATGATTGGTGGACATAGGCAGGAACTGAAATTTTTGTACGAAAATAGCAGCTCAGTATTTTTCTGAACATCTGATGACTACCTTTTAGGCACAGAATTTACTCAAATTTAGGCATTGAAGTCACGAGCCTTAGCAAAGCTTGGGTTTTGTGATTTTTTTGAATGGGGCTGGCATAAAACCCTGGTGTTTCGTTATCTTGCAAAGAGGCGGGATGCAAACAGTGACAGTAAGGAGCTGCTGACCCCCAAGGGATTTTCTTTAAAACTCAGGCATAGTTACTTGTGCAATTAAAAAAAAAGACAATAGTAGGAATAAGGAGCCAGTGTACCTGCTGCAACTATGCTCAGTTCTGAAAATAGAGTACTCGCATGACTGAATTAGATACCGCCTACTGACACGCTGCTATTTTGGGATTTGCATTGCTACTGTCTCATTTTCACGCGTGTTCACTACCACTCTTTTCAAATAACCAATAATCCAATGTTGAGACGGTTGTGGTTTCTTTAGACTTGCACCAAACTATGGAGAGGCGATCACCATTATTTGCTTTTGCGACTGTGGTTTTTTCATTTTATTGACAAATGGTAATGAGGTCTGGTTACGGTGCAGCTATTTTTTATTTTCAGTTGGAAAAGAGTGTTTTGTGTTGTAGTTTTCGATGGCATCCAATCATTGTGGAGTGCTACTTCACAAGCTGTGTATAATGGCGATATACACTTTGAACAACACCATACCAGTTTTGTATTTTTAGGTCTTCATTATACAGACGCAAATATGATTCATGGGGAGTACTGATTGCTGCTTCCCGGGCTGTTATAGGTGCTCAAAATGTGATTCCCTAGAGAACATTTGCTTCTTCGATGCTCAGCAAAAATTCCTGTAGTCGCCACATGTATCAAATGTCACGGATAAAGCAAGAGTGGTAGCTTTCGTGTGTAGCTGTACCTTTCGAATACGCACTTTGTATCACGCTCCCTTATGAGCAGTGGCTCACCATTGTTTCTTTAGCCTCTAGTTCGATTACAGTTAGGCTGTTGCTGCACTGGTTGCAATTAAATGAGATTGAGCAGCTCAGTTGTCTTATAGCTGGAATATGGTTTTCAAATCTTTGGCAGGGAGGCCATTGCAGCATTTTGTTTACTTTTGCATAGTTGTGGTGGCCCACTAAATGTGATCATGGCTCCAATGGACAAATCATATGTAAAGTCGCACCTCTGTAATATGGATACTTTGGTTTCCGAGCAAAATTCTCGCAAAGTGATTCATCCATACTAACGAATCATGAATGAAAAAGTTTTGATACAAAACTTGTCACCAAGGTCTCCTGCACGTAGTGGTGGGCAATGAAGTTGAAGCTAGACAGTGTTGATAGCTCCAAGTACATTAGCCTGGTTACCATTATCTTTAAAAATCGGTCAGTGACATGTTTGAACCTCGCATTTCTTTGATTTTAGTCTTGAAAAAATTGGGTTGAGCATGGTTTTTCTATGTAAAATTTCTCACTTTGAGGAGGGGAGTCCAGCCCCTCATGAATTCATCCCTAGGATATTGTACTCATAATGTGCATTATACTGGAATGCGACAGTATTTTTTTGCACTTATACAAGTGTTAGAAATGTCAGTGATATTTCGTTTTTAATTTTGCAGGACCAAGCACTTACAGCATGCCTCCTCACCTATCAAGGCGCAGTTTTCCTGTTCATTGGCCATCACCCTGTAGTGAAAACCTCATCGCTTCTGTGGGGATTCTGCTTTTTGCAGCCTTCTGGGTGTTCCGTTTGCAAAATCTAAAGAAGGCGCTCTGTCTGCTGACCTTTCTTGAGAGTGCTTTTAGATATTTGGCTTAAAATAAACCACGCTTCGATGGTTTTGAGCTCATCAGTTTTTAAAAACCACTTCGTCTTTCCTTCACAGCTGCCTCTTCTATCTGCCTGTACATGTTTTACATGTCTAGTTTTTTAGTACTGTTTGGAATACTGGTAGTGGAACACAAACTGTGCTGCTATAACTTATCAATGTGAACATGATACAGTTGGCCAGAGCGAAGAAACTGGAAAACAATATCAGCATGAATCTGTGACAAAACTGATGTATAGCCTTTGTCAAAAAGTACAGAGCCAAAGGGTTTGGCTTCTAAGCCGTGTAATAAGGCCTCTGAGCATCCATGGATGTCCAACATTCACGGTGGTGAGGGCAAGATTTTCTGTACCTTCAAGAGATCTGGAATGCTAGCGATGCACAACAAGGCTCAGAAGCGAATTCCTTGGGCTCTGAACTTCGACAAATGCTGTACTCGCATTATGTGACAGCATGGAAAGACGTGACAAACAGGAACAGCAACATTTCGTTGACCCTAAGAATCATCACCCCACTGGTTTCTTGTCCCTGCATGGGCTAGTCATGGTTTTTATCTTTTTGCATCTAGCTCGGACAGCTTCCTGGGAGCACTGTCAGCATTTTGTAATATTTTTATGTTTTTTAATAGACTTCCCGTTCTGCCACATGGCACATTTGCTAGCATTTATACATATCCTTTAATTACAAAAAAAAAACAATGGTGATAATGGATTTGGTGAACAATTTAGTTTTCAAGCAAATATGTACTTAGACACAGGTCTTCAGAAATTCAATTACTTATTTAATCACAAAGTTACTAGTCCTTAGTCTGATCAGTTGCCATGGGAACTTTTCTGGAATTTTTCTTCACTTCGTCCTAAAGTGAAGGTGATGAATGCCTTTCTCTCGATCAAACAGAATGCATGTGTCCTTAGCGCTTTGACCTTAGCCCATGTGTTTTTGCTTTGATTGTAGTGCACACAGTCATGTAATACCAGGTTGACTAATTCCTTGTGTTTCAGCATTAGTCATTACTTGTTAGCTAGATTGAAAAGCATGTGTGCATGTGTTTCTGTATCGTAATTTTTTCCATATAAGTTATGAGTGCTGCATTTTATTTGCGACAGGCTCCTTCAAATGGGTGGCTAAAATATCTTTCGGGGCACATAAACTTTCTCTAGAGCATAGGCCTCCATATATTGAGTGTAAAGTTTTGTTTTGTGTTCTTTTTATGTGATTGTGTGTTAAATTGAATGTATTGTATACGTTTTCTAAGGTTATGTTCATCCTATGTGTTTCTCAAGAACAAACATTAGAGGTTGGATACCTGATATTTTACTGTAGATTTAGTGGGCCGCTTTAGGATGTCTGTTCAGTATTTCTTTTACTATAGTTAGTAATCTGCATCTTGAAGTTAGCCACTTGGAATTAGTCACTGGGAATTGTCTGGTGCATAATATTTTTTTTAGCTAATCTTATCTGACAGCAGCAGTTAGCCTGAAGTGTAGTGAAGAAGTTTTCAAGTCAACTCTGCATTGTTTGTCAAGATTTGCTTTTGCATCGTTTCGATTACATTTAGGTGCTGATTTCAAGTTAGTCCCTATCTCTAATACCTGTCCAAGAATTGTGGTTTGAAATGTTGTTTATTGTCCTCCATTTAAAAAAATAAAATTGTAATCTACAGGTCTTTGTGACCCTTTCTTTACTTTACGCAGGCTCTTCAATTTCTTTTCAATTGTATAAGCTTGTCATGTTAAACAGCCTTTTAATGCTGCTGGTGTTAATATTTCAGATATATGTGTAGGTTAGTAACTGACATTTGTGATAATCCAGTGCTATTTGTAGCGGTGGTCTGTGTAATTCGGTATTTTCGAACATCCAATGGAATGAATAAGTCGCATGCACAAGTTAAATTGCGAACAGTGCTTTGAAGACGTGCTAATAACAATGTTCTGTAAAGTGCTTAAAACTGCAGTCTAGGAAAAAAAAATGTCTAGCAAACTTACACAGCTACCTTGCACTACGAAGGTAAAATCCAAGAACTATATTTTTGTTCGAAAATAAAACCACGGAGCACAAGCTATATGCAATATTTTTGTGTAATCCTTACGGCGAATCCTTCTGCTTTTATCGAGTTTGAGGAATTATAGACCGGATGAAAACAGTGATGGAAAAATATTTTCAATGCGCGAGTGGAGCACAGAATTCAAAATTTTCTTTAAAAAGGTCCATTCTGGACTGCAAAAATACGTGACAGTAATGAATGGATTTTAAGGATACAATATACAAATGCATTCTTTTTAAAAAACTTCTAAAGGCAGAGAGATGACAAACATTATTTGTCCAATGTGGAGCTGCCCGCAAGTGGCTTGTGCACCATTCAGGTTTTTTAACTTCAGGAATTCGGTTTTTGGACCACAGTGAAGAGATGGTATACTTTTACGAGAAGAAAAATGTGTTGCAGGAATTTGGCACGTAGATCCGTTACCACGGTCTTGTTTTCAGTTTCATTGCCTGTCGTCTCCCCAACTCTGCTTTTCTTGCCCACTGAGAACCACCCCGTCAAGATACTTTCGGCTAGCGCCGGAGCCATGGCTTGTGTATTTTTCACAGAAGTGCCGCATACTCAACGGAGTCAGATTAAAGACGTTTCCTTGCCGCTGCCGCTGGTCTCGTTTTGTTTCCGCGATGTACGGCAGTACGCTGTGTCGTGACTGCGACGTCGTGTGTATGCATGGCGCCACGATCGTGCAACGCAGGCATCCAGGAGGAGGTGAAGACAGCGGTCCGATGCACTTTGTATCCAGCGTTCTTGCCCTGTTCCTTACAGTACTACTTCGTAACGGCATGGACGGAACGGGGCTGGTTGTTATATCTCAACATTGAAGTTCGATTGGGCTTTGTTCATGATTACAAAGCCCATTCGAACCTGATTGTTGAGATTAACGAACTAGCACCGTTCCGCCTATATAGTTAGCAGTTCTAGTCGCCTTGTAAGAAAGAGCAAAAATGCAATATAGAAAAACGGAGCGCTGTCATCACCTTTTCCTCCTAGATGCCGTCAGCGTATCGCCGCGGTTGAAACCTCCCATTGCTAACCGGAAGTGCATCGTATTTTTTGGTGTAAAAATCTACACCAAATATACTCCCATTGTCAACTGCAAGTGCTTCGTATTTTTTGGTGTAAAAATTTACACCCAATCTGCTCCCTTCGCCAACGGTAAGACCTCCGTATTTTTTGGCGTTGAAATCTACCCCAAGTCTAACGGTGTATATCGAACCTCGATTTGGGAGGTCGCTAGAGGACAAGCCAAAAACACCCATCTGGGTTTATTTGTGTTTAGTGTGCAGGAGCTGCTCATGGTTTTGCACCATGAGACGAAAACGTTAAGTCCATAAAATAATCTTTGAAATTGAAGAAACGGAATTAACTTTTTAACTAGCCAACTGGCAGCAATTAGAGATTTGTAGCCGATCGTTAGGAATAGACATATCAGGGTTTCGAAATTTTAAACGCGATTATCCTCGCCGCTATGACTCGACAAAATTTGCCTGCAAAATACATGTGGTTTCGAAAAGCATGCAGGCAAAGCAACGCTTCCAATGCATGGAACTAGTACAAAAAACTAAAGTTTGTTGAGCCGCCGTGCCGATGGTAACCGCGTTTTCGAAATTTTGAGAACTGATATGGCTATTACCAACGACCGGCTACAAATCTCTAATTGCAACTGGGCGCCAAACTCTACTAGTTAAAAAGTATATTTTCTTTAAGCGATTTATTAACCTAAGTATTATTATCCCACTCATAAGCATAACACATTAAAAAAAAAAACGTTCCCCTATGCACCTTGACTTCGGTGACTGTTGGCTCCCTTCATAATATATATATATATATATATATATATATATATATATATATATATATATATATATATATATATATATATATATATATATATATATATATATATATATATATATATATATATATATATATATATATATATATATATATATATATATATATATATATATATATATATAGGAAGCCAACAGTCACCGACACTACGGTGCATAGGGCAATGTTTCTATTTTTTTTAATATCTGGTGCCAATCAATTAGTTTTAAAGAAAATTACTTATAAAGCAGCAGAAAAAACAACCATGCCGCCGGTGGGATCCGAACCCACGACCTCCGAATATCGCGTCCGGTGCTCTGACCAACTGAGCTACGGTGACGGCCGTCCAATCTGCTGCTTTCGTGGGTATTTATGTAATAAGTAATATATATATATATATATATATATATATATATATATATATATATATATATATATATATATATATATATATCCAACAGCCACCGAAACCAAGGGGCATAGGGATGTAGTTTCATTTTTGTTAATAGTGGTGTTGATCAATGGCAGACTAATACTGTGAATAATCTGTCATCTAAAGACAATTAATTGTAAAGCAGATGAAAAGAACAACCATGTCGCTGGTGGGATCCGTGCCCACGACGTCCGAATTTCGCGTCCGGTGCTCTACCAAAAGAGGCACAGCGACGGCTGTCCAATATTCTGCTTGCGGGGGCATTTATGTTTGCGTGTGACATAACCTTGAGAGTGTTCACCAGCGCCGCCCTCGTCCATAAGCGGCGGACGTAGTGCGTCCTGTATTAACGCGAGTGTGACGTGGAACCTCATCGATGTTGAGATTGGAAGATGTGCAAGAACGCTCTTATGCTATACCTATCACATCAAGACTGCCAGAACCGAGATCCTCGTTAAGCTATCCAGCAGACAAGGTAAAGGAAATGAGGGGCTCGTTTGACAAACTTATGAAGGGAGCCAACAGCCACCGCAACCTAGGTGCATAGGGGTGTTTCCATTTTTTTTTAAATTGTGTCGTTGATCAGTTGGAGAATAATACTGTGCTCGGATCGCGCCGGCGGCATGGTTGTTTTTGTTCTGCTTTAAAATTAATTGTCTTTAAGCGACAGATTAATCGCTGTATTATCCCCCCACACCACAACTTAGGAACGCAATAAAAATGTCATGGGTTTCGGTAGGCACCGGAGGGCCACTTTTTAAAGCGATAGCCTTGCTAGGCTATGTCGGCGGGGATCGTGTCCGCAGCTGTCTGCAGCGATGTCCGCAGCGATTGTGAGGAACCATAGGAAGAGATAAGGGTCAGAAGAGTGATTGTAATCGAAAGAGAGTGAAATAGTGGGCAAAAAAAAAATTGGTGACATTCGGGTCATCAGTTAATTAATTCGAGCCAAACATGTAAAAAAGACGTCGAAATAGCGCGGACGTCGATACAGTGAGTGAACGGGAAAACAGCAGTGGATGGCAAAATAGTGGGAAAATGGTCAAAGGAGTGGAAATAAAGTTCGAAATGAAATGTGTTTGATGAGTGATAATTATTTGAAAAAATATATTGATTGCCGTAGATTACTTAGGTAATTAATTAGGAGCAGCAGTCAATAGACGGCGGAATAGACTGGACGAGCATGCAGTAAGTGGACGGGAAGCAACGGTGGCGCCAAATTTGAACTTCCAAAATGGGTGATTGAGCAAAGAGATGGGTTTTTGAGATGGGTGATACCAAAGAGAGGCGACGAGTATCAAAGAGAAGCAAAGAGGGGCAAGGAGGCGCCAATGCTTTCGCATTACTCCAATGCGGGTTGCCGCAGTGATCGCTAAAGTTTTTTTTTTTAAATCTTTGGTTCATGTTACGTGAAACACTCTCTCTCTCTCTCTCTCTCTATATATATATATATATATATATATATATATATATATATATATATATATATATAAATGAAGGGCTCGTTTCACAAACATATGAAGGAAGCCAACAGTCACCGAAACCAAGGTGCATACGGGAATGT
The DNA here is from genome assembly GCF_052857255.1 of Amblyomma americanum. Taxonomy (NCBI): domain Eukaryota; kingdom Metazoa; phylum Arthropoda; class Arachnida; order Ixodida; family Ixodidae; genus Amblyomma; species Amblyomma americanum. The sequence goes on along the minus strand of NC_135500.1, from coordinate 221,836,613 downwards.
TTCTATTTGTTTTAATTTGTAGTGCTGATCAGTGGGAGAATTATACTTCGATTAATTTGTCGCTTAAAGAAAACTGTGCGTGCGTGCCTGCGTGCGTGCGTGCGTGCGTGCGTGCGTGTGTGTGTGTGTGTGTGTGTGTGTGTGTGTGTGTGTGTGTGTGTGTGTGTGTGTGTGTGTGTGTGTGTGTGTGTGTGTGTGTGTGTGTGTGTGTGTGTGTGTGTGTGTGTGTGTGTGTGTGTGTGTGTGTGTGTGTGTGTGTGTGTGTGTGTGTGTGTGTGTGTGTGTGTGTGTGTGTGTGTGTGTGTGTGTGTGTGTGTGCGTGTGTGTGTGTGTGTGTGTGTGTGTGTGTGTGTGTGTGTGTGCGCGCGCGTGCGCGTGCGCGTGCGTGTGTGTTAGAAGTGCACTTTTTCTGGCATAGCATTGCCAGCGTAGTAAATCAGAGTACAGCTGAGACGTGCTAACTAGCAGGCTAGTTAACTAATGTGAATAGTGAATAGTTAACAGTGAATACTTAACTCTTTAACTATTGCTGATAGGCTCTTTAATTATTGAGAGGCGTGTAGTCCATCATAAGCGACGTTCATATCAGTTTTAGAATTTCGAAAACGCGGTTACCCCCGGCGCTGTTGCCCAACAAATTTTGTCTACTTGAACTAGTTACGTGCACTGAAAAAATCTATTTTTAACGACTGGGTACAGTCTCAGGTGAAACACCCTATATACACGAAAAACAAACAAACTGGACATTGTATTTTGGGGAAACGAAATGGCGCAGTATCTGTCTTACATCTCGGCGGACATCTGAACCGCGCCGTAAGAGCACGCCCCTCTCGCTAAAAAAGTACGGCAGTAAGCGCGGAGTTTCTCTTCTGACATAGTTTTGTCTTTCGTGAAACAGAGTTGGACAACATATCGCGGTTCTACGTGTGTTTTAAGAAGCCATCCAGATTTGTGCGCTAATGTCATGGCGTCATACCATTCGAAATTTTGAGAATTCAATGAGGTGTGTAATGTGCCCGTGAAGCATTCTGCCTTCCGATGGCGAAAGACAAACGCTGGCTCCGCACTTCCTCACTTGCTCGCCGACGCCAGCCGTGCTCGCTCGCAGCCAGCGAAAGTGCAAGGGTCGAGAAAGGGAGGACCGAAAGAGAGGGTAGGGTCTTCACGGCAGCTGCCACGCACTTTTCCCGTGGGGTCCAAGGGTGGTCATCTTCCGCGGCGCAGACTCCGGGAGAGAAAGGCCTCCTGTTTTGCGAGCGGGAAGCGCCGCCTAAAAAGTGCGCTCCGGCGAACAGGTTGACCCAGTTCTCCTTTTGTCCTTGCTGCAGCAGTGGCCGTCCCGTCCCCCAGCGGCCAGGGAGCGCCAACAAAGGCAGGGCATGCTCCGCGGCCAGACCGAGGAGGAAAGAGGGGTCACTCTTTCCCCCTGACCTCCAAACGGTGTCCGGCAGCAGCGCAGGTAACACTGCGCAATTTTTCCTGCCTACCCCTCGGGCATCTGCGCAACCGCGACAATGGACCGCCGGCGGGACCCACCCCTTCGCGACCTTGAGACGGACCCAGTGGCCGCCGGCACAAAAGGGGATGTTTGCGCGGCCTTCCTGGCCAGACACTCCGCCGCCGCTGGGGAGAACAGAAAAGAGAAGAAACTAGGGCTGCTTTTCTCCCTTTCTCCTCGTGGCTGGCTCTCCGTCCGTCTTCGTTATTCTCAAGTGTGATCGGCCTCCGCCGTTCCCAAGTCGATCTTTTTTTTCTCCCCCTCAGAACGAAGTGAGCGATAAAAAAATCGCCAGAGGTGAGGGGTTGCGAAGACTTACGTGAGAGAGCACGACCCAACCTCCCCTCTGCGGACGTCGGAAGCAAAGGCGATCCAATTTCGATGACCCCCTCCCGGCGAAGAGCAGGAAAAGCAGTATTATGACCTCTACTCCCCCATACACACGCATCCATGAACACGCTTCTGTGCCGGCCGTTCTCTTTTGCTTTCCCTTACTTCTTTCTTTATCCTCCGACGGATTCCGTGCGATCTGTCGGCTCCACGCCGTGCATCTATGCTCGATGGAGGCAGAGGGAGGTCTGATCAAAGACGCTGCCTTTTTTTCTTTTTTTTCTTTACGGCCGGCCGAGAGTCTTCCCTGCTTCGCATTGTGCGCTGAAGGCGGGCTATGTACACGTCGGCTGTTCGTCGCGCTCAACCCCAGGACCTCAGTGAAGGCGACTGTGCCTTTGTCATGTTTTCCTGTCAGCCCGAGAGGGCAAGACGCAGCGCAGCTCGGACAACTCTGTTGCATAATTTGCAACGCGCCCGACAGGAGCGAAAAAGAAGCGCTTCGAATCGACGTCGCTCGATTTCCGGGGAACGAAATGCTGATGTGTGGCCGCGCGAAAGCGCACGCAGCCTTCAACAACAACATGCATGCTTACCACGTAACCACCTTGGGCAATGAGTGCCAAATCGATTCCACTTCTGGCTAGACCATCAGGAATAGAATTGAGCCAGATGGGACCACCACCAGGATTTGAACGGCACTAGTATCAAGAGTGAAATGGGGTCAGAGTCAGGACTATCCACAGAGATCGGACCAACGGCAGGATATCAAGGGTGCTTATACTCGTAGAAGAACTGAGGATTGAGCGAGTTGGTGGTGATCCATCGTATTAAAAACCAGCGCTTCCGGTGGAACAGAGACTGTGAGGCGGATCTCCACCACCTGTTGTGGGACTGCCCGGCGCAGAAGCCGACGAGAATTCGGCACCTGGCGTCAGTGGGACTCTCACCGGACAATCCGGATTCATATATTGCATGGACACAGGGTCCATATCATCGTTCACTTCTTGATTTCATCAGATCAGCTCAACATTTTTCATTTATTTAAGCATCTTACTCATCTCTCACTTCATAGTTTTTATGCCCTGAGGCAATAAACATAGCTTCAAAAAAAAAAAACAGCGCTTAAGAACACAGACAGAGGACGAGACGAGACACACTGCAAGGCGCTGAACTTACAACTGAATTTTATTCGAAAGTAAGAAGTCAATTTATACAACACGCACACGCGCGCGCGCACGCACGCACACACACACACACACACACACACACACACACACACACACACACACACACACACACACACACACACACACACACACACACACACGCGCGCGCGCGCGCGCGCGCGCACACACACACACACACACACACACACGCACGCACGCACGCACACACACACACACACACACACACTGACGTCTTGTCAAACACAGATGTACTGCAATCACCCACATGCGATAGAACCTATATATATATATATATATATATATATATATATATATATATATATATATATATATATATATATATATATATATATATATATATATATATATATATATATATATAAGAAGGAACATGAAACACACTTCCAAGGCACGTGCGCTATCGTCAACCCCGCTACCCACCATGAAGCAAGCTCATTTCCCTGCCCGACAAGTTAATCGAGGTTTTGCTCACGCATCCATCGCCCTTTCTGAGAATGTGGAATACCTCAGCGACCTCTCTTGTGCGCTGGTCATCATGTACAAACAGCACTGTAGTGTCAACAAAAAACTGAGAACAATTACACGGGAGGCAATGTTGTGCTACATTTCTATTTCCTTTGCTCCTGACGGAATTGGCATGTTCTGCGAGGCGAATATTGATACACCGTCCGGCCTGGCCGATGTATATGTATACGCCCGCAAGACAAAGGGATAAGGTACACCACGCCTTTTTTACAGGTAACATATTTGTTCCCATGCTTAATATTGCATTGCTTCTTACTAATCTTCCCTTCGCGTTTCCTCTGTACTGCAGCCACTACTTTTCCCAGCGCCTTCAGTGTCTCGTCTCGTCCTCTGTCTGTGTTTGGTTTTTAATACGATACTAGCTAAACTCGCAGACATGTTTTTTTTTTCGGGGGGGGGGGGGGGGGGGGGGGGAGGGGAATGCAGAGAGAATTCGGGCTAGAGGTGCGCACAGGTGAAGGGAAGGTGGAGAGAAAGTGCGGGGTCGTCAGTGATGAGAAGCCCACTCCCCCACCCCGGCGCAAGTACAAAGAACCGTCTCCTTCCCTTGTACTGGCGTATAGACTGTCTTCAAATCTTAGTATGCTAACTGTCAGTCCTTTTAGCAAACTTAAAGCAAAGCATGTGCCGTCCATTCTAGGGGAAGTAACTAAGGTGGGGTCCATGTGAGAACTCGATAGGTGTCTTCTTCATCGCTCCGAGTAGAGGCGCAAGAAGCGGTGTCTTTTTGTAATATTTGCTTTCCCAATATTCGCGTCGCGTGCGCACCTCTCTATTCTCAATGAGAAAGGAGCACACAGGTGCGATCATGACTTTAAATCGAATAAATAGATATGAGGAGGATAGAACTGTTCAGCAATTACGCTCACAATTTTGAATTCGTTCTGAGAAACTCCGGATTTTTGCGACTACCACTACCTGGCACCGATATATAACTCGACCTAGCAAGTCCCAATTGATAACTTACTCAAAAACGGGCAGGCTTATACCCGTTCACAATATCGTGTGGTTTGGTCACTGCGGTCGCAACTTCAGTGTACGCGGGAGCGTTCACTGCATTCGGTGCGCTGCAAAGAACAATGCCTTTCATTTTTAACGCCATTTCCTTCACATGAGGGAAAACGCTCGAGTTCGTAGATACAAAACTGGCGGTTCTCTCTATCCTTAGTAATGATGAATTGGGGACTACAATCCGCAAAACGCATGCATATCGTTGGCGTAATATGCTGCAGCTGCTCATTAACGTCGGCTGCGTGTTTTTAATCGTTCTTAACGCGATAGCGTTAACGGACACGTTGCCCAGAAAACCCTCAGTCGGCGTTGTGAGCGAAAAATCACTGGCATGACTATGACAGGTGGATCCCAGAGAGCAGCCAACGAGGCAGGTGGGCCACCTACGTCACGTGACCTTGCGACGCCATCGCAACCTGCCCACCGGATAGTGAGCTAACTGCCTGAAGTGGCAGGTGGCGCTTAAATTAATGACTGGTCGCTCTGGAGAAGCAACCTGGGCGGCACAAGGCCCACCGCTGGGAGCACCTGCCATCGCAGGGCCACCGCTTAACCGCTGCACCACTGCGCCAGGAGCGGACTCCCAGGGGCCCACGAATGTGGAGTAGAGGATGGCGCGTATGAGAGCTAAGCCATTGCGCCACCGCGTCACTCCCTCGAGGCCGAGCAGCTTAAGTGTCCCCTCCAGCTTCTGCTTTCAATCATGTCCCTAGCGAAGCGACCCGAGTTTCTCGTTAAACGTGTGCTCCTATCAGCTTGGGCAGTGAAACAATTTCGCTATTGAAGAAATAAGAAAGACGTAGCTGCATGCGCTAGCGTGGACAGCGTTGTGGCAGAAGCACCGCACCAGACCAACACGCGTGGGCCTTGACAACACTGCGGCAGAAACGCGGCACTGGAGCATAGGCCACCTGCGTACACTGGGTAAATTGGCATCGACAGCGAACAAGTTGAAGACGCGCATAAATGGCTCCCCGGTTCAGTGGACACCCGAAACGCGCTTTCAGGTACGTGACGGTAGTGTCCGCCTGCAAAGAAAGTTGGGCTCTCGCGAAATATTTCGTGCTTAGCAATGCTAAACCAGCCGCCATTCATGATTTCTTTCATGCCATTTTTAAAATTACAAAGAAGCTCCCGAAAATTGTAAAAAAAGAAGTTTTTTGCATATATTCACGCTCCGGCCACGCCGTTCAAGCTACAAATTGCGCGCGGTCGCTTGCGCAGCTTGAGTCCTGAGTGCGCATCTCGAATTCAGCTGAGGCATGTCGGGCAGTGAAGGCGGAGTGCTGCTACATCGGTCAAATGTTGTATAGGGGAATCCCCCAAGGCGGAGTATATTTGTAATAAGGGAATAACTACTCGTTGGCGTCCACCCAAGCGCAGCCCCATACGGTTAGAAAGGGAAGCTATACGGCTTTCACAGAAACATCGTGTTAAAGAAAACATCGTCCTGGTCCGGGGTTTGAACCCGGAACCACTGCTTCGCGGGTGCCGTCGCTCTACCAACTGAGCTAACCGGGACTCTTTTTTTGTCTTTATTGCCTGTTTTGACAGTTTACAACAGATCACAAACGTATGTTTTGCGCTGCACTCTCAAACATCAACGGAGCGGACATGCGTTTCACTCACGTGAGAAAATCAGAACTGTTTCAAGGAACACAATTAACTCACCCATCAACTCGATAACTTCATCTCCAAAACAGCTCCTTGTACACTTCACGCAGCCTAAATATGTTTTCTTTGAAGTAATCTCGGACAGACCGCGCATCTTCATCGCAGTGTCGTTTACAGCCACCCTGCCTCGCCAAACGCTGTGCAGGCCAAGGAGGAAAATTACATCGTATTTATAAAGATCCCTGGACGTTGAGCTAGCCGGAACGGCAAGCTTATGGTGGTGCGAGAGCGAATTGATCAATAACTCGAAGTGGGAACAGTGTTGGTCAAATGTTTAGGGGAATCCCCCAGGTGGAGTAGATTTGTAGTAAGGGAGTAATTACTCGCTGGCATCCACCCCAGCGCTGTCATACGGCCAGAAAGAAATACTATACAGCTTTTATTCTTATTTAAAACACACCGCAGTCATTGAAGACCGAGTAGAAGTGGTATACACGAGTAAATACAAAAATGCGCAGCAGCGCTACCACGAGCAAACCCGGAGCAGGACGAACTTTTCTGTAACTGCGAAGTTTCAGAGAAAGCTGCGTATATCTTTCCTTTGTAGCCGTGTGGCTGCGCTCGGTTGGATGACAATGAGTAATTACTCCCTTATTAAAACTCAACTCCATCTTGGCAGGATTCCCCTAAAACATTCGACCAACACTGTTCCCACTTCGAGTTATTGATCAATTCGCTCTCGCCCTACCATAAGCTTGCCGTCCCGGTTAGCCCAGTTGGTAGAGCGACTGCTCCGGTCAAGCGGTGGTTCCTTACGGGTTCGAACCCCAAAGCAGGACGATTTTTCCTTTAACTGCTAAGTTTCTGAGAACGCTGTATAGCTTTCCTTTGTTTTGTAGCCCAATGGCTACGCTTGGGTGGAAGTCAACGAGTAATTACTCCGTGATTTCTAGCTACATTAGGCACGTACCAACGTGGTTGGCTTTGTGATTCACAAGTATAGCCCTTTTCGCTTACAATTAAGTGAATGACATCTCATCACGATGGAAAAAGAGCAAATGTATCTGAGCCACCTCACCTTTTTCTATCCAGAGGGAGTTCTTGCATAATTTGAGTCTAGAGCTTAGTCTACTTATTAAACTTTGCAAGTAATTTCTTTTGCAATAACTGCTTGCTTCAACAATCTCATTGCATTTCCAGTCTAAAACTGGGCGACAAGACAAGCAGCATAAATATTTGAAACTGCGGGAATCAAGGAAGACATTTTTGAATTGTAGAGCTGTATCATTTTCTGCTTTTGCACTGGAGTATACCACAGCACGAAAATTACTACGTGGGTTGAACGTCGAGGGTAGTCCTCGAAAATAAATTTCCCCGTCCTACCTGGCCGTTCAGAAATATTCTCCTGCATCTAATTTTGGTTCCCCATAAGAAATTCAATAATCGCTCGCGTCATGAAACCTCTGCAGGACGAAGCGCATTTCTTTTCTTCAGTTCACACCAGTCCATATATCTTGGGACGCTTAGCACGGCATAGGCCTTGCTAAGTTTCAAGAGGTCCCGTGCCTTGCATCAGATTAGAACACGGGCATTGGACTGCGTGCTTCTTCCGAAATAATTTAGATTGATTAATTGGGCTTTTACGTCCCAAAGCAATTCAGCCTATGAGGGACGCCGTAGTGAAGGGCTCCGGAAAATTCGACCACCTGGGGTTCTTTAACGTGCACTGACATCGCACAGTACACGGGCCTCTAGAATTTCGCCTCCATCGAAATTTGACCGCCGTGGCCGGGATCGAACCCGCGTCTTTCGGGCCAGCAGCCGAGCGCCATAACCACTGAGCCACCGCGGCGGCCGAAATAATTTAGAAAAGGTGCAGGGAAGAGTTCTCTACTGAGAGGCTGCGTAGATGTGGATGGCTCATGGACAGGGCTATATTGGACGCTATTGGGTCACTTTACTGAACACGAGAAGCGGTATATATACACACAGCGACTAGCAGACGAGGGCCAAATATCTCCACATATATAACGCGCACCTTTTTTTTTTCATCAAGTAGGCGTTCAAATCCGCATGTGCGTTAGAATCGGAATAAAAATTTGAATGAAACTAAGCATTTTTTCTGATTTTTGGGCGCTAAATTCAGCTGCATGTTACAATCATCATAGGCGAGTTAAAATCGCGCAAATACGGTAGTGATTTCATATACAATTATCAAACACCAATTCCTGTTATTTTACATATTTCAAATGCAGTAACTGCAACTCATCCCACTACGCATAGCACAACAGGGAGCGCCTTATCATCTGACATTGCCACACAATGCGGCCAGTTTCAAGAATGTATACACGTTGCAGTACCGCCACCTGATGCATTATATCTGTTCTAATGTTTTCTTTGTATTGTTTATTGGTCCAGAACTAATTTTCGTCGACTATTTCTCACCAAGATTATTAGTGTGGCCTGTTTCTGTGATCTGTACACTGTCCCTGTACCCCCTCCCCAATGTAATACACTCGTAATGAGGCTCTCCGGGGGTTATTTTTAATTATTGTATAAGGCATTAAGAGACACGTAGCCAAGAATTTTTTTTTTTTCTGGAGGGGCCCAAGATAATTTTCGAGCTGGTGGGGAGGTGGGGGCTTGGATATGTGCGTGAACGTTAAATACTTCGTTTAATATTAGCAAAATGAACGTGTCTTCTTAACAGTGATTATTTGATTTCACTAGTTTGATTCCAATTTTCCTTCCGTGCTCTATCCGTTACAATACTATCGTAAGTTTACAAGTCGCGAGTAGTTCCGGGTTGCGATGGTTATCAGCAAATGTATATTTCTCGAGAAAAATATAAATACAATTTGCGCCCTGTAAGTGTGGTGTTTACAGGTGTCACAATTACCGCCGTAGTTGCATCGTTGTTAACTTTATTATTCCTCTTTTTTTTATGCGTCGTCATCCGCTACGATGCTGCAACAAGCCGCCGTTGGTTTCCCTTTACAAATGGCTGTCGCTGGCCTGGATATACTTGATCTGGGCACCGCGTTGGCTACTCTTGCTTGCTCGGGTAGCAGCCCGCTGAAAAGCAACACTCTTACGAGACGGATGAGTTGAGCTTGCGAACGTTGGGAAAGAAAATATGCATAGTCCGCACCAGAACATTCATGAGGTCACTTTTTACGTGCCTTGCTGCAAGATTGTCACGCCCTCACATGTGCACGGGTAAGCCCCCATGCGCCGGCATGTCCTGTACGTGTATGGCTTCTCACGTGCAGAGGGCTGGTCAGCCATATCGCCGGACGCTTGCAGTGCCAGAGGAGAGATGTTAACCCACTGCTATTGAGGCTCCCTCCTCCCCTGCTGCACCTCGGCTGAACGGAGAGAGGGGGAGGAGCCGTTCCCTTCTCGCTCCACTCCCGTCGAAGTGTGTCCGTGATCGTGTGTCCAAACATGCACGTGGCCATCCATGCGCTTTCCCTGGTCGACGCAGAGGCCCGTTAATTTTGCCACAAGCGGCGTCAAAAAGTGACGCCACGGATGTTGCCAGCGCGGATTCTGGATACTGTTTTAATTCAGAACGCTCGCCCACTCCAAGTCCTCCTTCTCGTGCATTGCCAGGCTTTTGCGCTCAGTTGAATGCTGCAGTTATACCCGGAGGGCATGGACCATTTTCGAACGGAGTCAGCCGCGTCCAGCGGTAACAGCTGGGGGACGCTTTACGTTGCGACACGAAGTGGGACCAGACGCAGGAAGTGGCAACGAGAGGGAAGCAATCAGTGTTAGGAAAAATATAACCGACGCTCTTTTTCACGCGCAAAATTTGTTTCACGCTTTTCTCGAGAGATGCGCGTGGCTGATAAGCTCTGCGAAACGGCAGTCGCGACAGGCATGAACAATTTCTGATAATCTGGTATTAAATATAAAGGCCTTCATTTAGAAGGCGCTCAAGTTGCAATAAAATTAGTGAAAACAAAATATTGTTAATACGACAAAATATGTGCGTGAATCAGACTGTTTTTGTGAGCATATGACAAAGTATCTTGATATTATATCTCATTTAAAGGGCGTAAAATAGCATAATTCGTACTCTAACAATTTTTATAACAAGACTGCCCGCCAGACTGCCCGCCTTATCGTACTAGATTTGTACAGCCTCCAAGTTGATGCTGCAGTCTAAGTGTGGGCGACATTCGGTCCTCGCCCTTGCCCCTGGAAAGGGTACCGTATAGACGCATATGTAAGTGTCACGGTCCGGAAAAAAAATGCCAGCTATCTGACAACGGCAGATGCGCCGTTGACCCGCCGCGGTGGCTCAGTGGTTAGGGCGCTCGACTACTGATCCGGAGTTTCCGGGTTGGAACCCGGCCGCGGCGGCTGCGTTTTTATGGAGGAAAAACGCTAAGGCGCCCGTGTGCTGTGCGATGTCAGTGCACGTTAAAGATCCCCAGGTGGTCGAAATTATTCCGGAGCCCTCCACTACGCCACCCCTTTCTTCCTTTCTTCTTTCACTCCCTCCTTTATCCCTTCCCTTGCGGCGCGGTTCAGGTGTCCAACGATATATGAGACAGATACTGCGCCATTTCCTTTCCCCCCCAAAAAATTATTATTATTATTATTCCACGAAGAAGTGGCCTCACTTTAGCGTACCCGAGGAAAAGCACCACTCACGGGAAGCGAAGCTGCGGCTAGATTGACGCGAAGGAGCGGCGTACACGCCGCAATAACTTTCGCAAATTGCACGTGCGCAGATCTGCTCGCTGCTGCAACAAGTGGATGGACATGCACAAAGTGAGGCAGGCATAATTTGGCGGTGTCACCTGTTCCGTTACACAGCAAGCGACGGTTACATGCGCAAAATATCCGAGGGGAAACTGCGAAGTATATATGCTGTGTCTCCGCGGTTTCCAGCTGTGTGCACACGGCAACCAAATGCACACGCACACTTTTCGTACAGCCATTCGTCGAACTTGGCTCGTATAACAGTATTGCGCACCGGAGGCAATGGACTGCAGCTGAGGAGTGCGCAATCAGCTAAAGCAATTGAAGCAAGGCTTTCTGTGCTGTCGTTCAGCAGCCCAATCTGAGAGGACTCGCTCACTCGAGGAAGCAAAATTAAGCTGGTTATACCATCCGATGCAGCGAGCATGCAGACTGATGGAGGTCCTGCATCTACTATGTCGGCGACAACTGTATTTCGCGTGGTCGGCACAATCGCAGGTTTGGGCAACAGTGCTCTGCGCATGCGCGACTCGTTAGCACTATCGGGCCTTTCCAGATGATCTGCAGCGACAAAGTGTACTATGCAAAGTACACGTACAATATAATAAGAAAACACATGCACTCAACAGGAGGTATTCCTTGACCGCGCCCCCTCTGCACATCGTCGCGTGCAACGCGCTATAGCGCTAAGGTTCCCGCTAATGTTCCCGAACATTGCTCAGACGAAGGGGAACTGTCGCTGCGCAATCCGTACGCAGTATTCAGTGCACTTGCACAGCGCTGACATGTTTTCCATACGCGTATGCAAACCAGCCGTGCCCATAAAAAAAAAAATAAAAGCGTTTTTCTCAACGCGCCCTCTTCTCCTCAATATTCGCTTTCCCCATCAACCTTCCTTGTAGCTTTTTTTATCCCTCATTGCGCCGGTCTCGCGCTTCGATGAAAATTCCGCGTCTTCAATTCCCCAGGCCCGCCGCTCAGGGCTCCTTGCTTTTAATCTTTCTTCCTAATTATTTTCGCTACCCTTTCGCCGACGCGAGAAATTTTTTACGCGCCTTTCCATCCCTCCTTTTTGCTTTGTCCTTCTGCTCCCGTTGCTCCTCCCAGGCCTCCCCATTTTCTTCTGGAGCTCTTTACGCGCCAAATCGTAATTATTAATATTACATTTTTCTTTAATCTTCCCTAAGCGCGCGCTTTTGCTCTGCAATTCTTTCCCATCAAAAAGCGACTTTTGTAATGACGTTGGCTCACTTTTTTCTTTCTCGAATATTTTTCTCGCCTTCATTCGTGCACTTTCTTTCGCCCCTTTTGCGTTTCGCTCCCTTCCGAGTTAGTCGTGCCTCTCACAGCGCTTTTTACTTCGCCGGCGCTTCTCCGGCCACAGCCTCCGCTGCCCTTCCCGGCTCCTCGTCATATCTTCTTAACTACCGCTTTCTTCCTTCTGCCGTCGGAACAAAAAAACAAGCGCACCGGGAGAGGAGGTTCAAGTTATTTGCGTAACGCTCGTGCGAGGCGGGGAAGAGAAGCGGCGTGCTCTCCTTCCTCGCCTCGCGGAGCTTTTTATTCAAATTGCGAAGACGCTTCCGACGGTGCCCATTAGAAGATCTCGAATAATTACGGATCTTCTCTCGTTTTCCGTTGCTGCCGCTTGCTCGGTGCTGCCTGGGCCGAATGAAAAATCAAGTCCTCCTCCACCGGCCAGCCGAGCGCTGCTGATATTGTCTTTGAAAGCCGGCTTTCTCATTAACTTTCTTTTATTTTGCCCCGGCGCTAAGAGCAGCGCGCAAAGAACTACGAGAGAGGAGCTGCTCTTCGCCTCCTTCGGACCGCGCTGGGGAATTAGCAAAACACAAACGCCAAGGCGGGAAAAAAAGGGGTGCTGGGGATGTGGCCGGAGGAGGGAAGAACGGGACGGAGGGTGGCTGGGTAGCCGACCAAGTAAAGAAACAAAATGGACGCAAAGAATAAAATAAAGAAGGTACTCTGCGCTCGCTTCCTCAGCAATCCTTTTTTTTTATGTAAAGTTTAGTGTCTCCTTTTTTTCCCCCACTTCGCCTTCTTGCTCCCTGAGTGCCTTCTTTTTACCCTTTAATTCAGGCCCATCATTGTTATTGCTGTTCTTGCGTCTGTCTTTTCTTCGCGGTATTTTCATCTTCCTGGTGCTTTCCATTTTTTTTCTACCCCTCATTTTCATTAGCGACCGGGCTTCCGTATACCCCTCTCGGTTCGTCGAGATTTTTTTTTTTTTGTTGAGGGGGGGGGGGGGTGGAGGGGGGTGGCAGTACAACCTTTAGGAACACCATCCTTTCTCCTTGAATCATCGCAAAAGAAAGCAAAGCGCGTACACGCAAGCACGCTTAGACTGTTTCAGCCAAGAAAAAAAAAAAGAAGAGAAAATCCTTTAAGATATGCCGTGCCCAGGTTTCTCTTCATTTTGTTCCTCAAACCTTTTCTTTCTGCTCCCCGCGCACGTGGACTGTATTTGCTTTCACTTGCTGCCTGGTATTTTTTGCTGACGACTTTTTTAGCTTCCGCCCACTCCGCGGACCGTTCGTATGAAAAGCTAATGAACGAGGGCCTTGCTCGCTAAAAACAAATGGATAGTCTCGCGTTTTCCTCCACGTAAGGAGTGAACGGCAAATGGAACGTGCGCGAAACGAGGAAAGAGCCAGAGCAGAGATCCGCGCCAACACGTGAACTGCTCAAGGGGCCATCTTGGACCAAGAGGGGCAAGCAAGCGCAGCGTTCGCATATGCTCGCGTGCAGGCGTCCAACGGGGTCTTCCTTGATTCCCGTGGCGTGAAGAAGCAACAACGACAGCTGCACCACCCGTCCCTTTCTCCCTAAAGAGACCTCATTCCCAAGCTTAGCGCAATGCAGGACCCAAATTCATTGACGAACCTTTTTTTCTTCTTTCAAAAAATTGCATTTTTTCGATAGTGGCCAACAGTTTTCCATTTTCCTCTGAAGAACTCCCATTCCCAAGCCTGCCACGATTGCAAGAGCCGAAAACCCTTAAAAGTTTTCAAGAAACAATCAATACACCGTCCATATACACTGTTCATTCACTGCGTATTGAAATTTTTGTAAGGAATGACCACATACTGGACAGCAGCCACCGCCTTGTTCTTTCTCCTTAAAGATAGTCTCCTCCCGAGCACATGATCACAAATCGATGAAAAGCTGGTTTACGGTGTCGACTCGTGATACAGTGGACGGATGTGGATAATCTCGACCGCCTGACATCGCGCGGTAGACGGGCCTCTAGCATAACTCCCCCCCATCGAAATGCGACCGTCGCGGCCGGCATCGAGCCCCCGTCGTTCGGGTCAGCAGCCGAGCACCATAACCACTGAGCCACCGCGGTGGCCAAATCACTGAAAAGAATTTCAACACACAGTGTCCCCAGGTGGTCAAAATTATGCCGGAGCCCTCCACTACGGCACCTCTCTCTCGCTTTCTTCTTTCACTCCCTCCTTTATCCTTTTCCTTACGGCGCGGTTCAGGCGTCCAACGATATATGAGACAGATACTGCGCCATTTACTTCCCCGAAAAACCAGCCAACCAACACACAGTGTCAATAGACTGACTATGAACTTTGTACTGAAATTTCTGCAAGGAACAGCACATTCTCGAGAACGGCCCCACGCTTCTCTGTTTCCTCAGGAGCCCCGTTCAAAAGTGGGTGACCCGAAATTCCCCTACAACACTGGGTGACCAATGGCTTAGGCGAAGTATCAGCCGAAGAGTGAAGAGGGGAGACAGGGGACTAGCTACCCGGGGCATGACCAATGCCCGCAGATACGGGCACAGCGGTCAGGCCGATTTCCTCCCGCGCCTCTGCTGCAGGATTACGCGCCACCCCCGCTGGGAAAAAGCGGGGGCTCCAGGTGAAATGATTGGGGTGGCATAAGATCGCCGCGCGTGACCAAAGGAGCGGATGCTCCCCCTCACTCTGACACGCTGACCCAGAATCGACCGGATGGGCAGCTGACTGCGGGCCACGTGATCCGGCATCGCGGGTGCGTCTTGTTTTACTCCCGGGGCGCACGCGGGGGGGTCCCTTTCGAAAGCGCTTCTATGCGCGAACACTGAACACTGCGCACAAATGCAGCCGAATGTTGCGTACAGATGTGCAAGGGATGTGACGTTTACAGTAATACGATGTTACTATACCGGATGGCCTAATTCTCGCATTGCGGAATTATGGCGCCTCAAGTTCCGAGTTGCAGATTCACATATATTACCGCGACAGCGTTAAAGGCCTCGTTACCCAGAAAATCAAGAGTCGGCGTTGTGAGCGCAAAATCACGAGCATGACTCTGGCAGGCGGGGCCCAGAGGGCAACCGAGGAGGCCCACCTACGTCACGTGACCTTGCGGCGTCATCATTGCCTGCCCACCGGAGAGTGAGCAAAGTGCTCTCCGGGACAGGTGGCAGTCAGATTAATGATTGGTTGCTCGGGAAGATCAGCCTGGGCCGCGCAAGGCCCAGCACTGGGGGCACCTGCCATCGCAAGGCTGCAGTGGCGCATCGCTTAACCGCTGCACCACTGCGCCATGAGTGTGTGTGTGTGTGTGCGGGGGGGAGGGGGGGGGGGGGGGTATGAGGACTTCCGGGGATCTATGAATGTAAGTTTAGAATGACCTTCTGCGTATATGGGAATTAACCCATTACGCTATCGCGTTATACCCTTAAGGCTGATCGAGCTTAAGCGTCTCCTTAATTTTTTTTTTCAGCACACTGTAAAAAAGAAAAGAAGCGAGAAAAGCAAAACGCTCTCGGCAGACTTCGTATTGCGCTCGTTAAGTAAACCGAAAGTTGCGGGAATGACGACGATGGCACGCAACAATATTCATTTTCTCGTCGTCACTTGGATTCGCAAAATTATGGATTTGCTGCAGTTCTTGACAGCTCTCCTCACACTTCCAAAACAACGCGGCACTGTATGTCGTCGCCTTTCAGGTCGGCCATTTAATGGGCTTCACAACAAGACCGCATGCCCTTGCCTGACCAGGGTTTCGATCCAGTGGTCAGGACAGTGCGTTTACTTTGACTTATGTATATGCGGAGGAACGCATACACAGTAAAGCATCCTTCCTTACAGAGCAATCTGAGGCAGCCTCCCTTGGGGCAGAACGTGCGGGCTTGGCTAATTATCTGCCGCCAGCGACAATACCGTTACAGCGGCCTCGTGTATGCGCTCGCCGAATAAATGCCCCCGGGGCAGAAGACCAAGCACGACGCCGCACAGGGTACGAACAGCAGTGCGGCCGCTTCGCGACTTGGAAGCAAAACATTGTCTTACGCACCGAGCCCGTGTGTGAAAAAAGTAATTAGGATCCATTGTCTTGATGTAATCTCGGACGGTGGAACAAAACGCGCGAGGTGACAAAATGAAGAAAAGGAATGAGTGGGTGGTGTCAAGCAACAAAACAACCTCACGCCAGGGGAGGGGACATGCTGGGCGTCAGAGCGAGACGTTCTTAATGAAGTCGCTGGCATACTCCATGAAGGAAAGGTTATAATAACGACGGGCACGCAAAGGCAGCCTCGGTGGAAGCGAAGCTAAGCACCGACTCAAGGGAGACACCTGGAGGTGACAGCTTGAACCTGCGGGGCGTTTGCTGCCGCTCTGCGCGTGTTCCACGAGAGAGCGTACCGCCTGCATGAGTTCAGAAGGAACGCATCCATGCACACGCCCGAAAAACAAAAAAAATTGGGGCGGGGGCCAGATAATGGGCGCTTGTATCATACGCCCCTTCTTATATCATGCCGAAATTCGTCCCTTTCTTTTGTGGTGGCTGCCTTGTTTGGGCAAAGAAGTTCTGCGAAATAATTTTCATCGGCATCGATTTTTTTTAATCTCATAATTGGCTAGCAATTTTGTTAGAGAATACCTTTCGGGAGATATCAAAAATAGCCAATAAACATGTGCAATAAACATAGAAGAAAGCGGCAGATGCCCTCCACCGATTTTCGCCACACCGCGGTTAAGCGGATTGAGCCGTGGTGATTCTGCTTTCATCTGCCATCCCCCCCATGGAATGTCAGGCTAGCAGGTTTAACGGGATCACCCACGACGTCGTGAGAATCGGACGACGCTATTGGCTGGAGGGCTTCCTTTGAGGCCATTTGCTGCTTCGTTCTGGAGTTGTATACCCGTCCGCAGAGCAACGAGAACGAAGGAGAATTTCATTTTATCCCATTTATCTTGCCCCTTAGAGCCAAAGGCATTGCAGAGTGCTCGTGTGAAAGGGCGCTGCGATCAGACCGCAATATCAGGTGCGCAGTCCCTTCGGAGCCAACTTCTTAACTTCGGCTCCCCACCTGCAGTGCGTATACGGCGGCTGCTAGACGCGGAGAAAGACGAGCACTTGATTACAGCCGAAGTGCCATTGTCTCACACACGCGAAGACTGCACAGAAAATGCGGTACTGAGATGGGGCGAAGGGAAGAGGACGTTGAGCGACGGGAGGAAAGTAGCCGTATTTTGGCCGGGCAAATATTGGACACCGCGTCAACCGCAGAAGAGCGGCGGCTCTGCTGCCAGTGCGCAGCTTCCGCATACGGTGTGCGGCGTCCTCTGTCCGACGCCTGGCCGACTCCGACCTTAATTGAAGCCTGGCGCGGCCGAGGCAGAGCGCGAACAAGCAGCCAGGAACATCACTGCCTTTCAATATTCTTTCTTGGCACATCACGGTAAAGGAGAGTGCCTGCGCGGCACCCTTGTTGGCGCAGGCCGATATAGAGGTGCGTCTCGGTGGCTCCACATGACGGATGGAGACCCGTGGTAACTTCGCAATATTGAGCGAGGCTTCGAGCACGTTGGGGATGTCATGAGGGTGGATGTTGAACTGGGGTTTGCCTTCGTGTCTCGCTTCATTCTAATTATGTCATGAAAGACAGATGAGGAGGAGACAGAAGATGTACTTCGAGCTCCTCAAGTCCTAGTCTCAGCCAAGAGGGGCGGAACCTTTCGTCATTGGCGTCACGGTCAGTGCACACGCGTCTGGTTGCTTCATTCTTGCCACCCATGCCCGACACATCCATCCCTTAACGTCGAAAAGCGTCCACCTTGAACCCTGCAGGCAGAGTGTTTCTTCGTTATGCGCCACCCTGCAACCCCTCCTCCCCCCTTTTCCACCCAAAGCAAAAAATAATATTAAAATTCTCCGCTATGTCCCCTACGCGAGAGACGAGGATATAAGAAGGATATAAATGTCTAATATTTGCCCATAATGGTTAA
This sequence comes from Amblyomma americanum, assembly GCF_052857255.1. Lineage (NCBI taxonomy): Eukaryota > Metazoa > Arthropoda > Arachnida > Ixodida > Ixodidae > Amblyomma > Amblyomma americanum. The sequence goes on along the minus strand of NC_135500.1, from coordinate 221,818,458 downwards.
GGAGCATTAGCACCCGGATTTGGTCGTTATTACTGCGCAGAGAAGTTCAGTAACGTCATTCCTCGATGTGAAGCTTTTTCTTCAGATAAAAGCAAGTAATGAAACATAGGACTGGAACTAAGTACACTTGAAACCACAAAGTCTTACATTTAGATGAAAGATCCACAGAAAATTAGGCATGATCAGTAACGCAACAAGTGCAGGACGAAGTTGCCCCACCATACAGAATGGTGTAGCAGTACAGACATGTCAGTGTAGTAGGATGGAAAATGGGACGTGGCCAGGCACGTAGCCAGGATTTTTTTCTCGGGGGGGACCGAACAAAATTTTCTTTTTTATACTGAGGGAGAGGGGGTTTTGGCTAATGCAAGCGTGAATAAATAAAATTTATCTGGTGCGCATGTGAGGTACGGTCCTCACTATAATGACTCACACAGACGAATTTTCATACTCGGCTATACCGTTTAATACAACGTGGTCGTATATACAGTGTGATGAAAAAACCGTTCAAGTAAATACGAAAACGTCATCTACAAAGCAGAGACCTTCCTACTCTATTTCGCATATAATCGTAACTAAATTGTTTAATATGGCTTCATTAAACTTGTAATGGCACAGGAAAGAAACAAGCAACAGAGGTTCATTTCAGTGTGGCATTGTATGCACCTTCTTTACTACCAATGCTAGTTACGTAGAAGCAGCTGGGACGAAGCACGCCCGCACTGTGAAGACTAAACACGCAGCTTGCAATTTAAACGACGAAAACAACACGCAGCATTCAGGAGGCTTCAAGCACACATCCGCCAAATCCGGTTCCCGGTGAGTCCTAGTGCCGTTTCAAAGTTGGCAGCCCGAGTTTGCAGCTTCTGCCACTCGGTTAAGTGATGGCGACGAAACATTTTCTAGACCTAGTGATGGAGTGCTTTCGAACCTAAATTTCGGGGTGGGGGTGGGGGGGGGGGGCGGTAGGCCTCAACCCCCCCCCCCCCCCTCGCTACGTGTCTGGCCGTGGCAGTTGTCGATGAAATGAAGTCATTCGTGAGCACGAAGAGCTATGAATTTTTTCTTCTTATTTACTGAAGAACTGCAAAGTAGCTTGGTGCAATAAAGGGGGAGAACAAGTGTTATAGCGGGCTGCAGCGGGGGTCTAGTCGTTTTAGCATCGGCCTCGCATGCGGGAGGTGCAGTGTTCGATCCCCAGTGCCGCTGGGCACCCACCGGTGATGCAATGGGTACAAGCTTTCCCCAACCTGGTGCTCGGCTTCGTTAGGGTGAAATGCTCGGGAAATGGGTGTTTGACCCCACAGATGCCCTTGCGCCATAAAAATTCATCATCATCATCGACAAGTGTTACATTGAGACTATTTCACTTAGTGGATCATTACGTTGCCTTGCGTTCGCTTGCACGACAAGGGAGAGGGCGGTAAACATGGCCTGAGCGAAATATCCTGACGTCTCTACACTTATCACACCTTACTAATAGATAACACCTTAGTAACAACAATAGAAACAAAATATTGCGGTCTGTTCATTTTTCCTTATAAAGTTATTGACTAGGGCGTTGGGAGGAGGTGAGATACGCAGCAAAGCACTACTCCGACAGGCATTGTATCTTCAGCACGGAGCATCGGCAATGGCGGTTGCACGGACGGACAGTGAACGCGCAACGGAAACAGAACGAGTCCGGTTCGATCCAACTGCGCCTAAAGAACCAGGGGGCATTGATTCGCCGATATTGGCGCCAGTGCTCAGGCGAAGATGCAGGAAATAAGGAGCTGAGAAAAGCCCTGTGCAGTTGACGCCGCGTACGTATCTTAACCACGCGCCTCTCTCCGAGCAAAGAAAGTAAATAAAGCAGAAAGCACGTCAAGTGTAGGTGGTTACCACTAACACGGGCCTCCGGCGTCACCTCAGCAGAAGCGAAACAGAGCGCATTTCATCCAACGGCGGGCGAAGGCTCTTGCGCCGTATAAACAGCGGGACAGAGACAATGGATGAGATCGAGGTTGCTCAAGGGATCGCCGAGTGCAGCATATACGTCCGTCGTTGTAAGAGGCAGTTCCACGCAGCGGTGAGGAGGGGAGCGCCTTGGGGCGCCGGTGCTTCTCTATAGCCGGTGGCTGCGGCACTGCGGAGAAGCCCTCCGCTCAGGCGTCGGCAAGGCTGGCAGATCAAAGGGGCGCGCACTCTCCGGGCAAGCAGTAATCGGGCTTTAATATCTTAAAGTTGGCCATCATTATCAGCGTCCTTCGCGGACTGCCGGACACTTTGCCATGCAAATGTCGGCTCCTTTGGGCCCCGGGCCCGAGCCGTCCCTTTGTCGCATTCAGATGAAGCGGAGGCGTGTAATTAAGGCTCTTTGAAATGCTCCCTCTTCTTCTGCCGCCGCCCACGCCAAGAGCTTCGTTAGTGCGCCCGAATTGCAAATGTCGCTCGGCTTTCATTAGCCATTCATTAGCGCTGTCCGACTCGCTCTTAATTAAGATTTGTTTTTCGGTAATGAGCCTCAGGAAGAACGGGTGGAGAGCGCACCACCCGCACGTGATCGGCCCCGGCCGCGCCTCCTCTCTCCCCCTCCTCCGTGCAAGGGGTCACCGGGGTGCCCCCCCCTCTCGCTGCGTTCGCCCCCGGCGCGAAGAAGCGTGTGCGGCACGTCTGCTCGTTCGCGCTTTCTGCCACGCACATCCCGACGCAAGCCACCCGAACTGCGTACACGGGCAGCCGAGGCGGCCACATCTCCGAAAACTTACTAAGCTACGAATTTCGTAAGAGCTAACTTTTGGACAATTCATTGGGGAGGGCCGGCAGGAAAGCGCGGTCACACCGGAACAGAGCTAATTAAGGCTGACATTTTCCCCAAAGCATACGCAGCCTCGTGCACCACTCAGCTCTTCGCGGGTTCAATCTAGCGGCAATCTTAGTATAGTGCACGAGTATGTCAGACTTGCTTGGTGAAAACCCACCTTGGTGCACCATATACCCAGCCTCGCTAATATTCTCAGCGAGGTTGGAGCACCTGGAAATTATTTGGGAAAAGCCAAGCACAAGTTAGGAAGAGGCATGAAAGATTATGTAAGATTTTCCACCTTGTTAAGTCGGTTTCTTCGCAGTGTACTTTGACCAACCAATGGCGGACGAGGCAGATTTCGAAGCAAAAAATATGCACAAGGGCAGTTCGTATGTTCTTTGACGTGGCAGAGGATGCGTTCAGTTGCGAGCCTATTAATCGCTAGCACAGGTGACCAGCACTCGACCCTTGCCTCACTTTTGGTCAGCGTTGCCATCGCCAACGATGCAATGTTCGCCAAAGTGCAATGAGGAGAAACCAACTTAAATATAAGGCAAATCTCCGTCGCAAAGAAGTCTTGGTCCACGACGCCCATAGCTAGCTGAGGCCACAACGTGGACTCGCTTGCATGCATGCGACGAAGACATGTTCTCCGAGTGGAGAGGAGGAAGAAAAGACACCGCTTTGCGATAAGTGACTGGGAGTGCAGGTATGCAACGCTGGCAATGGCTACCCGTCTTTTGCAGGGCACACCGCGTAGTCTGCGTGCATCTGCAATTATTGCGGGTCCAGATGCTGCGCAACTATTTGCCAAAGTTATAGCTGGCCTTGCACAAGCATGCATGACACACAGTTACAACATGTTTTTGCAAGAGTGCTGCTGCCTCCCAACTCGTTGTTTCGAGTTTCTTTGCAGCCTAACGTAAAGTTATTTTATGACTATACTTATCCGTTGCACATACTATGCTAACAAACTTCTCTTGAAATTAAGAATGCACCGCAACTCTGAGATTGAAAAATTTATGCGGCTATAAAGGCGCAAAACGCGGCGATAGTTGCGCCTGGGACGTTGTAACTGTCAAATACGGAGTTATTAGGTTTCCCATGCGAAGGACACCCTTTCTATATCTTGGAGTTCAGTAAGAGTTTGAAGCATTTATCCTGTAAATATCCCCCTTCTTGCAGGTACCGTTTAGCGCTGGTTTCTTTCACCTTATATGCCTAAAATGAGGACTCTGTGTACGCTGTTTTAGAAATTTTCTAATCAGCAAGCAGAACTCAGCAGTCATGAGACACGCCGAACCAGGCGACAAAGCACTGCCAAAGCACTGACAGGCTGAGCCGCTACTGCATGCGACACAACCACTGACATTCCGAGCACTCACATGTTGGCGAAGACGCCCGGCGCTGTTCGCCGAGACCACTCCGGTGCTCCTGGAACAGAAGAGCGCCATGCACTGAGGAGGACGCAGAGGTGCTCGCTTGGGTGCGTGCAACCGTGCAGGTTTGCGAACTACAAACTTGGGTGCCATTTTCGCTCCTATCAAGGAGGGATTAGTCGCATCTCTTTGTGCGTCATCAGAACAGTCGATGAGCTGTATGCTGCTCCACGCCTTGGGCTGCAGTGGAGGTGCGCAGGCTCCCTTCTCTCCCACGGACGCCTTACCGCAGCGCTGTATATACAGTCAACCGTAACCGGCCTACAGGTGTGGACCACTCCAGGTGCGCTTATCGGGGCACGTTTGCTGCGCACACATCGTCTCCTAATGCAGCCGTGCATTCGGCTCAGTGCCCGTCTGGCAGCTGCATAAAGTGAGGGGCAGCACACCGCTTTGGGGAGAGCCAGCTTACGCTTGCCAAGCACTAATGGGCGGTAACCACTGAAATAGGACTGCCACTTCCACCACCGGCTTGCGAGAAAGAGAGAGCCGACTGCTCGGAAGCAGCCTCGAAAGGAAGCAAGCGACTACAGCATTTCGGTGCGTATGCTTTGTCAGTATACCTCTTGCTGCGTTTCTGGATGAAAAGATTTCCGAACAGCAGCCGCAGTTTGAAGCGAAGAGCGCAGTAAAGCACGACGCTCCCCGTACACTCGATAGATATATGACAAGGTATAAAAGTACTCTGCAGAGTAATTAAATTACGTTACCGTCTGCCTTCTGAAGATATCGCGAATGTAATGAAACTGTATCACTAATTACTGCTCCCAAAAAGTAATGACATTAAAATTACCTCGGAAAGTAATGCAATTGCTCTTAAATTGCTTTTTGGGTGTCTACGTTTGGGACTATGAAAAGAACGACAAGGTGCCTTTGCGAAAAAACTATCGTACGAAACAGACACGACCCTTAACGCCTTCAGTGGTGCAGTCAACTCCATAGATCACGCAATTCTAAGCCACAAAAAGGTCTCTGCTTCTAAATACCGATTTCCCCAACATAAACGTAATAGAGGTGACAAAGGAATTGCGACAGTGACAGTGAATAAGCATCTCCGAATAATTAATGTTAACGCTCGAAGCGTCGCCAATAAAACCGAGCAGCTTGAAATCCTTCTCCTACAACATGACCCTCACGTTGCGGTTATAACAGAAACTTGGCTGCACAGCGAGATTACCGACGACCTCATCTTTCCACCCTCGTACAAGGTATTTCGCAAGGATAGGCCCTCGAGAGGTGGAGGAGTTGCAGTACTCATTAAAAATAATGTACAGGCTATTTCGCTAGAAGATGTACCTGATCTTGAGTGCCTTTGCATGAAACTGTTTTGCTGGGGACATTGCTTTATTTTGTATGCGGTTTACAGGCCTCCTAACGTAACGCAAGATTATCTAACTAATTTACAAGTTCACATGTCAAATTACAAAAAGAGTAAAATATTGCTATTCGGTGATTTCAACTTACCTGGCGTTGACTGGGAACGTCTGCAGCCATGTTCCGGGTACAAAAAAAACGTGGATACTGTATTCGACATTATGTTCACGCACAACTTGTGTCAAGTGGTTCGCGAGCCAACCCGCGAATTTCGCATGAGTAATTCAGTGTTGGATCTTGCATTTGTTCCCCATGTTTTCCATGATTGCAATGTGTCTGTCGCACCAGGACTTTCAGATCATCATCTTGTTAGTGTTTTCATTCCCATAAAACCGCTTGCCAAGACAAAAACATGTAAAGCACATCGTATCATGGACTTCACACGTGCCGATGACGCCTCAGTTATTGAGCATCTTGAAACATGCATTGTCGAATTTGATGGAACCGACGCCTGCGCACTCTGGAATCAGTTTAAGAAAATGTGTCACTATTGCCTTATAAATTTCATACCTGTAAAATACAAAAACATTCGCAAGCAGACGCCTTGGATGACACGCAGTATCATTCATCTCAGACGCCGAATCAAAAGGCTGAAAAAGCATCGTGCACAGCAGAGCACAATCAACCATTTAAGAGAAAACCTCGCCCTTGCTGTACGCCGTTCAAAAGATTATTATTTCAAAACAACTCTGCCAAACTTCATAAAAAACGACCCGGGTAAATTCTGGCGCCACATTAGCGATAAAAAAGCCCCTATATCAGAAATGACTATCAACGGTACAACGGTTACCAATCAGCCTGCCATTGCTCACCATTTTAACAATTACTTTCACAGTGTTTTTTCTACACCAAAACTGTACGATGCACCAAGCACAACTTCAGCACATCCATCTGAAGTTAACTTCATCTCGTATGATGGTGTCGTTTCAATGTTACTAAACCTGAAAACTAAATCATCCCCAGGGCCCGACGATATTCCTAACGGTTTTCTTCGGAGGTATGCTGAATCTCTGGCCAGGTTTTTGGTTATTATATTTCGCGCGTCATTGTTAACCGGGTGTGTACCTGAGGACTGGAAGATAGCCCGAGTCGTACCTGTATTTAAAAAAGGCGACCGCCTTCAGGTGACCAATTATCGACCTATATCCTTAACGTCATCTTGCTGCAAATTAATGGAACATATTGTCGCAACTAGCATTAATGAATTCTTAGATCGCAACAACATTCTGACAGATTACCAGCATGGTTTCCGCAAAGGGTTTTCCACAGTAACTCAACTACTTTCAGTTATCCATTCATTTGCGGCATCACTTGACAATAACAGCCAGATTGACGCGATCTTTCTAGATTTCAGTAAAGCGTTTGACAAAGTTCCACACCACAGCCTTATTCTAAATCTAAAAACTATTGGACTTCCGCCTATATTTATTTCCTGGATAAATGATTATCTAACTAACCGGAGTCAACATGTTTCAATCGGTCGTCACCAGTCTGGCTGTCTCCCAGTCCCATCAGGTGTGCCACAGGGAAGCGTACTGGGGCCACTACTCTTTCTAATATACATTAACGACATCATCGGTGAAGTTTGTACTGGAGTACATATTCGATTATATGCTGATGACTGTGTTTTATTTCGCGATGTTAGCAATGAAAACGATCAGAATGACCTACAATATACGCTTACTAATATTGTACAGTGGTGCAAGCGCTGGGACATGACACTGAACGCAGATAAAAGTGTTTCTCTTCGCATAACTAACAAGATAAACGCTCTACAATATGCATATAAATTAGAATCATCACCATTGCAACAAGTAGCGTCCGTAAAGTACTTGGGTGTAACACTTACTAATAACCTTTCCTGGAACTCTCACATAGATAACATCTGTTCACTCGCATTCCGTAAGCTTTGTTATATAAGGCATAAACTTCGAAACGCCCCCGCTAACGTTAAGCTCTTAGGTTACAATACTCTAATTAGACCCAAGCTTGAATATGCTTGCATAATTTGGGACCCGTATACTAAGTCTAACATAAGAAAGCTCGAGAACGTTCAAAGGAAAGCAATTAGATTCATATATTCAAAATATCTACCCACTGACTCCCCCTCATACTTGATGCGTGCTAACGGTATTGAAGAACTACAGGTAAGAAGACGAAATTTTCGTTTAGATTTTCTTTCATTACTTCTTAATAATAAACTCAGACTTGACCCTTCTGCTTATCTTTCCCCAATGCCAACACGGAATACACGACACTATCACAAAGCTCTTTTAAAACCATATTTTGCCCGGACTAACTCATTCAAGTTTTCCTTTTTCCCACGCACCATATCTGACTGGAACTCATTAACCGAACCAAATCAACCCTGAAAAACAGACGCGTTCCTCAGCCATCTTTGATATTGCGTATTATGTATTTTTTCTCCTTTGTCTTGCATTGCTGTATTGTTGTTTTACTACATTATCTTTGCTGTATTGTATTTTTGTTGCTTAACTTTGGTTTTTGTGCACCTGCCCTTCCTGCTTGGACCTAACCATGGTCTGCAGTATGCACATAAATAAATAAAAAAATAACGCGACGCGCGCAATCCTTATCGGCGAATTCCGTCCCAGCCTCATCCTTCATGCTTTTCTTTCCCATACAGCCTCCACAAAGATACAAACACAACTCGTACAAAACGAAAAAAGCAGGGCCGCCCACTTTCACTGCGCACAAACCAGCGGCGAAACCCCTGAAGCCCCCGAATTTATTCTTCGGTGGAATCAACCTCGCCAGCTTACGTCAGGCAATGTTCGCGCCATCTCTTTCTGTTCCCGTTCCACGGAGCATTTCTGCTCACGTTCACAGCACACAGAGACAGAAACAAAGCATGCAAATGTGGTGACAGAGTGGCCCCCTTCTATGCCCGTCGCTGGTGCGCACGCGACCCCCTCCAAGCACCGCGTGTCGGCTCCGCAACAGCGCGACCTCCTCGCCACACCCACCAATTCTGTGCAAAAGCATTTTGAAGAGGAAAGATTTATGATTTTCATACATTACGCGATTTCAGTATAGAATCAATAAATCCGCAGATCACCCCTCGGCCGGCGTGCTTTTTTTTTTGCTATAACGTCTTTGCTATCGTAAAAAAAGTTCCCGATTGGTTTTCTGAAGGCAGTCTTAACAACTCGATGCGAACGATAGAAAAACTCATATTTTGCTACGCATAGCTGGAATGGACTTTTATCTCCGGTATTTCCGCAACACTACTTACAGCATTCCAATATTCAAAAATTTTGTCCAATAATGCTGGACATGCGTAATAAACCACCGTTTCATGCTGTCCCTCACACGCAGCATTTGTTTCAAAACTGCCGGACGACGAACCCCTTGCAAGAAGACAACCAGGGTGTGAGATGCTAACTCAAACCGCAGCCGGTAGCAGGTATACAAAGGACACTGGCAGAGAGCCAAACTCGATTGTGTCTCTACCTGCCGCTGGGCGGAGCGTCGTTCTTGCTTTCGAGGCGCCCTATACCATGCATGGGAGAACAAAGTTTCACCCATATAAAAAGCAGTGGTGCATTTTAATGAAAGTAATTCCTCCGAAATAAATTAACTTCGCTCGTGGTGAAATTACTGCCCTAAATTAATTGCATATTACGCAACTGGTTGCCAGAGTAATAGATTAGGTTATAGATTAGAGCAAAAAGTAATTTATTTACGAAAACTTGCGCACTGCCATGTCTGTTCACAAGCTCTTAGCATTTTCAACAACAACCTCGACAAAATAAACGGTAATCGACACCGCACACCGGGCTGCAGAGGCGGCGTCGGCAGCCACCACCTGTTCGAACCGAAATTTCGGGGCCTAACTTGGAGCCAAGTGGAGAATGAAAACTAAATAACAGAGAACGGGTCTACCAGCAATTTATCCGTTGTGCATGCATCCACCACCACCAGGAAGGGCCAGCAGGAGCGGAGGGGGCTCATCTTCGGCGCGGGCACCAAAATAGCGCGCGATGGGGCGGTGTGGGCCGGAAGGGTTTCCCCGCCGAACGGGGAAGCCCCGCGGTGGAGGCGGCGACCGTCTCTATCGGCTCGCCAGCTGCACGGCGCGGCAATGAAGGGTTTCCAGCCCAAGTCAGCGCCATTGTGACGCTTCGACCAGAAACATGGCTGCAAACAGGCGCCATTCACTCCCCACCCACGCGCGGTGCGGATTAAGTGTGGCCGGCGATGAACGGCAGCAAGCGCCGAACGTGCGTGTTAGGCTTAGGAGGGTCACGTTCGAGTGCTTTTGTCAACAGCATGCTCACACGCCGGTGGCCGTGTATCGGCTCAAAGGGTTGTCCGAATCGTCTTCCTCGGTGACCCCGCTCACCACCCCCTCCTCCCTCAGTACGCTTTTGTAGGGTTTGATTATGGTTTGGTTGCCGTCGGCCCCCCGAACTGTGCTCAGTCGTCAGATCCGAATTTCAGCCTTTCTGTTGCTTCGAGGAAGCCTTCATTTGCGTCGCTATGTGCGCTTGGAGACCCCGCGTAGCGACTGGGCTTTCCTTGGAGGAAGCGCCACATTTTTGAGGTCTCCTCTTCCAATATCCACGGCTCCATACTACAAGACCCCCTCAGGTCGTACACATTTTGCTGCACTGGAACACACAAACGCATTTTGTTTTTTACTGCACGACGACCATCTGGAACTCATCATGGTGTCAAATAACTTGAGTGACGCTTCCAAAATGTCTTTCTTACTTTGTAATTAGTTATCCGCATTCGCGAATCTTTCTTCTTGTGGAGGGATAATTAATAGGGAACGACACAAGCGTGCCTTGCCGCCCCCTTCATCAGGAATTGAAGCCAAGGATGATAGGCGAAAGGCAGCCCCACCAGAAGGCGTAGCAAGATACAGATAAAGCATGTACGACAGCCTTTGCCAAGAGTTAAGGGCCCACGGGGGAGGGGGCTTCGCTCCTAAGCCGCGTAGTGCTGCTCTTGTAACGTCCGTATAAGAGCTCTGTCTCTTGGACGGGGAAGGGTTTTTCTCACCTTCAAGAGTATTCCAACGCTGGGGACTTATAGCGAGCTAAATGGACCAGAAACACGCCGTCTCGGCCTCTGAATTTTCCATAAAGGGTGCACACTGAAGAAACATCTTACAAACAGGAGCAGGCAGCCAGTACCCCCCCCCCCCCCCCCTCATTTAAGCGGACTATGCAGAGCAAGCACACATGTCGGCTGCTGCCGCCCTGGCATTTTACCGCGCAGCTTGAGCGAGCGGCCTTTCCCGCAGTGACGGCGACGAGTGTGTGTCGCAAGCGCGGTCTTCCCCCCTCGTCCTTCTACCGCTCTGTCCGCCCTCCGGTGCCCGACGATTGCCGCGCAGCAGCTTCATGCCTCCTCAGGGGCTGACCCTGGCATGTCGCCAGGCGCCTGCGCGCTGGACGCCGCGTCACCGAATCAGCGCCGGCGTCACGCCGAGCGAGCGTTCGCCGCATTGGAACGTCGCATCTTGTTGACACCGCCTTGTTGTGGCGCGCGCTCTGCGCAACCCTTTGGCTGCTGACTCCCGCTTCTTCTCTCCGGCGGTGTGCCGCCGCGTCGATCGGAGGCCCCGCGCAGGGGGCGCGGCGACGCGTCGGCTCCTCCCTGCCGCTGCGCAGCCGGTGAACGCTGGCACAAGCGAGCTGCGATGACGCCTGCTGCAAACATTCAAACGGCGCCTCGACCGTCGGCCCGAATCTTTTACATAGAGCACAGCGCATGCGCGAGCAAAATGCTGTCACCGCAGCCCTGCAACGACCTGGAAATTCATTTAAGCGATGTAGAGCAAAAACTATTCTCATCCATACTTGGAGTCATAGTTGATTGCGTGCTCCTTTCATACTATTTGCAGTCATGGACATATGTTAGCGGGATGTGGGTTCGCGGAAAAAAAAAATGTTTCTGCGCGGTCGGACAAAGCAGGTGCATGAAAAGCACACGTGCTCTAATCTCTGGAAGAAAACCAGTGGACTGACTGGCCAGGCAGGGCCGCATTGTTTTCCACGAAACCGCATCCCGCAAACTTTTGCCGATGATGTACATTACGCGCCTAAGGTGCGCGAATTGTAGAGCCGTGGCATTATCGTCGCTAGCCTGGTGATCATGCATATTTCCTGTCTTTTCGCTTTATGCTGAGTATATACTTTCGGTGGTATCAGTAAAAAATGAAGGTCACGGAAGTTGGTCGCATGTATACCGCGCTTGCTGCCCGCGAAGCCGCAGAATCGCCGGGCTGGGAACACACGCACTCTCTCACAGAGGGAGCCGTCCGGTATTCTCCCCTTTCGCTACACAGCTGGAAGTTCCCCGAGAAGGCACACATCGACCAGCGTGCTGATGCGTCAGGACATCATCCGGGCTCATGAATCGCAGCAACATCCTGGACGCAGTGCGTGGCAAGCGAGGAGTGGTCGTAGAAGCGGAGCATCATCCCACGGGCAAGGCCTCCCTTCGGTGGGAGTGAGCTGAGGGCCGGCATCCTCCAGCCGCACGCTGTAATCACCCTCCTCAGTTATCTCGCCAACGACAGGAGTAGAAACGAATGCACTTTGTTGTGCGCATCTAATCTCCGATGCTTGCGAAAAATGCATTTTTTTTTTATTGTCAGTGCAGCGCTGTGCCTCATATTCGCCAGCTTTCGATGTCGACTAAGAGTTAACGCCGTTACGAACCGAAAAGCTTCCGTCGTCGGTGGGCAGGCGGCAAGCGGCTTGCACCTAACTTAAATGGCGTGAGGCCAGAGTATCACCGCCTTTCCGTTGGCTTCTCATAAGAAAAGCAACAGTTAGCCTCTCAATCCCCGTGCTGCAACCACTAACCGGTACGGCCTCCACCGAAGCGGCCGCAGTTCCGAGGCGGCGGCGTTGCATGCGTCCGTCCCAGGGACACGCGTGAATTGACCGGAAGCACCGTCAGAGAGGGCAGAGGCGCTGTGTGCCATCGCAGGCGTGTGATCGGTGCCCGGAATCGCTTACCCTGCGTAACCGTGTACGCCACTCAGTCTGCGCCGTCCTATTCCTTTACGAATCTTCTCAAGCAGCTTATTAAGGGAGAGGTGAGGAAAACGTCGTGAGACGCTGCTTCCGACCGGCAGCTCGCCGACGCGTCTGCCTTCGCATACGACTGCCTGGACGAACTCCACTGCAGCCACGCGCACAGCAGACAAGCGTCGAATGTGGCATTCACGCGCTGCAGTACACGATCTGAAACGGTCCATGCGCTGAATGCACGGCAAATAAAGCTGTAAGCACGAGCGAAGAGGACGCACCCGACGAACGCATGCAAGCGGGTTTGTTGCGTCCATCTGTTTCCTGCCACTTGGTTGTGCGAGGCTTGATGACGCCCGATGGTATCGCTTAACGAAGCGCCACATCGGTTCCCTAACGAGGAGCTTCCTCGTCTTATTTATCCTGAACCTGAGTTACACTAACGTGGGCACCGATTTTGTGCGAGACGGCAGCACATCTTCCCCCAGGAAGAACAGATGTGTTCATATGAAGGTGTACGCAAACCCTTCACTGTTTTCCTAGGGCGCAGCTGTTAACAACAGCCCTACCATAACAGCACGCCTTCCCTACGCTGTCCCCATTTAGTACACACTCCTGCCTTTAGCACAAACTATTCCGAAAACAGCCTGAGGCGGAATTTGGAACTCGGTGCTAAAAAAAATATGAGTCGCTCCCGCGTCCGGTGACACGCAAGCGCTCGAGCCAAACGGGCTCCACTGCTGCCCCATTAGCCATGCATGGAGCTGCTCGCTTTGTGGCCTTACCGCTGTTGAGCTGACGCGCCTCAGCGGGACTCTGGTCGCGCGCGAAAAAGCGAGCGTCAAAAAGGTTATTGCGCGTCGCAAAAGAGGGAGCACGTGTGGCCTTAAAGGTTGCGGCATGTTTTGAGCGGATTAACTGCGACGATTTATTTATGCAGCACACGAGAAGGAGATGCCAGGTGATGAGTGTCTGAAATAAACGGCTTAAAACTATTCCCTGAGCCTCCAGGAAAAGCTGCTCCGTTCGATGGACAGGACAGAGAATGCGCACGGAAACTGTGGGACAGCAAAGTGCAGAAAACGGACAACAGAGACTGTGCGCGTTCAAGTGCGAGCATAACGCTGCTTTCCTTCTTCGTAAAGAAGGAGTCCCTTGTAATTAATGCGCGCATACGTTAGCTTTTGTGGCTACAGAGCAAGGTGGATCTACTGCGTCGACTCTCCGTTTCGGAGCACTAGAAAGCCACACTGATTTTTAGATGAACAGAAGAACCGCGATCCAGCAACAAAAAGCATAGCTCCATAAGGAGCATCGAACCGCATATGCGGACACACAAGCCCTTTATACTCGAGTGGCAGGGGCTGACGGTTCACTTTTGATCCTTTTCAACATGCCCCATCATAGTAGAAGACCGCATGGGCCAATGGCTTGAAAATTTGGAGCCCTGTGCGCGAACCATCTGGCATCAGCTCACAGTGAACCAGACTGTGCCCAGGTTTCTCTCCCGTCCTGTCTGCGAACTGAATCCAGAAAGGAAGCACAACTTTGGCAATACGAACCGTAACCGTGTCCCTATAATCTCGGAAGTCATTTAAACGTGCCGAGCTAGCATCAAGGTATCTTCACGCAAGGCGGCACATCAACAGCCACGTATGCAACTAAATAAATTTCCCGTCGGGCAGCGCGTGCCTGAAAACGACCACAATGCGGCTACAACGGCGATCCAGGGAGTCGTGCACGCCACACGGAGCCCAGTCCTCCAAGAGCAGCCCCCCTTACCTGGGCCGACGATGGAACTCCTTTTCGCGACGCGACGGCGGCGGTGAGGGGGGGTACCAGCAGCAGCTAGGCCGCGGCAGCCGGCGGCTGGGCATGCCGGCGAGAGACTGACTCCCGGACAACCCTTTCCGGGGCCCCACAGCGCAGGACGACGGGTATTTTCGGGGGAGCAACCCTTTCCGCCGCGCGCCCTTTCGAGCCCCGCGCCGAAGAGAGGAGACAGGGGGGGTCCCGCCGCCAAATTTGGGTCAACTACCTGAAGAAGTTCCGCTGCAGAGGCACCCCTTCTTCCGACCCGCCAATTGCTCACAACCACTGCGCGTTCGGTGCAGCCTCGCTTTCTCGAAAAACGTTCGGCTCGGCGCGTCTGAACCACACGGCGGCTGCCCACTTCCGGCCCACTCTCCCCGCCGGCGTCGTTTTCGATCATCGGGGCAGCTCCTCTCAGCAGAGATAGCGACTGCGTCCAGGGCACGCAACGAGAGGCCGTTTTGTGCCCCGCGATAAGCGGCGCGCCGAGCTGCGCTTTCAGCTCGAGCAGCCTCCGGCCAACTCTTCTCCCCGGCCGCACTCCTGGTGGCGCAGGAATATTAACGTGCTGCTGAGCGCGCTACCACGAGTCCGTGAAACCTCTTGTACGGATTGGCTTTAAGCCTCATACACCGCACCGTTTCAACAACTTGTCGCATGATTGCATAAATTGTTTCCTCACAGGGCTGATGTGAGGCAGTGTTTGAGGGCACGAAACATGCGAGCAGTCGTCGACACCGAGGCGCGTATGCGCCCACGCCACCTATAAGCCAGCAACAAGGTGGTCCAATCTTACCAACCCTTCTTTGCTCCGTGCAGAAATAAGAACTGTGCAGTGTGTATGTGTATCCTGCAGCCTGAGGTCACTTCAGTGACCGTCGCTGATTTCCCACAGCGTGCTCCGATGATGTGACGTCAGTGGTTGGAGGACAGCGACCAGGGGCCACCTGCGCGGTGCACAAGGCCTCACTGCAGCCACTGTGCGGCCGCAAGGGGAGACGGAAGACGCGGCATTCGGGTCTATTTCCGGGACGGCAAGAGTTGAGGCCGCGTCCCCAACGCGGGGCCCCACCAGGCGGCTATTTCGGGGCGGGGTCCCTCTTCTCCGTGGCAGCACCCTCTTGGTCTTCAGCCACGCGGGCGTCGTGAATGTTTCAGGTGGCCACTTTCGCCTGCTGCATGCGCAGCCTTTGACCGCAGGGGAAACCCGGCCGAGTGCACGACGCGAGCATTTTCTACCCCTTCGCAGAAGATGAACGCGTGTATATATGCAGCCTGCCCGCCTGTTTTCGATGGGCGTCCCATGAAAACCGCTATGACTTTTGCCCTCTGTGGTGCGCGCGTGCTGTACTGCGTTGCTTCCACCTTCCCCTCCATTCACTCTTGCGAGTCGCGGAAGAGTTGCGACCGTTTCGGTCGAAAAGCGACAGACGCTCACTTTACAGCCTCGCGAGTCGCAAGCCGCTGAACCAATGAGCGAGCGAGCCGATCTTTCGGCAACTTGGCCGCCCGCGGGCGCGCCGGGCGACGAACTGCGCTGCTCCCTGGCTGCCGTAGTCGTTAAGCCTGGCCGGCTTCACATCGATGAACTGGCCAGCGCTGCAATACTCTCGTCTCATAGCAAAATAAAGATTCCGCGACGCCTTCAGCAGAGGAGCCAGCAGGCGAGTCGCTGCAGCAATGTGTTGCCCTTCTACCAGCTACTCCCGCGACCCTCACAAATGATTAATTTTTGCCCACGGCTTGCTATGAACGCGAACAAACACATGCTAGCGCAGTTTTCTCACGCTGGCCCGGTCCCGAACGTCGTCATGACTCTTGTGTCACATGAAAGCCGCATCACGACGTCCTCCTTTGCGCTCGGGTCGTCGTGAATAGCGAGGAGCACCTGAGGAGACAGACCGCAGAACACGCGCAGGCGAACTCTCCAAAGACGTCATTCCCGAGAGTTCTCGTGTCAAACGAGACTCGCAGTCAGGATGTCAAACAGGCATTTTTTCAGGTTCGGTTCAGGTTCGGGTTCACGTCTTTTGGGTTCAGTTGCGTTCGGCTCCGGAGCAACATTCCGTCCGAACCAGTTCAAACGAGCCCTGAAAGTTCGACCTTGTTGTGCTTTTTACTTTCCTGTGTGGCATTGGTAAAGAAAGACTGCTAAGTTTGTTTTATGCGCGTTGTGTTCACTTTTATTATTTAATTTACTGTCAGCGGCACAAAGTACAGGAATTTACGCCAAGAACCGTAAAATCAAACAACTTAAAATTAATGCAAATCGACTATGTATACGCTAGAATCCATCTAATGAGCGACATAAGGCGCAAAGCTGGTGGACTTTGCACTTGCAAAGCCCTCAAGCTCGTGCAGTTTCAGCCTCAGGGCAGCAACAGGCGAGGCTTGTGTCAGTGCGGAATTTCTTCCACGCAAAACACTTACGCGGGCGCCGTCAGCACATGCGCCCTCTACCTCACCGCAAACTATTGAGTGAGGTGCCTTTGCACCGCCCCAGAACCGACTTGCCAATCACCTCACCACACCTCCAAAAAACCCCTCCCCCGCGACCTTCCAGTCATGTGCGGCCTAGTGACTGCTTCAATAGCGTTGTTATTTACTTTGCTGAGTATACTGCAAATAAGCTTATTTTTTGTTCTTCTGTCCTTGCTTATTCCTATCTCTTATGTATATTGTAAGGTGCACTGTTCTGATAGCATTCACGGCGTTTATGGTCGCTCATTAATATTACTTCTCCTGACGCTTGTACTTCGTTTTATATGTTGTGTACTGTTTGTGTTATGTTCGACAGTATAACGCCGGACAAAGTAGTTTCTATGAACTGGTGAAAAGGAGCAGCCGGAGCCGCTATGCGGCACCAACCTCTCCATTACTGTTCATGTAAGTAAAAAAAATATAAAAAAATTACATTCAGATCACGTCTTACACTATCAGATTTCACCCTGTAATGCAAGACTCCGGACTTCCTTGATAACTTTATCGTTTTCACATGGCTACTTAGCACGTAGAAAAGCCCCGTGATGGACAAACACGCTGCGCTAATTCAACCTCTTGTCTGGTTGCCCTTTCTTGAGGTGTGCGCTTCCAGGAATTTCGATGTCTGGGCGGAGTATAGTGGAATGGTGGTAACGTGAACCCGTATGCTCACGTTCAACCCGCTCAATTCGACCCGGTCAAGTAAGACACGAGGAAGGTCAGGGATGCAACCGTTATTCCACGCAGCGATTGAACCAAGTTAAACCGAAGGGCGGCCGAGTAGTCTGAGGCATCGGCAAACAAAGCTTCTCTCTTTTCGGCGGTGCTGGTGGGTTAGAGTATGCTAGTTCTCTTTTACTGCGTTAGCAATGTAGCCACGTTTCCCAACATAATCCTTGGTGCGTGTGTGCCTCCACCCTTCCTCAAGCCCTACCCTTGAAGCCCACACCGGTGAGCGCATATCCGGGAGCACATTGGTAAAAATGCCCATCGCAACCCACCACCCACAGCAACCATCCAGAAGCTTTACCCACCACCAACATTCAACGTAAAACATCCGCCAAAAGCCTCACCCACCTGCCACCACTTTCCAGCCTCCAGAGGCAGCCGCCAATAAGTACCCTTTCGGGCGCCCGCCTTTATTTCATCTCCCAACCACATTCCTTCACGCACCAAACAACCACTTCCACCATAGCTGATTCAAGGCCTTCTAGACGAACGGCCTCCATGTACCCCCTTCCACGTACCTTCAGCCCACAAAAAGCCTAAACCGACTACCCAACTCCGCACTACGAAAACACCCCCGATGGATGCCCCTCCAGCACTCACTGGTAAAAATGCACCTCCCACCTTCGAGCCTGCACCCAGAACCTGCCCACCTCTTTTTTCTATAAATCCTTCACACACACAACTCTCCGGAAGCACCGCCCGGTGGGTGCCCCTTATAGGCACTCACCGGTACAAATACACCTCCACCTACGAGCCTGCACCCACAACCTGCCCACCTCAATTTTCTATAAAGCCTTAACACACACACACATCTCTCCGGAAGCACCTCCCGGTTATGTGCACCCTCTGACACTCACCGGTAAAAATACACCTCCCACCTACGAGCCTGCACCCACAACCTGCCCACCTCCATTTTCTATGAAGCCTTAACACACACACACACATCTCTGCGGAAGCACCTCCCGGTTATGTGCACCTTCTGACACTCACCGGTAAAAATGCACCTCCCACCTACGAGCCTGCACCCACAACCTGCCCACCTCCATTTTCCATAAAGCATTCTCTCTCTCTCTCTCTCTCTCTCTCTCTCTCTCTCTCTCTCTCTCTCTCTCTCTCTCTCTCTCTCTCTCTCTCTCTCTCTCACACACACACACACACACACACACACACACACACACACACACACACACACACACACACACGCACACACGCACGCACGCACGCACGCACGCACACGCACGCACGCACACACACACACACACACACACACACACGCACACACACACGCACACACACACGCACACACACGCACACACACACACACACACACACACACACACACACACACACACACACACACACTCACTCACTCACTCACTCACTCACTCACTCACTCACTCACTCACTCACTCTCTCTCTCTCTCTCTCTCTATCTCTCTCTCTCTCCCGAAGCACCTCCCGGTGAGTGCATCTTCGGGCTCTCGCCGATAAAAATGCACCTCCCACCTATATGATCCTCCAGCCACTACATCCCGAGAAGGCTCTCACCCTCCATACGCCTCCTCTTAAACAGAAGGTACAGTGATATCCAATTAAAAGACTGAATAGGAGGCGATAAGTGTACTATAGGATCGAAATGCAAGTACATTAGTCAGATCACATCACCTACATTCACTGGAAGTCAGTTTTATAGGGGGGGAAATAGGGAAAGAACCTAAGGAGAGCTTCAAATGGGCCTAGTTGGTTTGTAATCTTCGGCATTGTTATTGCGCTACTCATGGTTTACACAAACAAGAACGACACATACAGACAGGGCGCGAACTATCAACTGATTTTATTGCGTGGGAAATTCGTTTTATATGAACTGTTAAGATGAAAAAAAGAAGGGACACAAAAACAAGTAGCTTCATGGAGACGAGTTGTCTAATCTTCTGCTGACCGGCATGCGTGGAGGATGCAGTCTCTACACTTCCTTAAAAAGTTAATCTCTCGCTTCGTCAGCGCTACCGAGGGGTCGCTTACGCAAGTGCCTTCCTTTTCAGACGCCATGCAAAATGCTTCATATAGCTCCCTTTGAATTTTATCTTGGGATCGAAGGACGACAGTCGTGTTATCAAGCAATGGCTTACAGTTTTTGCACTTGGAGCAATGCGCCGCCAGATTACCCGATGCAGGAGCCAAGCCGCATAACCTGCGATGCTCCCGGAGCCGTCCATTTAGGCATCGTCCCATCTGGCCGACATATGCCCTGCCACATGATAACGGTATCTTGTACACGACTCCGGAGTTGCATGCCACAAACTTGGTCGCGTGCTTGACCACACACGTGCTCTCACTATTCCTTGGCTGTGGGTTGTTCACTTTAGCACACAAATTTCTCAGTTTGGCGCAGAGAACACATCTGCGACATTATGCCTTTCGGCAACTTTCTTAAGCCTATGCGAGACGGCATGTACATAAGGCAATACAACCGGCCTCTTATTTCTGTCCCGCTGTTTTTGTCCTTTTGTTTTCCTTTTACGACTCTCTTTAGAACACTATCAGCCACTGATACGAGCATCTGTGTGGGATAGCCCAATGCTTTCAGGCGATCAGCTTGCAAGTTGATGCTGTCACTAACTTTGTGATGACAGGACTTCTGCCTGTCAGCAGAAGAAGATTAGACAACTCATCTCCATGATGAGTTTGTTTTTGTGTCCCTTCTTTTTTCATCTTAACAGCTCATATAAAACGGATTTCCCACGCAGTAAAATCAGTTGATAGTTAGCGCCCCATCTGTATGTGTCGTTCTTGTTTGTGTAAACCATGAGTAGAGCAATAACAATGTCGCAGGGAAAGAACGTTTCACTCCCTCCTTTATCCCTTCCCTTACGGAGCGGTTCGGGCGTCCACCGAGATATGTGAGACAGTAAGTGCGTCATTCGTTTCCCCAAAAAACTGTTTTCAAAGAAAAACAATTTCTAACATTAGTCACATGTCGAGGTCGGAGTCAGTGTTCTGTCCATTTTGCTATGGCTCGAGCCGATCTAAAGGCTTTAGTTAGCCCCCCTACAACGCCTTGATCAGGCCGCTTTGGATTGCACATTTAGCAAATAGGAGCTGCGTGTCTGTATCCGTGAGCAGCGCGGTACGGTGTATGCTGGAGGGACTGTATGGGACTCTCCCTGTTTCAAATGCAGCACATAATCAAAGTAAACGGGTGAGGTCCGCGCTGCAGTGGAGTCCGTGCAGTGGAGCCGCAGTGAAGCTTGATCACCTTACCGCGGTTATGCCGAGCCGTCGCCATTTCTCCAGAGTATATGCGGTATATGCCGAGTCAGCATAAACCTTACTGATGAAGACGTCATCGTTTTTTTTTTTTTACAGCGAAGTTGTATACCTCTACCATCCAAGGAAATTTTCGTGTCGTCGGCGTCGTCAGCAAAAAACCCCAGGAGTAGAAAATACCCAACAGCATAGATATCGTGTATCATACTGATCATAAAAGAGTCGTAATGCAAAAGAAAATTTTAAAAAATTAAAATCTTATCAATTAAAAACAAAAATAAGAAAAACAAATAAAAGTAAATAATAAAAGAACATATAAATGGTAAATCTCCTTTGAAAACAGGCATACAACATAAAGCTAAGTACTCGTTTTGATTAAGGAAAAACACAAAACAAGCATCAAAACCACATGATGGATGACAAGGTGCGTGTGAACAATGGGAACACCGTTTCACCAAAGCAACTCAACCAGCCACCATGCATTCATGGTTCATGCATTGATTCAACCTTAGCAAAGACTATCTCTGCAGTTAGAACTGAAAATCTCAGTGTATATCATACTGATCATAAAGCAGTCGTGGATGTCGTTATGAAGTATGCAATAAAGGGTAATAGAAGTAAATTTCACTTGTCTCTCGTTTCACTCTTTGTAGAGCCACGTGTGTGAATTTTCAAGTGACGTCGCAATGAGTAGTCGGGTGTCGTTTTACAGCTTTGCTGTCCAACCCCTTAACAGCGTGGATTGGAGACGATTTTTTTTTTTGTCTGGCAGATGCCCGTCTGAACACATTTTTTGGAATGTTGAGGGATAAATTCTGCTTGAAGTTCGCCGTGGCTACCAGACGACTTCTGCTTTAGTTTTGCCGAGAATGGGTGCTAAAGGCATTTGATTCAATGCAGCCGAGGCGGCTGTGATTTCTCCTCGTGTGCCATCGCCCCAGCGTTCTAGGAAAGAACACCAATAAGCTTAAGCCGTTCGCCTCATGCCCGAAGGACCACAACTCGAAGTGCGACAGCCAGAGGCGGATATAAGCGGCCCGAACAGAGAGTTCAATATTCATCAGCGTGAAGAAGCCGGCCACTTGCGATTGACTTTTTTTTTTTTATAGCCATAACCATTTGAGCGCATCGGCATTGCACAAAAGCGTTTCGTCGCAGCTTCATTTCATTGCAGTAGCATTTTTCTGTGCGCAATCATTCTGGAATGTGCCAGCGAGCGCATGGACTTCAAACGCACGCCTTCCCAAATCCCGCAGTTCTCTCCACCGCTGCAAATTCACGCAACCCTCTCCCACATCACGCTGGCCTTTGCCGTCTCCCCCTTCGCCTTACTGAGGAGCAGTGCTGCGCAGCTCGAAGCTCAGGATCGGCTCGGCTGACTGGGTCGCCGAGGCGCATTTATGCGCTTGACCCTCCTGCGGGATATTGACCTGCTGTGACGGGCTTCCACTCAGCTGGTAAAGTTTATTGTCTGCATGCCGCCTTGGTGCAATCGCTATTCAACTAAGTCTCTCATAAGTATCTCTGCCGCTGCCCGTCTTTTAAAGGCTCCCGTTCAGCAGAGAGTGCGGCGTTGGGTCGCGAGAGTATACGGACCGACCAAAAAGGTATCGAGTCGCACACGCATGAAAATTGAACAAAACAAATTGTGGTTGCATGACCGCAACGTCATTACGACAAGTAAGCATACAAAGTAAATGAATGAAGACACGTTAATTCGTGCGGCTGGGTTAAAGCTGGGT
The DNA here is from genome assembly GCF_052857255.1 of Amblyomma americanum. Classification (NCBI taxonomy): domain Eukaryota; kingdom Metazoa; phylum Arthropoda; class Arachnida; order Ixodida; family Ixodidae; genus Amblyomma; species Amblyomma americanum. The sequence goes on along the minus strand of NC_135500.1, from coordinate 221,795,813 downwards.
ATGTCGTTTGGGTTTCCCCGTAATGTGGCAGCTTACGACTGAATGCTAATGGGTGTGTGCGCTACTAGAGAAGCGCTAGCTAAGGGAGTAGTGATGGTGGGCATAACGTCAGACACGCCCTAAGACTCACATCTAAAATAAAAACGAATTATGGAAAACAATTGTATGCCTTCCAATGAGTAGATATACTTAATAAATTCGTAGAAATTGTTAACTATGCCTGTTCTAAACAGACGTTCAAGAAACAGGTTAAATAAATTTTGCTGAGTGGAAATACTTCCTTTCACGATTAGAGTCATGCTTCTTGATATTTCTGTGGAATTTATTTGATGCAATTGCTCTCGTTGGACTGCACCTTTCACCTGCTTGTGAAGTTTGCTTATGTTTTCTTAGTGCTTGCCCTCATTTATCTCATTCTGCTTTACGCACTGTCAATGGTTTTGTTTTATTCAATTTCAGCACAAGTTAACTACTTTGCATATACTAAGTATATACATTTCCAATTTTAGCAGCATCCGCCTATTGTGTACAATATTGCTGCTTTGTATAGAATATTGCCGGTTATGTAAGAGGGCAACCTTAGCACATTTTTTTTCGTGCAATGGGTTGTTCAACTTGGAATGTGTTAATTCAGTAGTTTTCAAATGGGTTGTTTAACTTTGAATGCGGTAATTCAGTAGCTTTCTGTGTTTGCTGTCGACTCTGAGCACCAGGAGGCTGGAACCTCCGTCAGGCATTCAAATGCCTGTAGTGCCAGCCTCTCCTCGTACCTCAACAACGGTAAAGAGAAATAAAATCCGGAATCCCGAAAAAAAAAAGAAGCGAGTAATAACATGTATGTCTCAGAGGGGTGAGTGTGCGCGAACGACTGTATGCTTACGTCACAAGACAGTGGTATGTCATGTGACCCGGTAACACGAGTAGAGCACGCGATCGGGTAATATGCTAATGAGATCAAGTGGAGTCGCTACGGGGCCCATTAATGCTGTCGCGTCATACCTTTAAAGGCCCCCAAATTTCCCTGCTTATCTCCGTTGCGTGCGACAAAAAATTCTGAAAAAAAAAAGCTCAGCAACTTATGCAACCTCTACGTTCTAATAATAGTAGCATTACCAGAGCTTCAACGTGTAGACAGGACACGAGGGTTATGAGGAGCACTTCAAATGAGACCAGCCGGAGTTCTCCGACGTGCACTGACATCGAACAGCAGACACACGTTTTTGCATTTCGCCACAGTCGGAATGGGGACGGGGCCAGCACCGTGACCGTTGAGCTATCGTGGCGGGTCGTGTTTTGGATCTGAGACGAGGAATGTGTTCGAAAGAACAGGCTGCGCAACGTACCTGGTTGGCTAAATAAGCCCATGTTTCACATACATGACGCAAATAAAGGGAAGCTATTCTCACTCGATGCTTTATGAGCTTGAGCAGTGCTAACAGTTTTATCGAAACTATGTGCAAGCACATGAAAAGGGGAGGCTGTAATAGGCTCTAGAGTTCACGTCAGTCTGTCGTAAAATGCTTTAGAATCGCCAAAAGCACATTACAGAAGCGCCAATTTAGTTATTTTTCTACGTACCAGGGTAAGCACAGTTTTGTTGTCGCGCACTGGGTGCCATTTGCTCACTGCCTAGCGCAGACAGCTTCCGGAGGCTAAATCTACGGGGCAGAACATCTCATTTTGTCTAGAAATAATAAAAAAAAAACGTATACCATGTTGCAAGAAAAGTGCGGCTGAACCGAGTCTCGTACCGGTTCTAAACGGTTCCTTTCAATGTTTCCGGTTCGGCTTCACATTCAAGAAGCCAAAAAAAATATATATATATGGATTCGGTTCGGTTCTGGTTGCGGGCAAAATTACGGATTCGGCTCCGGTTCGACAGCCTGCCCGCAGGTAAACCTTGCAAGCCTGTCGCATGCCCTTTGCGACTCGCAAGTGTGAATGGGTCTTTACAGAGGGGAGGCGTAGGTAATGGTGTAAATTAGATTAGGCGCATACGACCTCGGTCACTGACAGCACTGTGCCCTGTCCTCGCAACACGTATCTCGGATTACAGGGTTGTCGTCATTCAGCGTAAGGCACCGCTTTTGTTGATTACGACAATCGTCAGCGGGCTCGCTCCAAAGCTGACAGCGAATACCCACAACGTATGAACATGAGCTCCCATTCCTGTCTATAGGCGTCACGAGGCCATTTCGGTTATGTTCTGATTGAAACGAAACACTAATAGCGAGGTTTCTTCGCTAGTAACGAGGACACACGGATCTTGACGCAATGGTCATGGATGTCGTGAAAACATAGTTACTCTCAAAACATGGTGGCCTCTTCCTGTATGTTACACCTTATACGGTGTAGAAACCTTCCGTCGCTTTTGCAGATTAATATTCCCTGCACCAAACCTTAATAAAAGGCATCCAGTAAAGATTATCAACGAAGCGTGGTTGGTCAAGGCGCCATCGACTGGCGGTCGACATTATCACGGTTACACGGCTGCGCTGAAAATCCCCCCTTGTTTCGACACGCGCAACGAAGACGCGCGGGGGCGTCGGGTGCCCGGGTACGACGCGCACTGGTGGCGACTCTTCCAAGTGCTCCCAACAAAAGGCGCGCTCTCGCCGTTTCGCACCGAGAAAAAAAAAAAAAGCGCGCGAAGGGCAGTCACTCGGCCGCTGCCAAGGGATCCCGTGGTGGGGGCCACACCACCAGCCCCGTGACCTACAAGGCTTTTTTTTTTTATACTTGTGCATCGTTTCTGTTTTCCTTCAGTCCGTGGACCAACTGGGGACACCTGGAAGCCAGACTTCCGTAAACAGGGCCAGACAAGCGCCCTCTGTCCGCAGGGAAGGGGAGCCTTGGGAGAAAAGAAAGGATTCAGCGCCAGACGGGGGGGGTCCGACAATGGGGAAGCTGCGGGGAGTCCCGGAACTAGGTCACCCTTTGAGCATCTCTCTCCCTCCTATTTGCCCAGCCCCTCACCCTGTCTGGGAATGTCTTCTCAAAGAGTTGGCTGGGAAACCATCGCCTCCCCTCCAGTGGCCGAGGCTGCTTCCTCAACCCGAGCCGAACTCCTCTGCGCCCTTCAGCACCCGTCCGCGGATCCTGTTCGCGGTCAGTGGTGACCCGGAACGACAAGGCTTCGCTCTCGCCTTCCACGGCGGGGCTTTTCCGGCGCCCCAAGAGGGAACAGGTTTTGGCTGAGCGAAATCTGTCTGGCTCGCCTCCTTCGTGCTCCAGTTCTGCGCTCCACGATGCTCGGCTGAGCGGTTGCTATGCGGCCGCTGTCTCGCCGACTTTCGCTGCTTGGAGAGACCCGGCGAGTTGCTGCAGGCACCTATGTCCGCGGACTGGCTTTTGCAAAATCAGGCCGCAAGTATCACACAAGAGAACATGTTAATTTTGCCTCCACCGTTGCTTTTTGCTTAATGAGAAGCCACCGATGCGCTACGCTAGGGTCACTCACGTCTTCAACAGACCAAGAAAAAAGTTGGCGGCACTATTCCCAGCTTGGCCTCTACATGCCCATACTTGCTTTTCCTGCAGCTTGTTCCTTCTCCTGGGGCTTCATCGGAGGATGCCGTGGCGGCTCCGCATAAGGGGAAATAAAAACGAATAAAGCATTTGCCTTGAACAGTCTTTACAGAGACTACTGAACGACTCACGTGACGTCACCACTGCTACAACATGGAGGCCAGTTTTCAAGAGAAGCACGTTGGCTTGCTTGCCACTGCGAAGCCATCATCCGTAAAGAAAGCCGGGGGCGACGTTCGGTGGCTCGAGCAGTAGAGCCGTTTTGGGCGCGCTGAACGTCTGGCTCGAAGAGCAGGCACTTGTGGGCCAAGATAAAAAGGTCATCGAGATAAACCGAAATGGAAGAAGTTGCGCTCTTTCCGGTAACTTTCGACCCGTTCAGTTTACCACCGGGCCAAGGGGTTATCCGTGCGGCAGGGACCAGCAGATAAGGCAGAGCCCTCGCAGTAAAAGGCCGGAGGTTCGTCGCCCAGTTTGGAATGTTCACTTGCGCGCTACGCAGCTGGGATTGCACCGTTGCGGCTGTTCATGACGCAAGCCAACAAAGCATGTGCGTCAATTCAGCTCCCTTTGTCAGCAGTGAGAAATGACACACCACCAGCTGGGCCTGATAGGGGACAACTCCGCGGATTCCGACAACCAATCCCGCGTATTAAAATTTAGAGTCACGCGACCCGCTCGAACCGATTGTGGGTTGGCATGCGCCGCCCTCCCCCTGAACTGACCGAGCTCCCGGCCAACGAAACACCACCGCAAAGCAACGAATTCTCTTAACCGTTTCCATACCATCCGGGTCACTCGTGTTGCGCAACTGGGCCGTTCGTCGCCTTGACAGTGACTGATCGGATCTTAGTGAAAGCAATCGAAAGGACGATCCAAGCAAAGGGCGAACGAAAAAAAAAGAAAGAAATCTCCGAGCATCGACAAGCTCCAGGGCAGAGAGTAATAAGGGGCGAGGACACTGTCGCGCCGATCTCGGCACCACCGCCATTCACTGCGCGTCGGCCATTGTAAAGCGCATGCCGCCCGGATCGACGGAATTGTGTCCGTGCCAGCGTATACATATTGCCCGCGCAAAGCGGGACAGCACGCTCCTGGGCCCTATCCATCCACTATTAATCATATCGGTCAAGAACGCCGGCGGCCCGCGAAGCGCACGCGCGGCTGACTGGCCAATCAGCGGCAGATGTGTTGTGCTGGCGCTGCAGCCCCGGCGTCGTGGCGGCCACCAAGCAAGGACGCCTTTGTGACCTCACACAACGGGCCACGGTCGCTGGGCGTCTCCCCGCTCTCGTCCTTGTTTTGGCGGCAGCCACCACTTTTTCCTTCGCCATGGCAGGACGCCGCCGGTCCCCTTCCCGCTGCAGAACCTCGCCAGCGAGATTTCTTTCTCTCCAACCCCGTTTCCTTTTTGCCGCTGCTTTTGCGTGGCGCGAACGGCGGCGGCGGCTTCCCGTGACGCAAGAGTGGTCGACCCCGTTGAGGAGGTCCGCGGGAGGACGACCTTGAACCGGCGCGGAAAGGAAAGGTCGACGAACTGCGTCGAGCCCCTCCCGTCTGGAAGGGGGCGAGAGAAGCTTTTTGAGACCCCCTTGCCGGTCCTATGTTGTCGAATAGAGGAGGGCAGGGGGCCTGAACAGAGCTGCGAGGCGGGGGGTGACGCGAACGGGCCAGAAGCCTGTTAGATTTCCCTCTTTCTCTCTGCATACCCTCGGTTCTTGGGTCGCCGAGCAAGGCACTCCTGGGGAGCGGACGTCTCTCTGGGCTGGCCATTTTTTTTTTTCGGCACTCTACATATTTGTTTTGGCTCTCGCGCCCGCGTTTCCTTCGTCTGTATGTTTGTGTGGAATGGTTAGGATGGGTGGGATCGCCGGCGAGGAGGAAGGAAGGGGCGTCTGAACGAAGCACCACTGTCCCTTCTGCTGCTGTACCCGCGAACGTAACCAAACAGAAAACCAGGAGAAACAAAGGCTCCCTTACTTTTTTTAGAGTAAAGAAAGGAAAGACGCCCCCCCCCCCCCCCACCCTCTTTCTTTTTCGGAGTTGACAAAGAGTGGTTGAATAAAAATTGCCAGTGAGAGGCATTTTTCCTCGAAAAGTGAGTGAACCCTGTGGGTCACCAGTTCGCAGACTCCAGGACTTTATATAAATGCAAAAGAAAAAAATCTGTCCCGAGTTCTGTACCTACACCTTCTGGCAAACGCTCTCAGCTTTGGGCGGTGGAGCATGTCGATTCGCGCGTTCCTGGAAATCGCGCGGGAAGCGCACAATAATGCGGTTTCCGAGGGCGTTGTCGCTCATCTGCTTGTGTGCGCGGGAAGCTATACCAACGGCCGGGGCAAGGGCTGCTTGTCCCATGCGCGTCAATGACACGCATACAGATTGAGGGGGCACTGAACTTTTTTCGTGAGACTCGAAAATCCCGTTGCACGAGGTCAAAGGTCAGCGAATTTGAACAGCGCATCCCGAGTTATGTACTAGAAACAGTGACATTGTTCGCCCCGACGCCACGCTTTGACACCTGTCCCTGCAATTAGCATAACGGCCGGTAGTGTCCGTGTTCTCCCGACCGCTGTCGTGAAATTCTCGGAGAGCAGCCCAAAAGGAAAGGCCCAAGACGGCGTTGTGCTTGACGAATGGAAAATTTGACTGCAATGTCGAGAGAGGAGGAGGAGGAAATAGGGGTACGTTTGGTGGCGTCCTACATTCGTGTGCTGTAAGCAGCAGGGTAACGCTGAGGTTCTTGACGCGAGTCCAGCAAGCCAACCTCACGATGATCTTTAAAGTGTGTCGAGGCCGGGGCATTGTTTCTTCTTTTGTTTTTCTATCTTAAGGTGTGATTGTGTGCAGGCGCAAATCCACACCGAAGCTTTCAATTTCCACCTCTTGCGGTCTCGTGTAACCAAGTCGCTCTGGTTGCATTTGTCTGCGCTGCTGCCTCGGCGCGTCTATGAACTCAACTTGAAAAGCGTTCCTGCCGACAAAGAGGGCACCGACCATGAAGCAGGTACTTTATTATCGCTACTTTTGTGGTGAGCATCGAACAGGCGCTCAAGGCGTGGACGCTTGAGGGAGTGAGGGCGAGGCGCCTGCCAGCATACCAACGGTGTCTGCGTTCCAAGCCGAGACAAGTGCATTGGTCAGGTCACGCCGAGCGCAGGGTTTCCCTTTCTTCCCGCCAACATGGCCGCCATCGCGCGTTCAGCCAGTTCCGGACTTCCTTCGTGGCGACTAGTTGCACTTGCGGTCTTCACCCCCTTTCCCACTTCGGGGGTGGCTTGCCTCTTCTCCAGACGCGTCTGCATTCTGCAAGTAGGGTTCGTCGAACCCGCCAGCGAGCGACCTCCTCGTCGCTCAGCTTCTTCTGCTCTGGCTAAGCAGGATACCACTTTTTTTCCTGTCTCTCTTCTCTTGCCGACAGAACCGTCTCGCGTATTCCCCAAGAGGAAACTGGTTTTCGCCTCCTGACACCCCTCTCTCCCTCGCGCATTCGACCCCCGCCATGAACACCCTTTCCAGACTGCCTGGACACCCTTCCCGCCGTGCTTCTTCGTGGCTGTCTTCAATGCTCCCGTTTCTTTGCTTCTGATTCCTTCAGGAGTTTGGTTCCCTCCTTTCCCCGCCGCAAACTAGCTTCGTTCCTTTATGTAGCTACTTCCACCGTGCTTTGCCCCCTTTCAACTAGGCAGCGTGGCGGGAACGACATTGCGAGACTGGAGAGTGTTTACGGCGTCTGCGACCACCCTGCGAGGACGGTGCTGAAGCGGTGGCGCTGCAGTCGCAGGAGCGGTGCACTAGCTTGCCGTCAGGGAAGCCGCATGCGTCGCCATCTTGTGGTAGCATGAGGAGACGCTCGTAGGAGCGGCATCCAGACCAGTTTTCAGCAAGGACTGTGCATACCACGTTATGGAACGGCGAAATAGACAACTGTCGGGAGCTTCTGTTCCATTTGGTACCAATGCAACGGTCTGCGCATTCGACAAAATCGTACTATGAGGCACTTAAGCAACACAAACAGTGACACAAACAGTTATGTTGCCGCTTAATATATTTCTTTCCCATCAGAAGAAAAAAAGAAAAGGTGAGGCACAGAAGGCGCATTTTGAAATAAGAGTATTTGCTCAACAGAGACGCAGTGGTTACAACTTCATTGCCATAAAAGGGAAGGGGTTAGTTGTGGCTGGGGCGAGTCCAGTGTGGCCTCCAGTGGCGGCGACCTCTTGAGCTCGCGTGATGAGGGCGTTGTTTTTCTTGAACTGGCCAAGAGCTTAATTGTCCCATTCCTTCGCCTAGGGAGCTGGCAAGAGTGTCGTCGGAGGGGTCAGTCTTGCTAGAGAATTCCCATAATATATGGTCTTGGATGGCGTGGGTCCGGTCACCACAGTGCGGGCATGCAGGGTGGTATCCACCGTTTCTAATTAAACATAATCGGTAGGGGCTAAGAATCGTCTTTGTTTGTAGGCGTTTGAGTGTCGCGGCTTGCGCCCTGTCCACGTCAGGGTGAGGGCGGGGTACCTGCATCTTAGCTCGCGATAAAGGTTTGTATCTCCGCGTTGCTCATCAGAGAACGTGAGTTGCAAATTTTGTTTCTGCTGGCGCATCCCAAGACTACGTAGGGATTATGTATGGAAGATGATTGGTTTTATTTGCTGTTTTCCACGTCGAAGGAGCTCATTGTCGAACACATGCAACTATTGCTAGTGCCATACATGACAGGGGAGAGAAGGAAGCAGAAAAATATGATTCATCATACCAAGACAACACTGACGGTACTAGTTTGAAAGATGGCGTGGAATACCCCATTCTAAGCAATCCAGGCCGCTGCTGGACAAGCAACCACATCGAGTATGTTGCAAAAGAACTGCACTTCAGTTTCACAATCGGTCTTCTTGTGAACCATAACAGGGAGTATTTTTAAACCTTTTTTTTTACTTTTAAAAGCATGGCGTCCTAGGTGACGTCCTCGTCGCGCACTGGTCCTGCCCGGCAACGGCAGTGTTCTCGCGATTCTGCAGCAGCGACACTCGACTGTGAAGGGGCAAGCGGACTTTGTGATGTCCATTCCTCAGTCTTTTGTTCGGACCAAGGAGGTGAGCCATTACGTCCTCTGGCGAATCATGTCCCGAAGTCCACGTGCCCTTCGCACCGGAACCATTTAACTTTGGACAAGCATGTTGTGATAGCTCCAGTCGAGAGTATCTAAAGCTGTAGGCGTTATTTCCAGCCTGAGAGAAGTTTTGCCAATCAAAGTTAGAATGCTTCTCTACAATTTTCTAGTAATATGCCTTCTTCAGTGTTGTAATATTGTGTGGAGCTGGACTGGCACAACGGACTTCACGAAACTGCACTTACAAAAAAAAAAGCTGAGCCGGGTTCGAACCCGACCACGGCGGCAGCGTTTCGATGCAGGCGAAACGCAAAGGCGCCCGTGATTTGTGCGATGTCAGTGCGCGTTAAAAATCTCCATGTGGTCGAAGTTATTTCGGAGCCCTCCACTACGGCACCTCCTTCTTCCTTTCTTCTTTCACTCCTTCCTATATCCCTTCCTTTACGGCGCTATTCAGGTGTCCGCCGAGATGTGAGCCAGATACTGCGCCATTTCCTTTCCCCAAAAACTAATTTTCAATTTAAAAAAAATAAGCTGTTTAAAACTGAAAATTGCTTTTTGGGGAACGGAAATGGCGCAGTATCTGTCTCACATATCGGCGGACACCAGAACCGCGCCGTAAGGAAAGGGATAAAGAAGTGAGCGAAAGAAGAAAGGAAGAAAGAGGTGCCGTGGAGCCCTAATAATTTCGACCACCTGGGGGGAGTTGAGTGGTTGTAAACTACCGGTGGGATTAGCCTTGCAGTTGCTGCCGGCAATTGCTCCACCGTGGATCTTTAACGTGCACTGACATTGCACAGCCCTCGGGCGCCTTTGCGTTTCGCCTCCATCGAAACGCTGCCGCCGCTGTCGGGTTCGAACCCGGGTACTCCGGCTCAGTTGCCGAGCGCCCTGACCACTGAGCCACCGCGGCGGGCTTCATCAAAAAGCGTATTTTAAGTTTTTGCTCATTTTAATACCTGTGGGCTTTCCTCTTTCATGTCCAACAATACCAGCGCTAAATATGAACGCGAAATTACTGCTGTGTAAACGCGTCATGCAAGTGGCCGAAGGATGAGCACAGTTGAGCTACTTTCGCGACGGCAACAAATTTCAGCAGCGCCGCGTCCCCCCGCCGTCGCGCAGCTTCAGGCAGGCAGAGGAACTCTTCTGACACGTTACTGCACTGGACTGCAGATCTTGGTAGCAGTTCATTCGCGGGCTTTGCTGCAGACTGTGGATATGCGCCCCCGGGTTTGACTATAGCCGTTTGTGAGCAGTCTCACTAGGGGGGGGGGGGGGGGGGGGGGGAGGCTTCCTTTTTTTGTCGACCCCTTTTGTCCAAATCAAGCAAAACGCTGCAGGTTAAACCTCAATGCCTCAGGCCGATCTTTCTCTACATGTTATTCCCTTTCATCAGGGAGCAACACAAAAAAATAAATTTCTTGGGCGGATTTGTGGGTTGGTCGCTCTTCAAGGGGGCAGTACCATTTGAACTATGAACTATTTTTCGCGCAAAATGGAGTTCCCCATGGTTCCCAAGCAACCTTTCTCAATGGGGGGGGGGGGGGGGGGGTAAACCTGCCCCTGTTGGCTGCCAACGCAAACAATTATCACTAGGCTGCCACGTACACAATGGCTTCTCCAAAGTGCACGACTGCATGTTGCTGGGAGGATTAGAAAGTTTAGTCACAACGCGGCGGAGCATGATGGAAGAGGTCATGCCCATGCAGCGCACACGGCGAAAACACCCTTCTACGGGTTCAGCGACCTGGCAAGCAGTTCCTGCAAGTGCAGCAAATGTCAAGAGAAGAGCAGCCAGTTAGTATGCCATGGATAAAGCCGACAAGGGTTTCGACCGTAGCAAAGGTTGCGCTCGTACTGCGACCAACGTGTCCATCTAACCACCCGCTTGGTTGCTCTAACAGTGCACCACCACCTAGCTAGGAAATAAGTTTAGCCCATTTCTTAGCTAGATGATTTCTTAGCACAGAAGTTTCGGGAAATTTGAAGCAAATGCTGTAGTGCTGTTTAGCGCACAAATGTATGTATTTGGACTTTGATTCCTTCGGAGAGTGCTTAGCCAATCGAATAACGGAACACAGACGCAACCAACCTTTATAACCATGGTACTTCGCCCACTTAAGTAAACCCTAAGTCACTGTCATCTTGTGTGTGATTACGCATGAGAAATCTCAGTTAGCAAATAAAAACCAGAAAGCGAACTGAAGGCTGTCTCAAGCTCGAAAGATGATAAAACACAGGCAATCCTCACAGCTACATTCTCTGCATTGTGCGCAGTCATAACCATACTGACTGAAATCGTCTCATAAGAATTCCTTCTGTCATTAAGTTGCGTTCAGTTTTTTTAAAGAGCGTTAGCTCTTACTCATCATGTTTCGAGATTTCGTGGGGTCTGCTACCACCTTGATCACAGCGCCATCTGTGGCTGCAACTAGAAAACAGCGGACCTCACATTGAGACTTGTAGCGCCATCAACAATACCATTGTAGAAACGACCACCTGCCGCGTGCCAATAATGACGTCACGGTTCAATCTGGTGGACAGAGGTGGAACTATGTGAGTATGACGTCAGGGGACGAAATGGTGGCATAGTTTTGGTTTCTCGAATCCAAGTTGGCGGCAATTAAAATTGGTTGCGCCCTCTCATCCTTTCCCCGCCTCACCAAAAAAAAAAAAATAAACAGGTAGGAAAACTACCCCGTTACGGCTACACATGCATGCTTTCGTTCCGCTATATATATACACCGACAGCAACGGGCAACCATCCGGGCACAGTTGTATACCGAGTTTGGTGAATTGCTGTGGAGACGAAGGAGACAGTCTAGGTTTCAGTTTTAGCACAACTAAGTCAGGTGTGATGGTTTTCAACGGTACAAGTGATCAGGAGCTTACAATACAATGCCATGAAATACCCCGAGTGGCAGAATACAAATATCTCGGGGTATGGGTAAACGAAGAACATATGTACGCGGAAAAGCACGAACAGTCTCTCATAGCAAAAGGGCGAAGAGATGCCGGGATAATGAAACATAGGGCATTGTGGGGGTACAACAGGTATGAAGTCCTCAGGGGTATTTGGAAAGGAATAATGGTGCCGGGGCTTACTTTCGGGAATGCGGTTCTATGCTTAAGGGCTGAAGTTCAGTCGCGATTAGAAGTAAATCAGAGAGCTGTTGGAAGATTAGCACTAGGTGCCCACGGGAAAACCACACACGAGGCAGTACAGGCGGATATGGGCTGGGCAACGTTCGAATCACGGGAAGCTCAGAGTAAAATACTATACGAAGAACGCCTGAGGAAATTGGATGATAACAGGGGGGCAGCTAAGGTATTTGAATACCTGTACAGCGAGAGCGTTGACACACAGTGGCGGAAACGAACTAGAAAGCTGACCAGTAAGTTTGCCAGACAACGAGGAAGGTGAAAGAAAGAGCATTAAACGGCAGGTTAAAAACGTCGAAGGTAAAAATTGGATAGATTCAATGGAAAAGAAGCATAGTGTAGAACTATATCGATACTGGAAAAGGCAGATCAGGAAGGAAGCGTTTTATGATAACTAAAGAGGCAGTGCCATACTCTTTGAAGCTAGGTCAGGGTGTCTTAGAACGCGCAGCTACAAAAAGAAATTTAACGAAGATGACACATGTGCTGTGTGTGGTAAATCTGTAGAAACAGTAGAACACCTCATTCTAACATGTAATATGGTATCCATCCCGATGTCGATGCAGGCACAGTCACTCTTCCTGGGGCCTTAGGGTTTAGAGATAACAATAGTGATGTAAATAAATCTGCTGTCGAAATTAACAAAAAGCGATTGGAGGATTGGTGGCTAAAAAACAGAGGTGACATAAGTTTAAAAGTGTAGGAAGACGTATTTAAAAAAAATGGCCAATTTTACTAATGACTTACAGCAGAGTTAAAAAATAAAGGAAAAATAACTGAGCATGGTGGCCACTACCACCGCCCCGTTTCAAAGGGGACGCTCCTACCTACCTACCTTCCGTCCGTCCGTCCGTCCGTCCGTCCGTCCGTCCGTCCGTCCGTCCGTCCGTCCGTCCGTCCGTCCGTCCGTCCGTCCGTCCGTCCGTCCGTCCGTCCGTCCGTCCGTCCATCCATCCATCCATCCATCCATCCATCCATCCATCCATCCATCCATCCATCCATCCATCCATCCATCCATCCATCCATCCATCCATCCATCCATCCATCCATCCATCCATCCATCCATCCATCCATCCATCCATCCATCCATCCATCCGAGCATGGTGGCAACCCACCCCGTTTCAAAGGGTATTACATTCCGTTTCTCGAGACGAGCGGCGCGTTCGTCTTCGCGTTCTTCATCTAGGAAACCAAGCAGCTAACGCTAGTTACTTCAAAGTCTTCCAGATGGTGGCGGCCTTTTTTTTTTTTCACGTGTCGCAGACATTTAGTTTACCGTGTGCCGATGACGTACAGGCCACCCTCCTGCTCGTGAGCAGGCTATCTCCCTCCTCTGCTGCTGCCCGCGCCATCTGCAGTGAGCACCTGCAGGCATCAGTGACGTCATGTCCTACGTCATCGCTGAGCAAACAGCTGCACTGCATGCAGCTGATCCTCTGTACGAGGGTTATTGTAAAAATAAGGGCCGTTTGCTTGTACTGAAACATTGGCGGCTCAGAACAAAGTTGTACGCATGCAGCGCCATCTATTGATTGGTTCCGAAGCCACTGAAGTTATTAACGCGAGAGCGTTAAAGGCCTCGTTGTCCATAAAATCCGGCGTCGGCGTTGTGAGCGAAAAATCAGGAGCATGACTCTGCCAGGCGGTACCCAGAAAGCAACCTAAGAGGCAGGTGGGCCACCTGGATCACGCGACCTTGCGGCGTCATCACAATCGTTCCCCCGGATAGCGAGCAAACTGCCCACTGTGGCAGGTGGCAGTTAGATTAATTATTGGCCGCTCGGGAATTCAACCTGGGGCGCACCAGGCCCACCGCTGGGAGCACCTGTCATCGCAGGGCTGCAGTGGCGCATCGTTTAACCGCTGCACCACTGCGCCAGGAGTGGTATGAGGACTTTTAGGGATCTATGAATGTGGAGTAGAATGACACTCTGCAATTAATGGAATTAACCCAGTAAATCGAAGCGCGTCATACGCCCTGCTCCAATTTTGTTTCGATTCAGCAGTCGTTTGCGTGACGGTGATTGCAGACAACAATGCCCGCGAAAATCGTTTATCCCGCCAGTTGCGAAGTGTGTGCACTGAGTGGATTTTTGGGCGCACAAGGTCATTAGCTGCCCGAATTGATTGAGAGCTGTGCTTAGCTCCATCCCACTTCACCAAAATCGAAACGCATCACGCAATCTCCTTACTAGAGTCGGAAAATTACGGCTACCTGGGACGAAAAAGACGTTCTGTTGGTAGTTTTGGTGGTACGAGGTACAACAATTAAGGAGGTGAAAGAGGGCATCTGGCAACCTCTTGTAACCACTAGACTGACTGCATGCACACATCTCCCCTGGTTCCACAAGAACATCCAAATGTCGAGCGCCCCTTCGACAATGTTCACAACTAGACGCGTTTGCACAAACCACACCACAGGCTGTTTTCCGAGTGGGACTGTGAGCGACTGAGGACATCATCCTAACACGGCTACCTTCTCGGTGTTCAGCTGTCAGCGGTGCGTAGCCCTGCGCCAGGTCTCTGGAATGAACTTTTACAGCTGGGTAGAGGTCTTGGTGGGTACTGCGGCGGTACAGTCCCGGTCGGAAATGCAGCGGAGTCACTGACGCCCACTTCTTTAATGCGCGTGCCAGCGTCAGGCGATGGCTGCGAAATTTGCATTGACAAATGCAGAACGAGTAGGAAGGCACGGCATGCAGAAACAAAAAAAAAAAAAGCAAGAAGCAAGGAGATTAAAGTGCTGGGTAAAATAAAAGCTCAGAGACGCGCAAGTGGACGGCCATGCCTGGGAGGGCAACGATGCCTGCTTTAATCCAGTTACGCGTCCTGCTCCGATTCAGCCCGGGGTCCATTCGCTTATTAGCGCGGGTGGGCGAGGCGCTGCGCGTTGAGCCGCGGTTTTGCTTATGCCGTGTCGCGTTTGTTTATGCGTGAAGCGGCGGTCCAGGAGACGGCGACGACTTCAAGCTCGAGCGGAATGGGAAAACAAACGCGAGAGCAGCAAGTTAGCCCGCGTTTACTCACTGCAGAGAGCGAACGGAGCGGCAGTACGCTCATGTTCACTTTTTGGCCCATGGCACCACATAGACGAACACGCTGTTGCCGTTCCTCGGGAGCCGGAGTAAAAGTCCCGCCCTGCCCTGGATGGCTCCAGATTAGACTGAATCGACAGAAATATCCCCACACGGAGTTTCCATGCAAGCGCAGGACGACGGTTCTGGTGTCTGACATGTCAGCTGCGTGTCAAAACAATTCAGTGAACCCCCGTAAAACAATCAGTGACGGCAAACCCAACTGCATTTGAACATGGCATTTCGTGCGACAACATGATTACATGCACATGCCAGCTATGCATGCGCACGCAGGGTTTGTCGGGCACCACAACGCCCGATGAAACGAGGGCCCGCTTTGCGAGAATAACCGACGATTATCAAGCAGAATATTATCATGGGGAAACGCAATATCTTGTTCACCACATCTAATGACAAATGAGAAGAACAAAAAATTTAACCATGTTTTACCTCGTTAAACTAAATGCGACGCAGCTGCGCTAGCGCAGTTTAACTTTGTGTATCTTCGTTAATCTTGGTGATTGTGCTGCCGGGAGTTAAATCGGAGGCTAAATTTAGGACGATCAAATTCATGGACGCGGAAGAGATGTGAAAGCATGCGCCCTTTCGAATCCGCTTAAGCGATAATAAGGAGCGCATCAAAGACTTTCGTTATATTCGGGTTTTTCGTCTCTCCCGCCTCCACGTGGGAGATTTTGCCGCCTGTCCACTGTGGCGGGTTGCGACCCCCGGACGCTTTTGAAAAGCCAGCGAGGCACTTCGTTCAAGTGCGCATTCGCCGCCCAAGCACTTCGTTTTGCACTTCGGCTTCGTTCCACTGCTCACGGCTGGAAGTTGATGAAGACGGCGACGTGCAGAGCACAGAGCGAGAGGCCTTCGGTTTGCCACGCGGGATGCGGCGGCAGCCGAGAGCTCGACTCGCATCGCGGCGCTGCAGGTGCACGCAGTGTGGTCTGTCCAGTGCAGTGGCCAACAAAGCGAATCTGTTCGCGCTGCCCCGGGTTCGAAACCCACTCGTGGCCGTAAGGTGCTTTATTTTAGTTTATTTCTGCTCCGAGGCTGCATCCCCGGACAATTAAGACGGCTTTTACGCTACCAAGGTACTTAGTGTAAGCGTACTAAAATGAAGCCACGCGCGAAAACGTAAGTACAGCGCTATTTGCCCGCATCAGCATGTGGGTTTCTATGAAGAGAGATAACATCCAGATGCGAGGAAAGAGTAAGGCTTAAACTCCGGCCCTTGATAAAACGTACTAAATTTTAATGAGCCCGCCTCCTTACCTGAAGCTGCGTAATGCCCGTCTGACAGGGCATCGTCACGAACAACAACTGAGCCTTGCAGTCCTACAATAAACCCTGTTAAACATGTCTGCACTGAAGGATATTTCCGTGTGTTTGAAAATACGTAATTTTTATATTTTTTCTCTGGTTGCTTTGTTAGCCATTTCTGCTGTGTATTATATTTTATTATTTTATGGGACGATTTGGTCTCTCTTACTAATAACTGTTCTGATTATTTTATTGCGTGTGGTAATTTTAATATATGATTGTAAATTGGTTATTCTTGCCCCTGCAGCTAGGACCCGTTATGGGTGTACAGTATAATGGAAATAAATGAAAATAAAGAAGTAAGGGGCGACTCTGGGTGTATATATATTGAGGCTTACAAATGTACACAAAATGTTTACGGCGTGCTCTCTCCTGAACCGATGGATTACCAGGCCGAATGAGAGCAGACGGTGTTATTTCGTCTCGCAGTGTTAAACGTTTGCCCGAACGCCTTCGGCCCTTCGCGTCCTTTCTTTCGTGTAAGCAATCAGGACATTTTTGACGCAACAGCGCCTCCTGTCGCGCAGACTGAAGTTTATTTCTCACTCGTGTGTGCAAGGTGTTCACCTGCTTCAATGGCATCGTTTAAATACATTCACGAATATGAGTATTTTAAAGAAGCGGCTTCTTTCATGTAAGCGAGCAAAAAAATAAATTGTAAATGCCAGAGTTGTATTGCAAACGTATTGTAGAGCTAACCTTGCTGATTGATAGCGCATGAATGAGCGTGATTTAGCCATTTCGGTCAATCCCTTCCTTCTCGCTCTTTGCCTCTCCCTCCCGTCCCCTGGATTTCTACCGGGGCAGGCTAATGGTGCCTGGTATCGCGGGAACTGCACAGAGTGAACCCCCCGTCCTTCGACGGGGACGCCCGCCGTGGCAGGTAACACGACAATTCACTAAGTAGTTAACATCTTATTGCTGACCCACGGTAAAATGGTTTGGTTTATGGGGGTTAAACACTCCCAAAGCGACTCATCCTATTTATTTATTTGTTCCTCAAAGGTCCCCGAGGGACATTACATGAGGGGCGGGCTGAGAAGACGCCGTAATGAAGGGCTCCGGAAATTTCGACCACCTGGGGTTGTTTAACGTGCACTGACATCGCACAGCACACGGGCCTCCAGCATTTAGACCTCATCGAAATGCGACCGCTGCGGCCGGGATCTAACCCGTGTCTTTTGGGTCAGCAGCCGAGCGCCATAACACTAAGCCACCGCGGCGGCCCACGGTAAAATTAAGCTACATTATAGTTACAACAATCCTATAACAGGTTTCGCTGTAAAAAGGAATGAATACCAAAGAACGTAAATATCACGCTCAGAGTTCAAGTTAGCGATGAGGCCCCACTAACAAAAATTAACGCCACGGAAAAAAAATACATAATTACGCAGAAAAAAAAGCTATGTTCGCGCTTTTGCACAACCATTTAATGCCCTCACATGCGTCGTGCATCTTCTGTGTGTGCAGGATGAAGCTTTTTTTTTTTTTCTAGATCAACGTGCGTTGAAAACGAATGGCTGCCAAGGAAATGCTGTTTGTGCACCAGATTAAATTGTTTTACGCAGGGTTATGCATAGCCTTATTACAGCGCACACCAGGTACCAGCGTACTCCCGCTCTATTCAGCCCCACGCACCGCTCCTTCGGAAAGCTCCACAGCCAGAATGCAGTTGTCAGCCGTACAGAATTCAAAGCGTTTTTTTTTTTTGCGCTATTAGTATACAATTTTTTTTTTTGTTGGCACGTATTAACTGAGTCGTTGTGCGCCAGCTGTAATCGCCGAGTCCTCACGACCCTATACTCGTGCTGCTTACGGGCACCTAGCATTATTGAGTCAGGCGGGCATCACCACGGGAGTTTGCTGGACTTTATTGTCTTTCTCATTGAGTCGTTCCTCGCAGCGAAGAACCACGAGCCAGTTTTTTACTCCCTCTTCCTCCTTCTGACGTCAGCACGTGTGTGTGTGTGTGGTAAAGGGGGGGGGGCGGTATGTGTTGGTTGTTGTTCAGTTATATTATTTACTGGCGTTGCTTGAAGAGCACAATGAGCAGTGCGCACGAAGCGTTCGACTGGCTGCACCGCACTGAGTTTTAAACGCCGGGTAAGTTAATTGTGAAGAAGGTCGAGGCAACAGAACTTGTTTTGACACCGCAGTCAATTAAATAACACACAAGAAAAAAATTGCAGGGTTTCAACTAAGGTTGAGCTGCGTTAGACGCTCAAGAGCACGGTTTGGCTTGGTTGTCCAAACTGCGAGGCACAGCCATTAGCATCTCGCCAGTGTCCACCGGAACGTTGACGATCGGCCCCTTTATTTCGAACTGTCCGTGGCTCGAGTACAGCAATCGACGTATCTACATAAAGGGTATACGAAAGGGGAGAGCATGCGTCTTTCTAACACGTCATCTAGCGGAGGCAAATCGGGAGGGTACTTGTAGCCGTTGCTCACGCCAGACAGCAGTATTTTCTGTTTAGCATTGCGAAGCCTTACACGTTTTGCAGACCTTCACGTTGGACGCATCTATCTTCGGGAAAGTAAGCAGCAATGTCGGATGCTTCGCTTCCCGCGTGATGATCTTCGAGATGCCACATTCGACTGCGTACGTGGCACGGATAGGCGAACTGGTTTTGCACAAACCCTCGCTGAAACTCAGCGGTAGCTGACGCGGCAACGGCCAACCGTTTTACAGAGTTTACCTAGCTGGCATTCGTTCCGTTCAGCGCGAGACGTTGGTGGTGCTGTTCACTGTTGTCTTTCAATTTCGCTGTTCCGGTGTTTCGCCGCTGATGCGGCCTGACGCTGCCGTCGTTTATTCGCAAGATCTTCGTTGCGTTTAGCCACGTCCTCGGGATGTTGTTGTTGCCTCATAAGCGACGGTGGGAGACTGGCCAGGGTTTGGTGCAGATCCGAACAGGAGAAGAAGCCATCCAGGCTTATCTCAAGCGCCTCATCAATAAAAACTGAGCAATCTGTGAGAACGTGTAGCGGCGCTGGCCAGCGCCGCTGATGAAGATGAAGCTGAGAGCGCCACCTCACGTGCCGGCTTGTAGAAGACGATGAAGTGGAAGCGCTTCCAGAGAACGTGCCATTGTGTGAGGGTAACAACGACAAAACAAAAGCAGTCGGCCCCGTGACAGTCGTACGCGACACCGTCAGGGATTGGCTAAGTATTGGGCGGCTGGTCCTGTTTTCCTTTCCCCGTTGTGCCTTAGCGCCTTCTGTCTAGTGTGGATAACGCACGCGGTGAATTTGTAAATCTGAGGAAATGTCTACGCAGTCTCCCGGCCAGGGGAGCTACCCATGGTCGGCTTCCCTATCGCCTCATGAGATGCCTCTGGAAGCTTTTCAACGCTCCGGCGTCCGCAGCATTCCTGCGGCGCTTGTGCCAAAGGGTGGTGGCTCTATCAAACTTAACAATCCAGGGCCTGTTCGAGCTGCCCTCCAGGCGGCCAGTTTCCTTTATGAGGCAATCACTTATGTAAGGCAGTTTGGACATGGCGTGATTCTGTGCCGTTCACCAGACCTGTCCTGCGTAGAGGATCTTCTAAACTGCTCTTCTTGCGGGTCTCTTCCGGTAAACAGCTTCATTCCGTCTCATCTGGCCTGCGCAAAAGGTTTGGTTCGCGGTGTGGACTCTCGCTTGTCTCCAGTTGAGACCCTAGACCTTCTCTCTGCAGCGAGTGTTGTTGCGGTGTATCGCTGTAGCCGGGAGGTGAACAATGCGCGGGTGCCAACGGAAACGGTTATTGAAACGCAGCCGCCGTGGTCGGGTTCAAACCCGACCGCGGCGGCTGCGTTTTTATGGAGGAAAAACGCTAAGGCGCCCGTGTGCTGTGCGATGTCAGTGCACGTTAAAGATCCCCAGGTGGTCGAAATTATTCCGGAGCCCTCCACTATACGGCACCTCTCTCTTCCTTTCTTCTTTCAGTCCCTCCTTTATCTCTTCCCTTACGGCGCGGTTCAGATGTCCGCCGATATATGAGACAGATACTGCACCATTTCCATTCCCCCAAAACCAATTATTATTATTATTATTATTATTATTATTATTATTATTATTATTATTATTATTTTTTTTTTTTTTTGCGGGTACTGCCTGCCCCTCAGAAATAAAAGCATGGCCCTTAATCTTCCGTGTGGATCCCCTTCCGTCTAAGCCACTGCAGTGCAGCAATTGCTGGCGATATGGCCATAGTGCTCGTGGCTTCAAGTCCACCTTGCGCTGTTGCAAATGCGGCGATGACCCCCATCCATCAAATTTATGCTCTGATCAAAACGAGAAGCGTTGCCTTTGTGGTGTCTCACGCTGCAGATTCTACGGATTGTTCTTCTCGCGATGAGGAATTGCAAATTCTAGACATAACTGACCGCAAACGCTGTTCGCGGCGCGAGGCGATATCTGAAATTAAAGAGAGAGCTCACGGCTATGCATGTGTGTCAGCCCGTTCAGGAGTGACACTAGATTCGTCTATCTCTCAGGCAATAATGACTGCTGTGGAAGCCTTAAGATGGTTTACAGGATAGTGTCCACTGTCACAGAGTGCACGTCGAATGCTCTGGCAACGCAGATTACCTAGGCCATGCAAACTGGAACGACTTCTGCCATGTCAGCCATGCCTTCGTTAATAACCCAACATTCCTTGCCAGCGCTGTATCAGCCCCAGGAACAAGTTACTGCTGTTTCTCCACTTCCTCGGTCCACTAATTCAGATAATGTTCAAATTATTCATGATGCAGAGATGGTGGATTCAGATACGCGAACCCTCAAACGCAGTGGATCCCCCATGTCTAACCCTTCTTCTCCACATCCTCAGCTGAAATCAAAGAAGCAACAGATTTGCTCTAAGCCAAAAGAAACTATTTTGGGGCAGGCATTTGCTGCTGCCCGAATTTCTCAACCATAGGGGTGTTAAGAGTTCTCCAGTGGAACTGTCGGTCACTCCTTTCCGCTTCAACAGGCTTACTATACCTTATATCCCAACATAATCCAGATATAATTATTTTACAAGAAACTTGGCTTTCATCTGAAAAACTCTTCCATTTACAAAATTATTCTTCATTTCGACAAGATCGTCAGTCAAGAGAAGGAGGCTTATTCGTACCAGTTACTTCAAAATTTTGTCACAGGACTAAGATTACTTTTCAGTCCTCTACATTAGACTGCGAGTTATTGGCTTTAGACTTGGAAATTCCAGGGTGTTATCCCTTTTCATTAGTAAATGCTTATTTTCGTTGCGGTGTGCAAGATACCAGGCTGCTAGATCTCCTCTTCTTAATTGTATAAAGTCAGTTCTCTTGGCCGGCGACTTTAATTCTCGTCATGTGTCGTGGGGCTTTAAGACAGATTTCTATGGTAAGCGCCTTTGGAATTGAGTTACTGATAACAACCTTTCGTGCATGAATTCGGCTTCGGCCACATTACCCCGCGCACAAATCTAATATGTGTTAGATTTAACTTTCACCAGCCCTAGTGTTCCTGTATACTCAATTGGTCTACTGTGGATTGTGGAACATCTAGCTATGACATACCTATCGTTTTTGATGTTAATTGCCGCTTAACTCCAGCGTGCTCTCAGTTGAAGTCATATATAAACTATGACCAGTTTCAGTCCACTTTGCTCTCCACTCTTGCGTGTTGTGTTGTGTTGGACTTAATGGCGCATAAGCAACTAAGCTATCATGCGCCAAGCCCAAAGTGTAAGAAATTGTTTCTGCAGATTTTTACAAATATGTGAAAAGAATATGGCGGTGTAGAAAGCTTAAAAAGTTATTTCTTTTTTGTGGTGTCGCCACTCACCAACGTCTGCAAGCTGCAGACACCCCCCTGCGGGGAGATGGGGCGATGGGTTTAGCACAAAGCAAGCCTAGAGATTCTGAGATGGTGAAGCCCCTATCTACTAAATCTGCATCACCTGGAAAGAGATTGTCCAACACATGGTACCTGGAGAGAAGTGACCAGATCGGGCATGAACAAAAATGTGCACAACATTGCTGAGACTGAAAGCAAGGTAGGACAAGAAACAGGAAAGCCGGGGAAAGGTGGAGGAAAAACGAGGGAAAGATGAAAGGTTTAAGCAAATTCGAAAAACTCAACACTGAATGAAAGAACCTTAGCCACAGCCAAACACTCGGAGAAAAGCGCCAAGAAGTGCGCCACCGAAAAGTGCGTCACCCAATTTTTATTTAATTTTGCAAAAAAAATTACAAAAGAATGATAAAACACAGCAAGAGGGAAACAGAAATGAACGAATGCAAAAAAGGCATGTGTCACTGGACAAAACTTCACTACTGCTATCATGTGACCACACCTATGAAACCCGAGTTCCAGTGCAGTTTGTGTGGTGTTTTTAAATAAGCTACCAACCTCCAACGGCATGGCTACGGCATCAGTGATGGAACTGTGTTTCAACTCCGAGCTTTTGATCAAGCTCGTGAGGCCCCATCGATTCCTTTACGACAAGAGGCAGTCGCAGTTCAAAGATACGCTGATGATGTGTTGTGTTGGGTTTTATGGCACATAGGCAGCTAAGGCCATCATGCGCCAAGCTCAAGGTATAGAATTGGTTTTCTGTAGAATGTTTAGGAATATGAAAAATCGTCGAGGGTGTAGATGGCCTAAAATATTGAACTGCATAGTAAAAAACAGAGAAGAAATCTGGAAATAGCTAATGGTAAAAGCCCCAGAGAAGGTCAGGTAGCCTCAGCTATCCTTGGCTGGGCAAGGATCCTGAGGCTCCCAACAAATCAAAAAGCCTCAGCCTTCTTCTCAGGAATGAGAAAGTGGCTGAGGTGTATCATGTAATAAAGCGAACCAGCGGTTCAAAATTTACAGTTTTTCAAGTACCCCTGCTTCTTTTAAAAAGCTAAAAACGGAAGGTATATCAACAATGGCATTATCATCTAAGAGCAGTGCTGGATGAAAAGGAATGCATTCATTATAAAATTGAGTAAAATACTTTTTTCTTATAGTGAATTTCAATCGCAGGCCCGGAGCGGTCTGCGCGCTCTGTGACAGAGCGCCTTAATCCGGCGCAGAGCGCGCGACCTGAAATTGCGACTGGAGTGCACTTACTCTGGCCAGAGCATGTAGTTGGCGCTCGCGAACTGCCGGAGGAAGTACCCGTCATTCCTTGCGCTTGCCCACGCTTTTCGCGCGATTCACTTTTGAGTCCACAGCGGCGGGCGAAGCTGATCGTCTGCTACGGAGCGCGGAGAGGAGCCGGCGCGGCGGACGCGACAAGCCGCCGGAAAGGGAGAGCGCCGATAGCGCCGCTGAAAAAGAACGTCACGCAAACTTTCGGCGGAGCAGTCCAGACTGCTCCACGGAGAAATCTCGGCTCGGCAACCGCTCCCTGTCTACGATTGGAAGACGCGATCCGTGGCTCGGATCTGCGTTCCGAATACAGTTCCTCCGAAAAGAGCAGAAAACGCCGCTCCCGAAGTGCTCCAACTCTGCGTTTGGAAGTCACCATT
The DNA here is from genome assembly GCF_052857255.1 of Amblyomma americanum. Lineage (NCBI taxonomy): Eukaryota > Metazoa > Arthropoda > Arachnida > Ixodida > Ixodidae > Amblyomma > Amblyomma americanum. Next base: position 221,772,134 of record NC_135500.1, on the reverse strand, counting down.
AGTGTTTCAAGTTTCACACATGAAAATAAAATGTGATTAACAGTAAGATCATGTCCGCATTCGCAAACAGGTTTGTCTTGTTTTGTTAGCAGGAAGTTGTGCGTAAGGTGCGTGTGGCCTACCCGGAGACGGCATAAAATCACTTCCTTAACATGTTCCTGGTGAACACATGATTTAAATTCACCTAAGACCGGTTTTACCAAGTGTAGTTTATTATTCACTTCGCCGTTCCATGCCGACTGCCATTTTTCTCTTAATTTACGCTGTACTAAGTTTATGCAATCCTTAAAAGGTATATTTACTTTTTTCATTTCCTTCCCACGAGCTTTAGCAGCGCAGAAATCTGCCCTCTCGTTGCCTCTTATTCCGACATGACTGGGAACCCAGCAGAATTTTATGTTTTTTCCTCGAGCTGTGGCTGTTACTACCTTGTGTATGATGTCACCAAGAATCGGAGTGACTGCATTTCTAGGTTTCAAAGCTCTAAGTATACTGAGGGAGCCTGTGTAAATAATACTGTTGGTAAGGTTCTCGTTTTCTATTTTTTTCTACGGCCACACAGACCGCGTAACATTCTGCAGTGAAGATGTATGAGCTCTGTGGAAGTCGCACTGTTTTCTCCGACTTCCCTCGGACCACTGCGCTTCCTACGTAAACGTCCGTTTTTGAACCATCTGTATAAAACTGCGTAAATCTACTGTATTTTTCTTCGAGTGCAAGGAATTCTTGTAGTATATGCTGTCGCGGAGTTTGTTTTTTATGAAACTGTGTAAGACTGAGATCACAGATCGCAGGAAAATTGTACCATGGAGGTAGTGGATCTTGTCTCCGAGCAATGTCAGCTAATGTATCTAATACGCCGAGGTTTTGGCACATCTCTTCAAAACGCAGGAGGAGTGGCCTGATAGCGAGCGGTTTATTGTTAAACAATATTCTAGATGGGCACTTTGTGAATATTGGGTAACATAAGTGTTTGGGCAGTGAACGGATTTTTAAAACGTATGAGCATGTGAGCATGGTTCTTCTATCTGTAAGTGACGGTTCGTTGATTTCTACATAAAGACTATTTATGGGCGACGTCCTGTAAGCACCAGAGAAAAGACGCAAACCTAAATTATGTATTGGTTCTAGTCGTTTCAGGTACGAAGGTCTCGCTGACCCGTAAACTATACATCCGTAGTCTAAGGTAGAGCGTACCACGGAGCGATAAATTTGTAAAAGACATGTCCCGTTAGCACCCCAACGTTTACGTGACAGTACTTTGAGTATATTTAGGAATCCGGAGGCTTTCTTTTCCAGTGCGTTATAAGAGGCAGAAAATTATGTTTTTGTCAGAAGTTATCCCTAGAAATTTGTGCTAATTTTTGACGGGTATCTGTGTTCCGTTCAGGTGTATGAATGGGTCGGCTTGTATGCCTCGTTTCAGCGAGAAAAGGATGGCGACTGTTTTTTGTGTGGAAAACTGGAAACCGTTCTGATCTGTCCATGTCACTAGTTTGTTCATTGTCAACTGTATTTGTCTCTCGCATATTGCTACGTTTGAGGATGTGCAGGCTATTCGAAGGTCATCATCGTACACTGAATACAGGATGGTCTTTGGGATTATTTTACTTATGGAACTCATCTTTACAATAAAAAGTGTTACGCTTAAAATACATCCCTGGGGAACCCCGTTCTCTTGAACGAAGCTCCTGGACAGGGTTGATCCCAGGCGTACTTGAAATGAGCAGTCGGAAAGAAAGTCATTGAGGCAGTTTAACATCCTACCGAGGATACCTAGGTCGCCCAGGTCGCGGAGGATCCCAAACTTCCAGGTTGTATCATACGCTTTTTCCATATCGAAGAAAACGGCAAGACAGTGCTGTTTGTGTATAAAATCTTATCTCATTGTGTTTTCGAGGCGAACTAAATGGTCTGTTGTTGAGCATCGCTTTTTTATAACCGCATTGATGGACATCAAGAAGTTCGCGGGATTCAAAGACAAATGTTAATCTTATATTAAGGACACTTTCGAAAGATTTCGCGAGACAGCTTGTGAGGGCTATCGGCCTATAGCTACTTGGGGAAGTCGGTGGTTTTCCATGTTACACGAATGGCACTATGACGGCTTTCTTCCACTTTTTAGGTATTTTTCCTTCTGTGAATATTTTGTTAAAGAAATTCAAAAGTGCCTCTATGGCAGGCTGGGAAAGATGGGCAATCATTTGATAGTGTATCTGGTCGGGCCCTGGAGCAGTTTTTTTTTTTTTCCGGCAGACAGTACAGTATTGATTTCTTGGAGAGTGATTAAATTGTTGTATTGTTGGTTTGCACCTCCACTTGTTGGAAGTCTTTGTTTTTCGGCAATATTTTTGTATTTCAGGAATGACTGCGTATAGTGAGATGAACTAGAAACTGCAGCGAAGTGTTCCCCCAAAATGTCTGACTTATGCTTGTTTGTATGCCAGGTGTTGTCAAAAGAGGAATCGTGAACGGTGAGAAGTTGCCATTTAATTTCCGAAGCTGTTCCCACATTTTTTAAAAATGTTATTTGACAGCTTATAGATGAAATGTAACTCTGCCGTGAGGCTTTCTCGGCATTGCGACGTACGTACCGAGCTTTTGCTCTTGCCTTTATAAAAAGTACGAGGTTCTCATGTGTAGGGTAACTGCGAAATTTGCCCCAAGCTTTATTTTGTTGTTTTTTTAGCTTCCTTGCATTCATTTGTCCACCACACTTTGTGTTTTTGCCGCACCACTCCTGAAGACTGAGGAATAGCTAAGTGTGCGGCAGCAATTATACAATTCGTGAAACTTTTCTTTATCTCATCGATGCTGAGGTTTTCTAAAACTATATCCTCTAAATTGGCTTGTGCTCTAAAAATTTCCAAGTCTGCTAAATGCAGCTTCCAACGTTGCGGTTTAGTTGGGATGATTTCTGGTGCGGATGTCAAACTTATTAACACAGGAAGGTGATCACTGCCATATGGGTTGTCGATAACATCCCATTGAAAATCGTCAAAAACAGATGGTAAACTAAAAGACAAATCTAAACAGCTCATATTGCCTGAGGCTGGAGAGCAGTATGTGGCCTTTTCCGTGTTTAAAAGACATCATATATTGTTTGTGAGAATAAAATCTTCCACTGTTTGACCCCTAGACTCGCAGCGCTCGCTTCCTCAAAAAGGGGAGTGAGCGTTAAAATCCGCAACTATGATGACATTTTCCCGAAAAACGCTTAGCATTTGCCACACCGCATTTTAAATGGTTTATTAGAAGACCATTTACAAAGCATACCTATTAGCTTAACGATAGCTACTGACGCCTCACAATGTGATGAAAAGGCAGGGACGGGAATATATTGCCCGCTTCTAGATTAGTCTTTTCCTGTGCGGCTTCCCGACTACAGCCCAATTTTCCAAGCGGAGTTTCTGGCGGTGCTGCTTGCTATTCGGAAACTCTTTCTCTTCAGTGGCTGTCGTTACAGACTCTCTTTCTTTGTGTTCGTCCCTTGCTTCGGCTGTGGATTTGCCAATCTTAAACACCTTTGATTCATTACTCCCTCCGCATTTGAGCATTGTTCACATGATATGGGTGCCAGGTCATAGCGGTGTGACAGCCAATAAAGTTGCGGACTGCCTGGCAAAGGCGTCCCGAATGGCCCCGTGCTACCTATCGTTCCGGCTACAGCGTACATCACAGCAGCGAAGTTTCGAAGACAGCATTTGTTAAGAATGACAACTGGATCTCTTTTAAGATCTGATGATTACCTGCACCTGAGGTATTCGTGGAGCAGGCAATCATGCCATTCACGGCAGCCTGAGGTATCTCTGTCAAGGCTCCGCTGCCGGATCCCACCCTTAAGTTTTTATTTGCACAGGTCTGGGTTGGCGCTTAATCACGTTTGCGTATTCTGTGGTGAGCACAAAACCATAGACCATTTTTTGTTGTTTTGTCGCCGCTACACTATGATGAGAAGACGGTTTTTAGAGAAGCCACTACAACAGCTTGGCCTTTGTTTGAGCAGCCCAGTCATATTGTCGTTTGGAGCCAACATACTTGGGTACAGTCACAAGTCTCTTTTTACCGCAGTCCAAAATTTTAAAGCAAAAGCTTTTCTGGCCGCGAACTTGCGATTTCGCCGTGGCGGTGCTCCTAGGAGGCACATGACGTCACAACGCGCGCCTCACCGCGGATACTTCTCTCTCTCTCTCTCTCCCTCCCTAATCACTGCTGCGCATGCGCTGCTAGTACCACCGAGCCACGGGTGTTCCGCCGCTGCGCAGCGCCGCGCCTTTCGTCAATATCCAACTTTCAATTTTCAGTTTTATTTTTCTTCTTTCCCTCCCTCCTTTATCCCTTCCTTTACGGCGCGGTTCGGGTGTCCACCGAGATATGTGAGAAGGTTACTGTGCCATTTCCTTTATTCAAAAACCAAACAAAACAAGTGAGCCGACGGCGTTCATAGAGTTCATTGGCGTTGACAACTTTGCAAAGGCCGTTTAATTTCACGAAAGGAAAGGCGCACAACCGGCTCCATGGGTCAGTGGAGACCTGAATCTCGCTTTCATGTACGTGGCGTGACGCTGGTGTCCAACTGCAAAAGCGTGCTTTGCGTTCCGCACATTGGATAGGCAGCGCGCCCTCCCTGCCACCCTGGGAGGTGGCATGCAGTTAAAGGTTGATCGCGAGAGATTGATCACCAAATGAACGCTGCGACCTAGCTATTGCTGCAGTGCCACATGTCAGCCACAACGCTGTCAGCGCTAATGCATTCAGGCCGCATCTCTCTCTCACCACCGCCACATGTATCAAAGCACGAATGAGGCGTCCGCATACCCAGGGAGCCAGTTATGCGCCCTTCCTTTCCTCAAAGCCATCGCCGTCTAGAACATTGTCAACGCCACTGAACACAGTGAACGCCGACATCCTTCGCTTTGTATATCCTGGATTAGCTGAGCTAATCCACATTAATTTTAATGGAATCAAATCGACTACCTTGGTAACTTTTTAAACATCATTTTTATTCTTGCAATTATCATTATCATTTAACCACTCGGCTGTAAACCTCAGTGTCGATCTCCTGCGTGCGTTATGCATTTCCCGTTTCATTTCGTTGTTCCTTTCTGTTTACTTTTTCCTTCATCAGCATTCATTTTATTTTCGTCCAGGAAATATTTATGTGAAAAACTCTCTGTGCCCCCAATTCTTGGCCAATCCCCCTATGTGGGCATGTACCATTGTATGAGGGTAACAACAACAACAACAACAACAACAACAACAACAACAACAACAACAACAACAACAACAACAACAACAACAACAACAACAACAACAACAACAACAACAACAACAACAACAACAACAACAACAACAACAACAACAACAACAACAACAACAACAACAACAACAACAACAACAACAACAACAACAACAACGCCCAAGTCTAGGCAAGCACCGGATAATACAGTACTGGCGCGTGACGGCGTCACTGGAGTGGTTAGCAGTCTGGCATTCAGGGTGCCCGTACACGGGTGTGCAGGCTGGCAGATCGTGGTTGCTCCCCCCAGCAACCTCTCGCGACCAATCATCAATTGAACTGCCACCTGCCACACTGGGCTACTGAGTATATATCCTGTCCATGGCGACAGGTTCTAGAAAAAGAAAAAATCGACGATCTGGCTAACAGGCGCCGCAGAAATAATATAGCTATATTTGGCCTCAAAGAGGACGTCGATGAGAAAGTAGCGGCGCTCGAACAGCAGATGACACAGGGTATTTTTAAAGATAAGATTGAAGTGGATGGAGAGTCTGTCAAGCGCATTCATCAGATTGGTAGCAAAAACAAGAGCCGTGAGTGACCTGTCATTCTTGCTTCTATGCTTTTCGAGAAAAATGTTGGTCCTACGTAATTCTTCAAAGCTGAAAAAACTCTGGCATATTAATTTCTGAAGATTTCTCAGCAGCCGCTCGCGAAACTCGCAAAAAACTATGGCAGTGTAGACTGGGTAGCCCTTGTTTTCGACAAACTGAAAATAAACGAAGATTTGTATGTGTGGAAAGATGCTGAAGATAGAAGGGTACTTCTGAGGAAAGGGGGAAGGGGGGAGCGTCGCGCACGGCCATGACGCCCTTTCTGCGTTGCGTCTAATGTATCGTGCTTTGGCTCTAGCCCTTTTGAAGGTGAGCAAGTTTCCTGGAGTGGAATATTCGCAAAGGTTGCCCCAAGCCTTGTTTTGCTGCTTTTTAGCCAATATGCATTCATTTGACCGCCAAACTTTCTGTGTTTTTCGTGCAATTTCAGACGTTTGTGGGATAGCCTGTATTGCTGCAGATATTAGGCATGCCACAAATTTTTCATTTCTTCTATAGCAAAGGTTTCAGTATGTTCATTTTACAATGTGGCCTTCGTTCTGAAAAGTGCCCAATCGGCGAGGTGAATTTGCCATCACCGTGGCCTTGTGGGGATGATGGATGTAGGTGATGTTAGCTTTAAAACCGCAGGTCACATCCCCGAGGGTCGTCTAAAACATCCCAAACAAAATCATTAAAACCGATGGAGATGCAAATGCTAAATCGAGGCAGGTCATTTTTCCAGAGCTGGGGCAGCCAATACGTGGTTTTTCCCGTATTCATTAAACATATGCTATTTGTTTAAGAAGAAAATCCTAAAAAGAAAAGAAGGAAATCCTCGATGAGCTGTTCCCTGGAATCAGTATGCTCCCTTCCCCAGAATGAGGAGTGTGCGCTAAACTTTCCAATTGTCGCATACGGCTCAGACAATTGGTTAAAAAGTTCTTCTAAGTCATGCATGGTAATTGTGTTGTGTGATGGTATGTACGCAGAGCATATTGTTATTGTCTTATGGCTAATGATGTTTACTGCGACCGCTTCTAAGTTTGTCATAACTAGCACCTCTCTTGCAGGGACGCCGCTTTGCGTAATGGCAGCTACGCCTCCTGAGAGTCGGCTAGCCCGCACTCGGTCTTTCCGGAAAATACTATATCTTTTCAAGATGTTTGTGTGCTGTGGCCGAAGGTTCGTTTCCTGTAGGCACACAGCTGTAGGCGCCATTGTTTTGAGTATATCGGTTATGTCTGTGTAGTTTCTGTGTAGACCTCTACAGTCCCATTGTATTAGATACGCCATTGTGATAAGCTGGGGATTGGGGAAGGTTGCTTAATTTCAGGAGGAGTGATTCGTGGTTCCCCTTTTCTCTCTAGGGAGTCTCGCCGCCGCAGCAGCGGTGGCGAACTAGGAGTTAAACCCATCACCACTCTCGTGGCGCCGTATTTCCGCGGGGACAACGCGGATGTGTGAGTTTAGGATGTCGGCGGGCTCTCGCTGACACCCATATCCCCACGGTGGACGTGGAGGATGCTTCTTGGTCGCGATGGCCCGTGGCCTTCGCATTCGTATTTTTTGTTAGCACCGCTGAACCAGGCTCTGCTCCAGCGGCAGAGTCTCTAAGCTTGGACCAGCATTTGCCTTCTTAGCGGTGTGGGGCGACAGGTCCAGTTCAGCAGAGCTCTTCTGGGTGTCTGTCGCCGAGGATGCCGCTGCTGAAAGTATGGCCTGAGGGCCTCCGTCGAGGATTGCGTGGTCTTCTTGCGAAATTTTCAGCCTTGTGGACTTGGATGTGGGGGCTTGGATGTCAACACAAGGTCCGTCGGTTTGACCTGTGTGCCGACAGAAACCGAATGCGGCAGCGGTCCGCACGTCACCGCTTCGGAGTATGTCCCTTTCTGTTGGAAAGAGAGACGTTTTTTTTTTTTTGCCTCAAGGTAGGACAGGTTTTCTGTGGTCTTCAAAGTTATATTTTGTTTTTCTGTTTTCCAGACTGGGCGCGACCTGGAGTACGCGCCATGTGCGCCATTGCAGTTGATGCATTTCAGTGTGCGTTCGCATCTCTCCTCGGTACGTGTCTCTTCTCCGCATGTGACACAAGTGGGCTTACCACGGCAAGCCAACATGCTGCGTCCAAAGCGCTACCATTTGAAACATCGTCTAGGATTCGGTATGTATGGGCGGATTTCCCAATAGAGGTATGCAGAGTGAATGGAATCAGGCAGAGTTGTGCTATTGAAAGTTGGGACTATGTGTTTGGTCTTGATTTCAGCATTGTTTCTCCGGATGTTGATTCGTCGGGCTGCTATTACTCTTTGTCTTGCTAGTTCTTCTATTTCCCGATCAGTACTATGTGGTAGTTTCTATTTAGATGTGACGCCCTTTGATTGGTTCAGGGTGTGGTGCGGAGCTACTTGTACACTCATTCACCAAGATTTTGCAATGACAGCGGTGTGTTGCTTTGTTCTTTTGTGCCGATTTCTACCAGGAGATCTCCGGTTCTCTGCTTTTTTGCTTTGTAGTTTTTGCCGACACAGTTCTTTAGAGTTTTGGCAACGACAAATGCGGACTAGTTGGCTACAGGTTCGCCAGTATTCGAGTGAATCATGAAAAACGTCGTAAATGTTTCTGGCTTTTGTGGCATCAATTTCTTGACCTCGGTGCGACCCCTTTTGGGTTTTTTTTTCAGCAGCGCAGGGGACAAAGGACGTGACAAGTGCACAGACAGCGCCGTGTCTGTGCACTTGTCACGTCCTTTGTCCCCTGCGCTGCTGAAAAAACCATGTCACACCAACTTGCCCAAGCTTCTACAGTATCAGCAGCCCTTTTGGGGGGTCGATCAGGTTTTTTAGCAGATTTATCCATACGGCATGTACAGACTAACGGTCTCTAATATTCTGTCGCCTCTGATTAACGCTTATACACAGGGGAAGGTCCCGGGACACCCCGCCTGGTAGACAGACGAGGAACCCATCTGCCGAGGCTTGATCACGGCATCGACCGCCACCGTTTATGGTTTCTTCCCTCCACCTCTCAACCTACGGATGACAGCTGCGGTATGCGGGCTAAGGGTGCGTGGTGGCGCCAAGCCAAGCACCAACACCTCGTTACACATGGTGCCCCAGCGGGGGACATGGGATGAAGTAAATTGAGAAAATTGTTCGAATGAGAAAATTGTTCGAATAATCGCCAATATTGATAACATGACTACCACCAAATACGCCTTCCATGCACATAAAATTGTCCGCGTTGATCTTTTGTATAATTTTAAATTATTGCAAAAAATGTATTTTTCCACGGTATCAGTTGTCAATTTTTACTCTACCTATAGCATCTTTGGACACGCGTCATGCTAACATACATACAAGAAATACTAACTGATGGAATATACCCCGTTTTCGCACCGACTATAAACTACAAATGTTGTCTTGTAATCTGCCCCATGTTTTAAACACATATCAACATACAACGGGATATACAAAAGCTGAGCTGCGGAATATTTTGTTCGAATGCCATTCTATGTCTCCACTTGTTGATTGCTGAACGTTTGCTTGAGTGTTAACGTATTTTTCTTTCAACATATGTATGGCCATTTCAGTGTTCTCATTTTTAAACATTATTCGAGTCACTGTATATATGTGTCGAGTGTTTTCTTTATTTATTCTACTACTGTTTGTGCGACTGGTTTTGCAAAATGTCCGGTACCGCTCGTGTCCTACTGCTTGTAGGGGTTTCCTGGGCGCCCAGTCAAGCTGTCCAGGCAGCTTTTAGCCAGGGAACCCTCCAGTTGAACCTGGAAAATAAACTTATTGACTATTGACTGTAGTAGCCATTTTCTGCTGTCGGAGTTGCAGATGTGGCGGCAAGGAGGGCCGTCCCGGACGGAGAAACGGGAAACTTGGCGGCAGAGTGAGGATGGGCAGCCATGGTCGGCGCGCAGACGATATTGAGCAGGGAAGCAATCCAAGGATCTTGTCGCTGCTCGGAGTGCAGATGGCGAGGGCAGTCAGTGGAAGGTCGGGCGTGGGAACGGTACAGGGCAGGCGACGACACCGGTGACCGGGAGAGAGAGTCGGCGTCATAATGCTTGCGTCCCGAGCGGTGCACGACACGGATGTCATATACTTGAAGCCTCAGTGCTCAACGGCCGAGACGTCCAGACGGATCCTTGCGAGAAAACCGCAGCGGTGGCCAAGTGGTTGAGCATCCGCCTCGCATGCGGGAGATGCGGGGTTCGATCCCCAGTGACGCCGGGTACCCACCGGTGACACAATGGGTACAAGCTTTCCCCTGGTCTGGTGGTCGGCTTCTTTAGGGCGAAATGCTTGGAAAATGGGTCTTTGACCCCACCTTGAGAAATGGAAAATACATTGTGTCATGGCGCTCTTTGGCCGTAGATGCCCTTGCGCCATAAAAATACATCATCATCATCATCCTTGCGAGAAGCGAGTGAGCAGAGGGCACGGTGGTCTGCAACGACGTCGAAGGTGTGGCCGTACAGGAAAGGGCAGAACTTGATTATTGCCCAGACGATTGCAAATCACTCTTTTTTCAATAAAGGACTAGTTGGACTCCGCTTTCTTAAGAGAACGGCTGCATAGTTGACCCCGTATTCGGAAAAGCCAGGCTTGCGCTGGGCGAGGACCGCACCGAGGCCGACACCGCTGGCATCGATGTGTGGTTCCATTGGAGCAGCCGGATCATAATGTCGAAGTATGGGCGGTGAAGTCAAAATGCGGCGCGGCATGAGGAAGGCGTCATCTCAAGCCGGCGTCCAAGAGGACAGGTTAGTGGGGCCATCCAGGAGCTGTGTAGAGGAGGCTTTGATTGTAGCGAAATTCCGGACAAAACGACAATAGCAGGAGCAGAGGCCCACGAAACTGCGCAATTCTTTGAGAGACGTCTGTTTCGGGAAGCCAGCAACGGCTCACAGCTTGTCAGGATCCGGTAGAACTCCATCTCTAAACACGACGTGGCCGAGAATGGTGAGCTTGCGGGCTGACATTACTTCAGGTTGAGTTGAAGGTCGGCGCGTGTAAGGCACGTCAAGACGGGCGGAGGCGACGCAGATGGGTGGAGAAGTCAGGGGAGAAGACATCGTCCAGATAGCAGACAGATGTTCCATTTGAGGCCGCGCAGCACGTTGTCCATCACTCTTTCGAGCGTCGCTGGGGCGTTGCAGGGGCCGAATGGCACAACGTTGAATTCGTAGAGCTCGTCCGGGGTGACGAATGCATGGTCGATGCGCGGGAGCGGATACACATCCGATGCGTAATTTTGTCGAAGCGGCATTAGTCCACGCAGAAGCGAATGGACCCATCTTCCTTCTTCACAAGGACAACAGGAGACGACCAGGGAATACTGGATTCCCGAACAACATCGCGGTGCAGGACGTCGTCGACTTGTTCGGCAATGACACGGCGCTCTGTAGATGACACGGGCGTTTGTGGAGAGGTGGGTGAGGACCGGTGTCGGTGTGGCTGAAGACGGTCGTCGTCCGGGCCTTGCGGCGTGTCGAACGAGGAGCGGAAATGGCGCAACTGGTCAAGAAGCTGCTTGCGATGGCGCGGCTCGAGGGCGCTGTCAACAGAACGGTTGAAAATATCACGCTGAAGCGGCCGGATGCCACACGAGTAGGGGTCAAGGCATCAACTTGGCATGCAGGCAAATTTGCGACAGCGTCAAGGTCAACGAGCTCAATACGGCCAACGTACTCCGCAAGAAGCAATGTGGCGGGAGACGAGAGAGTATTGGCCACCAGAAATGTGCTGGTACCTGTGGGGACTCGCCCCACGGTCCCCTTTTCTTGGCTTTCCCGCGATGCACCCTGCAGCAGCGGGTTCATTTCAATGTGGGGCGCGTCACGTGACTCTCCCTGGTTAATTAAGTAACAAGAGAGGGCGCTACCATCGCAGCGCGAGAGGCTGCGCGCGCGCGGATTACAGCATACGGCATCACTCTTCGGCTGGGATCGTCGGCGCGAGCGGCCGTGTCGCCCGCGGCTGCGCTCTTCGCCAGCGGGGCGAGGAAGTGGCGGGGAGACTCGTTCCCGTATCTCGTCCCGTCCGGCTTCGGAGTATCCCTTGCCCTAGCGTGGGCGAGCATTCGCTCGTAACCTTGATGGTGAGTCGCACGATCTCGATTCGTTAGCGTATTTTGTTGCTAGCTGGCGTTATTGTTGCTGTAGTAATAAATGCCTGTTTGTGTCAGCCAGCGTGTCGTTCTTTTGCTCCCTCAAAGCAAGGTCCGCCGTGGTCGGCGTGCGCTCGGTAGCGTACGCGATCACGGGGTGGGGCCGGGCGGGTTTTAACTGTCTCAGCCGCGATTAAATGGGGGAAACGTATTCATCTCCCCTATTAAACCCCCATATCTGGCGCCCAACGTGGGGCGTGCTCTTGGAACATTGGATGACTGTTTGTTCGGCTCACGGAACGCTCTTTGTCCGGACTTGACAAGTGCTAGGCCTAAAAAGAATTTTGATCGCTAGGACCTGCGGCATGCTTTCTTGAGTGCGAGGTGTATTGCGCTGCAGCAGGTTTGAACTTTTCGACATGCTCAGTACATTTTTCGTCAAGTTTTCAGTACGAGAACCACTTGGTCCGCATCGAGGGAGCGCGAGGCCTAGCGCCCGCGGAGTTGCCGAGCCCGACGCGAGTGAGTACGGAAGCCGCGTGGGTGGTCCGAGTTTTCTGTATATATTTTTCTTTGCTGTCTCTTTTTCGACTCTGGGAGTCGCGGCTTCGGGAGCCTGGGGCCACGGGTGCCGCTGCGAGCTCGCTGGTAGTGAAGCTCGGAACCGTGCGCTCCGACACCGTCCGATACGGTGGGCGCCGACCTCCCAGAAGCTGCTTCGTGCAGTGAGCGGGGTGGACCAACACCCTCTAAATACTTTCTTCAGGCCTCTCCAGGCCCTCCTTTCCACACGCGCTACGTCACGCCAAGTGTCCGGTCAGGCTGCTCACCAAGCGCGGCTCCGCTCAACACCCTCTAAATACTTTCTTCAGGCCTCTCCAGGCCCTCCTTTCCACACGCGCTACGTCACGCCAAGTGTCCGGTCAGGCTGCTCACCAAGCGCGGCTCCGCTCCGCTCGGTTGTCTCCCTCGATGTGCTCGCGCTTGCCCGGGCAAGCACAGACACGAACGCAGTCTTGCAGTGAGCGTCTAGCTGCTGCTTGAGTCTTTCAGCCTGGCGTTGGGTGCATTTCCGTTCGCTCCTCGCACGGCTGTGTCTGTTTCGTGTGGCCGTTTCTTGTGTGGCGTGCGTACCTGTGCTAGCGCACGAATGGGAAACTGATTGCCTGCCGTGTAGCGAGTGCAACTTCGTGAAACATGGGCCGGTGCTGTGTTCCCGGGTGCCGCGGGAACTACCAGAATGGTCCCAAAGTACGTGTTTATTGCTTCCCAAGAGACGAAGTACGAAGAAAAGCCTGGTTGCGAGCCATTCCACGGAAGGATTTCACACCTACAGAGCATTCGAGGGTAAGACTCTGAAATATTGCTTAATAGGCGCTGGTAATTATCTTAGTTGTGAGCTGTCGCTCCCGGAAAGGCATGCTGTCTTTGTAGGCAATGATATCACTTCTTACACTTATGTATGAATTGTCCAGGAAGCATTTAGTTCTGTGGATGTGCATAAGGCTTGTGTAAAAGCTGTGTAAATATGTAAAAGCTGTTCACTATTCAGACTCTTTTTACTTAGTGTTTTAGGCAATGGAGAGTCATGGCGAATGGCCTTGCTTCATTTTCTCGTGCAGGTGTGTGAACTGCACTTCCACGCAGGCGACTTCATTACGACGTTGTCACACCAAGATGAACTGACAGGGAAAATAATAGAGGTGAAGCGTGACAGGCTACAGTTGAAGATTGATGCTGCGCCTTCTGTTTTTCCAAACTGCCCAAAATACTTGTCCTCAACGCCTGGACGGAGTGAATCGCCAGAGACGAAAAAAGCAAGAAGGGAAAACGCTGCTTTGCAGGAGGCTATGAGTAAGTCACTTCAGTCTAATGAGCTTGAACAGAAAAGAAACAAAGTTTCATCTTACGAGGAGTTCAAATCTAAGTTGCCTGGAATCTGCAACACGAAATTCTGGACCGTTTCTGTCGATGAGCAGTGCGTTAGGTTCCTTCTCATCGAGAATGATCCTTCACCTAATGTGAAATGCGCCTTGGTAGTTCTCCCTGATCTGTCACTTTCTGTTTTCTTGAATGGAGTGAAGCTTCTGTCGCTTCCTTCAGGCAGGATTCTGCCAGCTCAAGTATGCGACACCTCCAGCCTGTCCTTGCTGCTAGAAGAACTCGAGATAGGCTTGCATAATATACCTGAGGTGACGAAAGAGTCGAAACATACTAAAGTATTGCAGTTTGTCGGTTCACTGCTTGCAGACCTCATTGAGGACAGTGATACGACGAAAGAACAGTCTTCTTTGCTGAAATTTCTGGTTGAGCAGATAGAGCTTCTCCTCGCGAAACAGCATGTGTATAGCGCAGAGCTGCTGGTATTCGCCAGTATTTTGAATTCAATTTCTCCTCACGCATATCACTTCACAAGAGCTGCATCAAGAATCATTCTGCCCCATCCTTCCACACTGCGCCGTGTTTGCTCAAATTACAAAGCTGACCCTCTTGTGGAGCAAAATCAACCGCACTGTCTCTCCTACATCCGAGAACGAGTCAAATCAATGAAAGACCACGAGAAGACAGTGACCCTGATGATCGATGAGATCCACATAAAACCATACTTCGACTACAAAGGGGGCACAATAGTAGGATCGTCGGTTCATTCAACGGAACCAGCAACAACAGCCCATGTGTTCATGGTACAATCACTCCTTTCTGCAAACAAGGACGTCATTCACATATTACCTGTGAGCAAACTGAGCGCAGAAATTTTGCACGAGCATGCTAAGAACATAATCATTAATGTTGAGAAAATGGGGCTCAAAATTATCGCTGTGATAACGGACAACAATGCTCTGAACCGCAAGATGATGTCGTTATTTGCTACAAGTCCTCAGGTGAGCATTGTCTATCCCCATCCAGCCGATAACGCTCGCCCTCTTTTCTACGTGGTCGATCCTGTGCATCTCTTGAAGTGCATTAGGAACAATTGGATTAACCAGAAAAACCCTGGAACATGCCTCTATTTCCCTGAAATGGACTTGAGTGGAGCAATGCCCGAAGGGCCTCCTCGTATGAAAGCTGCTTCTTTCGCAGCTGTGCGGCAGCTTTATTCTTCAGAGAAGACGTCGCTTGTGAAGGCTGCTTACAGACTGAACGCAAAAGCCGTGAATCCAACCTCAATGGAGCGGCAAAATGTAAAGCTCGCTCTCGACGTCATTAATCAGTTTGTTTCAAATGCCCTCAGGACACATGGTTCCGCGTTCAAGATTCCTCAAGCTGAGTCGACTGCTCTTTTCATTGACGTTATCCTCACATGGTGGCAAATAGTCAATGTTAAGACCCCTTGCAAAGGCCAGAGGCTAAGGGACAGCATGCAAGACCCTGTAAGGTCTGTTGATGACACACAGTTAGCTTTCCTGAGCGGCGTTGTGGACTGGTTGGACGCTTGGGCAAGAATAAACATCACCAGTGGCTCGCTGACGAAAGAGACTCACAGTGCTTTGCGACTGACATGCTATTCTCTGGTAGAACTCTCGCGCTACTGCTTAGAAGAACTTCACTTCAAGTACGTACTGCTGGGCAAATTTCAGACGGATGCGCTAGAAGACCGGTTCGGCCGTTACCGCCAGCTGGCAGGATCACAGTACCACATTTCCGTGCGTCAGCTCTACGAATGTGAGAAGAAGCTTCGTCTTCAAAAACTTTTGACATTTCCACGCGAGGAAACAGAGTTTGAAGACGTAAGTGAGGATCTTGTCCCATGCAACTTTTCTGTGGCTGTCAGCGACGACGATATTACACACGCCCACTCTGACATGGATGCTATTGTCTACATTGCAGGATACGCTGCTCATGCTGCTTTAAAGAAGCTTTCATGTTCTGATTGCTTCAGCACATTGGTGATTGAAAATCGAGAGATCGAAGCGGAAAATACTGCCATGATAGCTAACCTGTCGAGAGGAGGGCTGAAGTTTCCCCAGCCATGCACAGTTCACATGGTACTGATGACTAAACTAGTTGCAGAGAAGTTGTCTTTTGGAGCAACCGCGGAAGATTTTCTCTCCTGTAGAAATCAACGTGGTGTCGTGATTTCACAGACGATTTCCCTCCTGGACGAACACGACATTGAGACATGTGAAAATGGCCACACTGCACAAACTCTCCTGCGCTTGGTAGTACGCGTTGCAACCAACGTTGTTCTAAACAACTTTTGCAAACTAAGAAATGATGCCATACAAGACAATGCGCAGCAGAAGGCCGCAGCCCGGAAAGCAGCAACGCTTAAGAAGAAGTAAGTTTTATTCCCAAGCAATAAAAATGCTTTGCGCACACTTCATTGCTGGTGTCTCGTCGTTTTTTATTGTAAGGGTCAGATTAGCTGTACAAATACTCAACAGCGCAACATTATTGTGAGTGTCATTATTGCTGTGTGTGAAAGCTTTAAGCAAAACACAATACAGAATAAAACTAACACAATGCGCAGTAGACGGTGTTTTTTTTTTCAATGTTCACGAACTTCTACTTTAACAACTAGATATACGCATGTGCGGTCTGTGCGGATGGATTTTACCGCACGGCAGACATCATGTACGTGATAGAACCTAATAATTAGATGATTAATTGAAATTAACTAATCAATTTTTTATTATAATGACCAATAATGCGAAATTGGCGGCCGTATGCTAAATTGTTTATTATAAAAAACTGTATTAGCAGCTCGAACTTTCTTGACAATAAGGTGTTCTGCAATAAAAAAAATATATAAAGCAGATAAAATGATAGCCTAAGGCGCGCACAAACTAGCGAATTTCTTTTCTGCAGCAACGACAAAAATGAAAATGAAGGAATCACTTATAAGGCAGCTACGTACGGCAGTACCCGAATAGTGCAGACGGGCGCGGCGCGCTGAAATCGCGGAGCGCGGGGCCTGCACGGTCCCTTGGCGTGACGTCACGCGGCCGGTGGAGAGGCCTTAGCATTGAGAGGGTGTTGCTCCGCTCCGCTCGGTTGTCTCCCTCGATGTGCTCGCGCTTGCCCGGGCAAGCACAGACACGAACGCAGTCTTGCAGTGAGCGTCTAGCTGCTGCTTGAGTCTTTCAGCCTGGCGTTGGGTGCATTTCCGTTCGCTCCTCGCACGGCTGTGTCTGTTTCGTGTGGCCGTTTCTTGTGTGGCGTGCGTACCTGTGCTAGCGCACGAATGGGAAACTGATTGCCTGCCGTGTAGCGAGTGCAACTTCGTGAAACATGGGCCGGTGCTGTGTTCCCGGGTGCCGCGGGAACTACCAGAATGGTCCCAAAGTACGTGTTTATTGCTTCCCAAGAGACGAAGTACGAAGAAAAGCCTGGTTGCGAGCCATTCCACGGAAGGATTTCACACCTACAGAGCATTCGAGGGTAAGACTCTGAAATATTGCTTAATAGGCGCTGGTAATTATCTTAGTTGTGAGCTGTCGCTCCCGGAAAGGCATGCTGTCTTTGTAGGCAATGATATCACTTCTTACACTTATGTATGAATTGTCCAGGAAGCATTTAGTTCTGTGGATGTGCATAAGGCTTGTGTAAAAGCTGTGTAAATATGTAAAAGCTGTTCACTATTCAGACTCTTTTTACTTAGTGTTTTAGGCAATGGAGAGTCATGGCGAATGGCCTTGCTTCATTTTCTCGTGCAGGTGTGTGAACTGCACTTCCACGCAGGCGACTTCATTACGACGTTGTCACACCAAGATGAACTGACAGGGAAAATAATAGAGGTGAAGCGTGACAGGCTACAGTTGAAGATTGATGCTGCGCCTTCTGTTTTTCCAAACTGCCCAAAATACTTGTCCTCAACGCCTGGACGGAGTGAATCGCCAGAGACGAAAAAAGCAAGAAGGGAAAACGCTGCTTTGCAGGAGGCTATGAGGAAGTCACTTCAGTCTAATGAGCTTGAACAGAAAAGAAACAAAGTTTCATCTTACGAGGAGTTCAAATCTAAGTTGCCTGGAATCTGCAACACGAAATTCTGGACCGTTTCTGTCGATGAGCAGTGCGTTAGGTTCCTTCTCATCGAGAATGATCCTTCACCTAATGTGAAATGCGCCTTGGTAGTTCTCCCTGATCTGTCACTTTCTGTTTTCTTGAATGGAGTGAAGCTTCTGTCGCTTCCTTCAGGCAGGATTCTGCCAGCTCAAGTATGCGACACCTCCAGCCTGTCCTTGCTGCTAGAAGAACTCGAGATAGGCTTGCATAATATACCTGAGGTGACGAAAGAGTCGAAACATACTAAAGTATTGCAGTTTGTCGGTTCACTGCTTGCAGACCTCATTGAGGACAGTGATACGACGAAAGAACAGTCTTCTTTGCTGAAATTTCTGGTTGAGCAGATAGAGCTTCTCCTCGCGAAACAGCATGTGTATAGCGCAGAGCTGCTGGTATTCGCCAGTATTTTGAATTCAATTTCTCCTCACGCATATCACTTCACAAGAGCTGCATCAAGAATCATTCTGCCCCATCCTTCCACACTGCGCCGTGTTTGCTCAAATTACAAAGCTGACCCTCTTGTGGAGCAAAATCAACCGCACTGTCTCTCCTACATCCGAGAACGAGTCAAATCAATGAAAGACCACGAGAAGACAGTGACCCTGATGATCGATGAGATCCACATAAAACCATACTTCGACTACAAAGGGGGCACAATAGTAGGATCGTCGGTTCATTCAACGGAACCAGCAACAACAGCCCATGTGTTCATGGTACAATCACTCCTTTCTGCAAACAAGGACGTCATTCACATATTACCTGTGAGCAAACTGAGCGCAGAAATTTTGCACGAGCATGCTAAGAACATAATCATTAATGTTGAGAAAATGGGGCTCAAAATTATCGCTGTGATAACGGACAACAATGCTCTGAACCGCAAGATGATGTCGTTATTTGCTACAAGTCCTCAGGTGAGCATTGTCTATCCCCATCCAGCCGATAACGCTCGCCCTCTTTTCTACGTGGTCGATCCTGTGCATCTCTTGAAGTGCATTAGGAACAATTGGATTAACCAGAAAAACCCTGGAACATGCCTCTATTTCCCTGAAATGGACTTGAGTGGAGCAATGCCCGAAGGGCCTCCTCGTATGAAAGCTGCTTCTTTCGCAGCTGTGCGGCAGCTTTATTCTTCAGAGAAGACGTCGCTTGTGAAGGCTGCTTACAGACTGAACGCAAAAGCCGTGAATCCAACCTCAATGGAGCGGCAAAATGTAAAGCTCGCTCTCGACGTCATTAATCAGTTTGTTTCAAATGCCCTCAGGACACATGGTTCCGCGTTCAAGATTCCTCAAGCTGAGTCGACTGCTCTTTTCATTGACGTTATCCTCACATGGTGGCAAATAGTCAATGTTAAGACCCCTTGCAAAGGCCAGAGGCTAAGGGACAGCATGCAAGACCCTGTAAGGTCTGTTGATGACACACAGTTAGCTTTCCTGAGCGGCGTTGTGGACTGGTTGGACGCTTGGGCAAGAATAAACATCACCAGTGGCTCGCTGACGAAAGAGACTCACAGTGCTTTGCGACTGACATGCTATTCTCTGGTAGAACTCTCGCGCTACTGCTTAGAAGAACTTCACTTCAAGTACGTACTGCTGGGCAAATTTCAGACGGATGCGCTAGAAGACCGGTTCGGCCGTTACCGCCAGCTGGCAGGATCACAGTACCACATTTCCGTGCGTCAGCTCTACGAATGTGAGAAGAAGCTTCGTCTTCAAAAACTTTTGACATTTCCACGCGAGGAAACAGAGTTTGAAGACGTAAGTGAGGATCTTGTCCCATGCAACTTTTCTGTGGCTGTCAGCGACGACGATATTACACACGCCCACTCTGACATGGATGCTATTGTCTACATTGCAGGATACGCTGCTCATGCTGCTTTAAAGAAGCTTTCATGTTCTGCTTGCTTCAGCACATTGGTGATTGAAAATCGAGAGATCGAAGCGGAAAATACTGCCATGATAGCTAACCTGTCGAGAGGAGGGCTGAAGTTTCCCCAGCCATGCACAGTTCACATGGTACTGATGACTAAACTAGTTGCAGAGAAGTTGTCTTTTGGAGCAACCGCGGAAGATTTTCTCTCCTGTAGAAATCAACGTGGTGTCGTGATTTCACAGACGATTTCCCTCCTGGACGAACACGACATTGAGACATGTGAAAATGGCCACACTGCACAAACTCTCCTGCGCTTGGTAGTACGCGTTGCAACCAACGTTGTTCTAAACAACTTTTGCAAACTAAGAAATGATGCCATACAAGACAATGCGCAGCAGAAGGCCGCAGCCCGGAAAGCAGCAACGCTTAAGAAGAAGTAAGTTTTATTCCCAAGCAATAAAAATGCTTTGCGCACACTTCATTGCTGGTGTCTCGTCGTTTTTTATTGTAAGGGTCAGATTAGCTGTACAAATACTCAACAGCGCAACATTATTGTGAGTGTCATTATTGCTGTGTGTGAAAGCTTTAAGCAAAACACAATACAGAATAAAACTAACACAATGCGCAGTAGACGGTGTTTTTTTTTTCAATGTTCACGAACTTCTACTTTAACAACTAGATATACGCATGTGCGGTCTGTGCGGATGGATTTTACCGCACGGCAGACATCATGTACGTGATAGAACCTAATAATTAGATGATTAATTGAAATTAACTAATCAATTTTTATTATAATGACCAATAATGCGAAATTGGCGGCCGTATGCTAAATTGTTTATTATAAAAAACTGTATTAGCAGCTCGAACTTTCTTGACAATAAGGTGTTCTGCAATAAAAAAATATATAAAGCAGATAAAATGATAGCCTAAGGCGCGCACAAACTAGCGAATTTCTTTTCTGCAGCAACGACAAAAATGAAAATGAAGGAATCACTTATAAGGCAGCTACGTACGGCAGTACCCGAATAGTGCAGACGGGCGCGGCGCGCTGAAATCGCGGAGCGCGGGGCCTGCACGGTCCCTTGGCGTGACGTCACGCGGCCGGTGGAGAGGCCTTAGCATTGAGAGGGTGTTGGGTGGACCCACCCCACAAAGCTAATGTCTCCTCGCGGCTGCCCGCACGTAACCCGTTTCGGGTCGTTATTTTGTTCATGGTCGTTGTCGGAGTGGTAGCGAGGCCTGAGGCTTCCCGGAGCGGCTTGCACCACGTCAGAAGACACGCGACCACCGGACCTTGGTGCTGAGAGGGGCGCACTTTGCTACCTAGCCGTTTTTTTAACCTCGCACGAACTGACCAGTCTCGTTCAACTCAAGAAAGGGCTTTGTTCACTCGAACTTAGTGTCTGCACAGCCGCCCGACACGTTTTGCTAGCGAGTTAGGCATTGTGCCACGAGGCCCTTGCGGACGTCGTTTCCCCTCCCGTGACCTACGTTAAAGGCACGTCGAGAGCGTTTCGGCAATTTTGCAGATCCCGTGGAGCCACCCAGGCTCGCTGTCCTGTACACATCATCTCGCTGCAGCCTGCTGCAATGGAGCGGCCTGTATCCTGTTCGCCGCATCCACCCGGGGAAGCTGTGGCGAGACCAGTCAGCAGTCACCTCCGGCTGCTGTTACCCTGGCGACTACTGCAGAATCCTGGCCTGCAGTTTTCAACCAGCCTTCTCTTCGCGGGCCTGCGGGCACAGGTGTCCACGGGCCATGCGAGTCGTCCCAGCGGAGACCTTCACGCCGCCTTCGGAAAACCGCGGAAGTCGGCGTGACCTCCATTGCAAGACCTGCCTCAAGTGCATGACGACCAGAAGACTCCTCCATAGCATGCACTTTCAGGCGCGTAGGTCTGTTTAAGGTTGGGGGGATGTGGGGCCTGCCCCTCCATCTTCTTTTGTTTGGCTCTCCCGGGGTGCACCCTTCCACGGCATCACCTCGGCCCCCGGCGCCACGTGATTTTCCCTGGTTAGTTACCTTAACTAACAAGCGAGGGCGCCACGGACTGCGTGATTGCTGCGCGCGCGGACGGGAGATCACATCCTCTTCGGCCGGGGAACATCGTTGCGTGCAGACGTGTCGCCGCAGCGCTCCGCTCTTCGCCAGTGGGGCGAGGCCTCGTGGGGAGGTGCCACGAATTGGTAGCGCGTCCCCGACTTTTCGAAGGGGAACGCTATCGCGTGCAGGTTCGAACGAGAGATCAAACAAAACGAAGCCGTACTTATAATTTAAAGGAAAAGGGGCCAAGAAGAAATGGACACGAAAACGAGAAAAAACACACTCAACACACGTACAACACTACAGAATAAAGGGAAAGAGTTCACCAGGTACTGAGCGTCCCAGGTGAATCGGGGATGCCTTGCAGACAGGGCGGACGCGGGTGGTTGTAGTGCGACGCTTCACTGGCGCTGCGCCGAAGGAAGGGACGGAAGGGAGCCAGGTGGTATTAGGAGCGGAGACGAACACAGGGAGACAGACGCCGGTGGTCTCCCGTCAAGAGCCCGAAGAACTTAGCAGCAGCAGGAAAAGCGTAGCCAGGTCCCGTCGACGGCGTCACGAAACGCCAGAGGCTTAAAGCAGGCTATCCAAGGGTGCCTTACGGCAGCACGGACCCTCAGTCTATCGGCTGCAACCTCCACACTTGCAAAGAACGCAAGAGGCTTGCGTCGGTGATCCAAAGGAGGTCCACGGCAGCACGGACCCAACGTCCGACGGCTGCCACCTCCACGCTTGAATGACCCAATCTCCGCTGCGCTGTCTTCCTTAACACCTCGGTTTTCTGACACGTCAGCTCTCCTCGTGCTCGCCGCGCTCTTTGTCGCCGTGGCCTCGCACACACGCAACGCTGGGCTGGCACGCGCAGCGCTCCGCTGTCCGACGCACCACTGTCGACGCATGCACCGTGTTCACAAATCATCCGAGGATCTTTTGTGCACCTGACAGGAGGACGTTCTTCCACCATCTCGTCCCGTCCTGCCTCGGAGTATCCCTTGTCCAAGCGTGGGCGAACATTCGCTCGTAGCCTTGATGGTGAGACGGACGATCTCGATTACTTAGCGTATTTTAAGGCGAAAGCCTCTAATGGCTCATACTCGCGGCCATGACGGCTGTCCGTCCGATGTCACGCTCTTCAACCACTTATGACTAAATAGTCATTGGTCATAACCTAAGTCAAAGTCAACCGTGGATGCACAGCATGACGTCCTCACTCTCGGCATACTCTACTCCTTTGGTACGACTCTGCACATGCGCTAAAGGTGGCGCCACCTGCGCTCGCCTTTCCGCCTCGCTACGTATGCGCCGAGGTGGCGCCACCGGCCCGCGCCAGGTGTCTCGCAGCTGCCGTGCAAGCCGAGTGTCTTTACCAACAATGCCGTCTTCAACACACCAACACCGGAGCAGTGGGAGGCTGCGCTGTCCTTCTCGAAGCCTGAAGAACAGCTCAAGCTGATCGACATGGCTCGCAAGACTGCGAAGGCCGCTGGGGCCATGGACTGAGGGACCCACCTACGCCGCGAGAATCCTCCTTGACAGTAAAGTTTTTCATTCTTCATTCAAAGAGGCGCCCAAGTCGGGCGGAAAAGGCTTTCGCCTCACAGCCCTTTAGGTCAACAAAGTGTCCCCCTGAATTTTTGTTGCTAGCTGGCGTTATTGTTGTAGCAATAAATGCCTTGCTTGGGTTAGTCAGTGTGTCGTTCCTTTGTTCCTCCAGAGCAAGGCCCGCCGTGGTCGGCGTGCGCTCGGTAGCGTACGCGATCACGGGGTGGGGTCCGGGCAGCTTTGAACTGTGTCAACTGCGGTTGAGCGGGGAGAACGCATTTCTCTCAGCTCAGGTCAAGCACGGCGAACGGCAGCGGCGGGAAACTATCCGGAAGGCGAAACAGAACGGTGGCGTCGGCGGCCGAGAGAGGAGCAAGAACAGCCCTGACGGGTGGGATAGCGGAGTTCTGAGCGACGAGGAGTTTGGTAGCAGCGCGAGGACCCGTCCCGTCAAGCAGGGCGGTGGCAGAACACACGGCACGGAGACTTGGACCTGAGGACGGGCGCAGTCAATCAGGGCATGGTGCTGGGACAGGAAATCCAGTCGTCATGAGAACAAGTGGGGAGGAGGACGAATTGAGTTAAATACAGAGCGTGGGAAATTATAAGTCGGGCGGTGCAGAGAGAGAGCTGTCAGCCGGAGGTGCTGAGCGTTGGCGGTACGCAGTGACGGGAGGCGTCGTCGCCTTTTGACTCCTGACAGGTACATACCTCGGCAACCTCACGAGTGCTCATTGAGGCTCAGTCAAAAACTTTGGTCGATTGACTTACGGGCTCACTCAAACTCACAGAGGATCGGGCTCACTCAAACTCACAGAGGATCGGGCTCACTCGAGCTCATGAACTCAAACTCATTTAGGCTCACAACTTACTTGGTCTAACTCAGACTCATCATTCATTCCGCGGGGAACACTCGTGGCGACTCACGTCTCACTCAGACTCACATCTCATCTAGGCTCACTCACTCATTTGAACTCACGATTCATTTGGACTCACTCGCCTGGGTTCACTCATTTGGACTCGACTCACCTGGATTCAGTCACTCATTTC
The DNA here is from genome assembly GCF_052857255.1 of Amblyomma americanum. Taxonomy (NCBI): domain Eukaryota; kingdom Metazoa; phylum Arthropoda; class Arachnida; order Ixodida; family Ixodidae; genus Amblyomma; species Amblyomma americanum. The sequence continues at coordinate 221,747,662 of NC_135500.1, read as the reverse complement.
GACTTACGATTCACCTGGACTAACTCATTTCCACTCATGACTCATCTGCTCTCACTCATTCGAGCTCAGTCGCACATTTCAACTCATGGCTCACGTTGACTCAGGACTGCTATAAGCTGACACATCGGACAGCTGAATAAATTTTATGCCCAAGGTACACGGCTAAAATGACAAAAATTTGCTTAAAAACGGTGATACGAAGAGCTCTTAACTGCACTTAACCAGGCTGAGAGGCCTGTAGCTGCTGCTCGCGGGAGGTAAGATGGGGGGGGATTTTTTGGCAACCAATTAAAAAACAGTAAAGAAAGAACAAGCCACAGCTAATATCCAACGAGCCCAAGGTCGGGGACTAATCAGCGTTTGTCTCCTTTCAGTAATGTGCTATAGAGTGCAATAACCACAAAATCAGATGCCAAGAAATAATGAAATTTCTCTATATCATCAACCCGACCAAAAGCGTATTCAATATTACAAGTGTGCAGGAAACTTGCGTTTATGAATGCTACAAACTCGTGCCCAGTCGTCTTCACGGATTCACTTGGGATCATGGGATTGTTCAACCTCACATCATAGACTTATTTGGTTTGGCAGGTCTACCGGACTGACCAGGAGGACTCAGACCACGACCTGAATGTGAGCACACTCTTACCACGACTCAGATCATGATCTGAATGTGAGCCCGAACTCACGACTCAGATCGTGATCTGAGCATGAGTCCGGACTCATTCACAACTCAGATCATGATCTGAATGTGAGTTCGGGCTCACTCACGACTGAGATCATGATCCGAAATGAGCCCGAATGAGTGGACTCATGAGTGAGTTCGCCGACCTATGGGCAGGTATAAGGCGGCACCGGCGTTTACGAGGGCAAGCGTCGAAACGCCGTCAACGATAACGGCAATAACGTTCGCGGGGAAATGAGGACTTGGACGTTCAGACGAGCACGCAGTTCTGTGCCGGTTCGGTCGAGGGAGGTCGGCGTAGCGTGGGCGAAATTGAGCGGCGACGGCCTGCTGACCAGGAGAGGCAGGAACTCAGGTGCCGAACAGGACGGGCAGAGGCATGCGACGTGTCCGGGGATGCCGCAAGCCCGATATGCGCCATGGAGCTGCATCGCTGCAGCTGTGTCAGGGGCGACGCATAGGCCGGGGAGGGGGCTGGGCGAACCGCGATAGGCGTCGGAGTATATATAGCTCGTTTTTCTGGACAGTGAGCGTCAAGCAACTGTTCTCGCTAAACTGCTGCAGTAATTATTTGCCCTTTACACGCAACCGCACACTTCACCGTCTGCGTTTTCCGTGCTGCTAGGAAGTTGTGTTGCACCAACCAGTTCAATCATCTGCCTTCACGAACTCTGCCTTTCGGATCTAAGATTACGAATCATTCTCATCTTTCCAACGGAACAATTAACAGCGCCCTGCCGCGTTTCTTATTGAGTAAGAAGCCAAACCCCTGAACGCACGCACGCACGCACGCACGCACGAACGAACGAACGAACGAACGAACGAACGAACGAACGAACGCACGCACGCACGCACGCACGCACGCACGCGCACACACACACACACACACACACACACACACACACACACACACACACACACACACACACACACACACACACACACACACACACACACACACACACACACACACACACACACACACACACACACACACACACACACACACACACACACACACACACACACACACACACACACAAAGAACGCTTACACCAAAGGCTGCACGACTAACAAGTAGCCCCGCCGCGGTGGCTCAGTGGTTAGGGCGCTCGACTACTGATCCGGAGTTCCCGGGTTCGAACCCGACCGCGGCGGCTGCGTTTTTATGGAGGAAAAACGCTAAGGCGCCCGTGTGCTGTGCGATGTCAGTGCACGTTAAAGATCCCCAGGTGGTCGAAATTATTCCGGAGCTCTCCACTACGGCACCTATTCTTCCTTTCTTCTTTCACTCCCTCCTATATCCCTTCCCTTACGGCGCGGTTCAGGTGTCCAACGATATATGAGACAGATACTGCGCCATTTCCTTTCCGCAAAAAACCAATTATAATTATTATAACAAGATGCAAGAGATGGGTCGTTAGAAAGCATTTTTCCGGACCAACGCAGTAACGATGGACCTTGTTTCAAAGTAAGTACCAATTCAAATGTTAACCACGAAGAGCGTTGTGGTTATTTCCACTGCGCCTGCCGTTTTTGCAGATGAGCACATTGCGAAGGGCGTGCAGAACGCAAGCACATGAAAGGTCAATGAGCAGCCCTCGGCAACCAGATTGAAAACAATCTTCTGACTGCTTAACATTAGCATTGCCAGTCTCAAGTATTGCAGGATGAACGCTATTCACGTGTTTCTCACGCGGAAAGCGAGAATATACCTACCAGTTTGGCATATCACAACACTCGGCGTGAATACCTAACAGTGATAGGGCGAAGACAGCATACGCTGTTGCATATCGTCGCATAGTTGAAAATATCCGAAGCCGCAAGCACTACTCTCAGTGAAGGTACGCGGGCGGGGAATGTAGGTGCCACAATTCGCAGCTCGGTAAAGCTCGGTACCAGACACGTACAGAGAAAATGCCCGACATGGGAAAATTAAAGGAGCTATCTGCAGATTTGCTCATCGCGCCTACGTCAGATGGACTCAATAGGTTGCTAAAAGTCAACAGTTCTGATTGGACAACCGAGCAAAAAAGGATTGCAGCCTGGAAAACATCCGCTGCAATGTATATGAGAAGGGACCGCACAGAAAATCGTCCCTAGAAGATATTGTTCCCGAAAGCAACCTAGCGCTCCATATTAAATCGTCCAAAAATTGCGTTCCGCTTTTTTGAGCAGTGCGCAGTCCTGAAATGCTACTCCGAGCAACGCACGAGGGAAATCTATGAAGCCGTTGTCATTGCACGTAAAGGGGCTTCATGTGCGAGCAAACCTTCGATGTCATTGTCTCGCCACGAGTTGGCATGTCTTAATTCATGACGCCTGGTGCCTTTGTTGTTGGCCTTTTCGTGTTTCCGGGCATCTATCGGTCTGTGTATTTATTTAAGGGAAAATAGCGCAAAACACAGAGACAAGTGAAGAAAACAACAGCACCAGCGCTATCTTCACTTGTCCCCGTCTTTCGCGCTATTTTCCCTTAAGTATGTATCACCAACAAGCCCGTCTTGCCATTCTGTGTGTTTATACGCCCACGCATTGAATGCAGTCAGTTGCTACTCGCTGTTCATCTGCTCCTTCTTCGTTTCGTCTTTTTGCGCTGTTTTTATTAAAGCCGCTTCAATGTTTTTGTAAATTACAAAGCACCTAGAAAAAAAAACATCGAAACTCAGAAAAAGCCCACAACAGCGGCGCTCTGTCATCTCTTTGTGTGTGTGTGCATCAGTACTGGTGTACTATATCTGAGGTAGACGCCTAAGGAAAAAAGAAGGCTGACTTACCAGCAGCATGACACGCCCTCCGGAACTTCGCGAGAAGTCTTGTTATACCTGCGGGTGCCAAATACAAGGTGTTAAGAAGCTGCCTGCCGCGGTGTGGCAAGAGCGGACAAACAGGAAAATAGGACAGGCGGAGAGTATTCGCCACGAGCGAACCACTAGAGTGGTGCAAAAGGAAGCAGAGAGGAAACTTCTCCGTTTTAGTGAATCCCGCCATAAGGAACAGAATCGCACTGTGCAGCCCGTGCAGAAGTATCGTCTCAAGGAAGGGATACCACTTTTCCCCCAAACTTGTTCTCTTTCGCCGGAGCAGAATAACTTTCACCCTTTCTTGCACTTACAAACACGCTGTATGTCTCGAACGATTAGTCCTTTGCGACGACAGGCTGAAAGAGACGCTAAAGGGAAATAACAAACTAATAGACCATTCATCGGGAACACTACGAACCTTTTTCCTGCGAGAAAAGTCCCGAACACATTCAAGCCGCCTGCGGAGAATGTATACAGGCTATGGCGCATTTGCAATAGAGCCAACCAGAGGCCCCGCTGCCGAAGACCGAACAGATGCGTGGTCATGAATGGCGGCACGGTGCAAATGCCGGCCGTTTCAGTCGTTTTCCATAGATGACGCCATGAAGCCCACGGCAAATATATGAGGGCTGCATTAATGCAATATTACTGTGCTTTAGATACAGAAACAGCTTTGTTACGACGCAGCGTTGATGATATCTTTGTGCGATGCATTTGTTGCAATGCATCACCTTACGGCCACGCTCGCCCATGTCTCTGTGGTTTTGCGCGACTACACACATTACCAGGACCACGGCCAGTGTCTGTATGATGCGGAATGCAGACCACGACGGATGTGCTTCGTAGGTGGTGTGTAGCCAGCGCGGCTGCGTCTCAGCTCTTCCCCGAGTTACAGGACTGGACAGCCATCGCCACCGCTTAGTTGGTAAAGCACCGATGGAACATGCTGAGGTCGTCGGTTCGGATCCTACTGGTGTGATAAGGTTGTTTTTCTACTTTTTTATCAATTGCTTTCCGGCCATGCAATGAATACACAACGAATATGCAATTAATCAGCACCACAACTTAAAAAAAATTCACCTCAGCGTTCCTTGCTTTCGATGACTGTTGGCTCGTTTAATTAATGTGTATATAACGAGCCATATAACGAATATATAACGAGAATAATTTTATATAACGAACCCCGCATTCCCCTATAAAGCTAAGTTCGAAATTTATGTTTTAGAAATAAGGGGCCAGAACACAGGCAGTGACCACGAGTCTCGTCGGCATCATTCCCTCAAGTTCTATATACCAACGCAAACGACGTCTTGCTCCTGGGCTGTTCGTTTAGATGAGCTGCTGGGACGTTCAATATAATAAAAAAAATATTCACTCAGTACAAAGGCGGTCACCACTACAGACGCAGAAGTGTCTCCCATGAGGGAGGGGGGTCACGAACAACTTTGAATAGCTGCAATAAAGTAGAAGAAAAGCAGACATTTGAACAGGATGACTGTACCGAGCAAAAACACCGGAATCTGTTCATTTTGTCCAGCTGCAGTATTCTGTAACTTTTCGCTTTTTTCTCCTTTCTTATATGGTTCTTTGTCATTGGTCCCTTACCACAAAAAGAAAAATCAAACTAAAGGCAACAAAATATGGCTCCAATATTTGAAAATGGGGCCCGTGAGCCTTGTTAATACTATCAGCCAGATAAGAAAAGTCAGTATCTTAGGAAGTATCTTTTCTCAGGTGCACCAAACGACGCGAAGTGCCTCACACCACAACATGCCTAATATCATGTGTCTTCCCGTATTTTTTCTGGACTGACTCCGCTCGAGTTTATAAAGACAAAAGCCGGTGAAAAAAAGAGTTGATGCCATGACGACGCAACGAAGAGAATCAACCTGCCGAGACTACAGAGACTCGATATGCACCGAAGTCTATTAAGTTGGAGACAATAAACGCATCGAAGACCAACTGCACTACAATTAGAGCGAAAGAAATTCAGGCTCGTCCCTCGCAGTGGACCTTTGATGCTCGGCCGGTGGAAAACCAACCGGCTCTGAAGTTCCTGCGAACGGTTGCTCCTCTGATTGTTACAGTTAAGCGGGTCCCATCAGATATAGTTCCGCCACACGATGTCATGCAGAGCCGTACCGGTGCGCATTCGTGCACGCGAGCGAGTGACCTTATGCGTGTTTAGCGCGAAAGGAACAGCTGCGTGAAGTGGACAGGCCGCCTCTGAAAGGGTTCGCGGCCAACGTCGGCTCGAAGTGGCAGAGGTGCGGGGAAACGTCGCACTGTGGACCGGCTAGGCGATAGGCTGCAGGGGCGATGCTGCGGAGCAATGAGTTTGCATGGCGGTGTCTGGGAAAGGAACAAAAAGGCGGTGGTCTGCTTAGAATAGCTCCGAAGGTTGCGAGATTTGCAGTTCTCGTCTCCGCCTCATTTTCGGAGGTCGTTGTCAGGTAAAATACCAGCAGCTATCAACACGACTGCGGCTAAAGCAGCAATGTGGCCTGGACCAATTTAGCAGTGCGTCTAGGTCACCCGAGCTCGTTGCTGCTGCACACGCACTCTGCGAGTTGTTTCTTTACCCCAACACTCAAGTGCTGTGTCAACTGAACAATGCCTCCAAGCCTGTGAAGGCGTGGACACTATTGAGATACTTGGGCAGCGTCCCTAGCGGGAATAATACCCGTGTTACACGGGCGTTTTCAACGACAGTTCAGTTAACCGCCAGTTGAGGATTTCAACTGCCGTTGAACTCAACTGGAATCGCCAGCTGTTACACGAGCACTTCGCGTTCAGTTCAGTTAGCACTCTAACCACATGACCTCGCGTCTAGAGCGAAGTTTAAATAAGAAAAAAGCAATGTGTGCATTTTTTTTCTTGTTGTAAATGATCGCAGTGTATATATTCCTTACTATAGTGACAATTATTTTTGTGTAGTTTTTGCTTTGCGGTAGAAATTTGCGGGTTCGAAGCACACTGAGCCAAGATAATCCAGTAAGAGGGCAAGTTTTTCGGTCCCTAGGTCGCCATCTTGTCAGTTGGCCGTTCAACTGGGACCCCCGATCTCAGTCGAACTCAACTGCCGTTGAGATTTCAACGGCAGTTAGCACTGCCGTGTAACACCGCTAACTGCCGTTCAGTTCAACTGAGAGTCAATTGAACTGCCGTTGAAAACGCCCGTGTAACAGGGGTATAAGATGCTTTCGGTTACCGGAACTATGCTTCCCTGCCGCCCTGAAACTTCGCGCACCGCACTTCACAGAAACGGAAGTTTGTTCTTCCTTGGCGCCGTGTTGCAATTTATGCTCCAGAGCTGTTTTCCTTGTAACGCTGCCCCATCACGATTTTTCTGGCCTTACACGATTTTCGTGTGAGATATAGGCTACTTCTCATTTTTATTGTTTCATATTTTTTCGTTTCCGCCTAGTGCTGTTATAGGGACATTCCCTTTTTAATACTGCTGCAATGTTGCGTAGCGAATATACGCTGCAACTACGCTGTGTTTTGCAATATTCTGCCAGTTATGGGCGCCGACTCCGCTCGGAAGATAGAGCGAATGGGTCAGGAGGCAGCGCGTCTTCTTTTGAGCGGTTTTCGACAAATCGACTAAAGACCTAGAGTTGTCTGAAAGTTGCAAGAACAAAACAGCACAGATTTAAGCACAGCCTTAAACTACCGCGGGCACATTGATCTGTCTGCCACCAGCAAAGGAGAACTATGACAATTCTAAGAGTTTCAGACACCGTTTACCATCAAGGGATCCGACCGGAAACCGGTGCTTTGCGAACGTCTCCCGTTCCAAGTCTCTATGCAGAATAAAATGAATGGCCACTTTATAAGCGCAGGTTTTTCTTAAGCTGACAATCTTTCCTAACTTCGAACCCTCGTCGAACACGCGGATTATGTATTGACCCAAAAAATCAACTATGAATGTACCCTTCAAAATAACCCGTTTGTAACTCCACATTTTGCTTTTCGCATGAAGAGCGCCTCAGCGAACGCTTGCTCCCGGGCACGAGCCATGCGTATTCCGTGCAAGCTGACAAACCATAACAAGAAGGTCGTCCCTGCAAATGTTGTCCAACAGGAATCCACGAACCTCAGGATTACAACTGTTTCTTTACGGGTGGACCAAAAAGCCCTGATCACATTGCCTATATAGAAGAGATCAATCAGACGACTAAACCGAAATGCAACACTTTCTCAGGCCAACCCTTTGCTTTTCTAAACACTGTAAACTGACTAGCCCAACGTAAATACAGAAAATCACAGGTGTATAGTGACTCGCTCAGTTCTGTGTTGGCTCTGAGCTCCGTCACTTCTTGGAAGCACTTGCTTGCTACTTTGTTACTTGGAGAGGTTATTCATGGAGCAACCTAGTCATTGTATACTGTTGGGTTCCGAGCCACATTGAAATAGCCGCTATAGCGAGCAAGTCGACCGGGCCGCTAGTGCCTGGCTGAATAGAGCAGTCTACATCAACGGCCTCCCTGCCAGAGACTAGACATAATCCTTGCAAAAACAAATAAAATGTCTGTGGCGTATGAATGGCACTCTGAGCTCCATAATAAACTCCACAGCTTTAAACCCATCTTGAACGAATGGCGGAGTGCCAGACACCGGGAACGGTTCTACGAGGTGGCCCTGTGCCGTCTGCGAATTGGCCACGCAAACCCAACCCATAGCCGCCTCTTATTTTTTTTTTCAGATTTTTTGAGGGTTTTGAAACGAGACTCAAGCAGAAACACGCGCGTTAGAACTGAATGTCAAAGAAGCTCCTGCGCCAAGGCTCCACGACGATACATCGCGTATTTCCTTCGGCCATGTGCGGCCAGCGGTTCTGGGAACGTCACTCGCTGGACGACGGGTATCGACCACAAATTCAGTTTCTGACAGGCAATGGTGACAGCGCGTGCCTGTTTTAAGCTCTGCGGACAAAACCTTGAGACTACCATAGTATGCCCATAGATATACCAATACACTCTTGAAAACATTTCAGCACGTTGTAGAGACGCTTTGGGGCGACAACGGTGAGCTGCTGAGAGATCTTTTGCCCGAGGTAGCTATGCTTGCTAAAATTGCTCTGACTATTAACGCGTCAGCGTTAAGGAGCTCGTGTCGCAGAAAAGCCGGTGTCGGCGGCTGCGTTGGCCGTGAGCGAAAAATGGCACATCTCGGTGGACACCTGAACCGTGCCGTAAGGGAAGGGATTTTCAATTCTCGCTAGACACCCGTACCGCGCGGTACGGGTGTCTAGCGAGAATTGTGACAGGCGTCATTTCCTTTCCCTAAAACCAATTTTCATTTCATTTTGCTTCCCTTACGGCCCGGATCGGGTGTCCACCGAGATATGCGAGACAGGTGTCCTTTCCCAGAAATTGTCCAACGGGCCACGCGTCGCGCCGAACGGGCGATGGCGCTCTGTGCACCCCTTGGCAACGCTGCAACACGCTCTCGCGTCTCACCCTTAAAGACGAAGCTTAAGCGTCCTCCAAATTTTATAGTAAAGTTATGCACATCTGAAAGATTATTTTCATGCTTCCGTCGTGTCAAAATCTACCTGGGGTCACGGTGCAAGAATATATTCTTACACCGTGCCTGAGGTCAACAATGGGACAAGCTCGATTAAATCGCATAGCACTTCTCCGTGGGCACAAAGAGCTCGCCCGCAAAGTAAATCTCAGTGACATCACGGGCGACTTTATTCAGAGGTCTACTGTGCGAAGAAACACATCCTGGATTGTGCGGTAGCCTTAGCATAACGTAAAGTACAGTGAACTTCATCACGGAAAAATACGCCAGCTTTCTTAAAGCTGTCACAGCCTCCGAGCTCTTATTAACCCCTCCCATAAAATCAGCATTCAATTCCACGTGTTGCCGCTTCGTCATTACAACTCTGCTCTTTGACTGCTGCTTGTATCTTCGTTTACATTTTTTAAAAGATGAGTTCACATTCAGTCTAAATTTTAAATTGTTACCTTATCGTGGAAATGTTTGTACGGCCCAGTGCTTCTTAGACACGAAGGGTTTAAAATCTTTTTAAGTGTTGAACTGTCAGGTTATTCAGGAAATATTTGTATTGCCCAGTTGTTGTTACAAACGAGAAGTTTGAAATGAGTTTGTAATATCAGAATTTGGTAGTTTGGGCAAATATGTGTTGCCCAGTTTTTTCTCTCACTTCGACCAAGGCCGTTAAGGATGCCTACCAGAAGTTTATGGGTATTTTAAGGCGAAAGCCTTTAATGGCTCGTGCTCGCGTCCGCCAATCCGTCTGTTACGCCCTTCAACTCGATAAGAAAAAAAAATATTTGTGCATGATGACATTCGATTCACCATCCATCCGTTCCGCAGCCGAGCGTGCTAACAACTACGCTACTTCCTGCCAACGCATACGTAGTTTTCCTTGTCTAGGGCGCTGCAGAGTGTTTGAAGAAAGGCGTCGAATCAGACGGATGCCCCCCAAACGCCCTCCAGTGTCTACAGCATTTGAGATTCACAAACAACTGTGTGCTTAACATCGTAACCCCACATCAGTGACACACGAAGCAACACCGCTCTAAAGGGTTTCGCCACACTGTACTTTAGGTCAACGAAGTGCCCCCCTGAATTTTTTCAGTTTCTTTTGTTCATTTATTTATGTAGTATCTTAAAAACCAATGCGGTCATTTTTTTTTTTTTGCGAGAACTTTGTCTCCAGGCTTCGTTTCCTCTCCGAAGTCAAAGCACAGGCAGCCTGCTCGATTCTGGGGAAGCTTTTTGCCATTGATACAAATTTTACTGGTCGATGAGTGGAATGAATGAATGAAAAACTTTATTGGTTCCTTTAGGAAGTAGTAGCGGTAGAGGACGAAGTCTTCGTCTTGAAGCTTGGGTCCTCCTTGGCCGTGGGTGAGCCCCTAGTCCAGGGCTCCACTGAGTCGGGCCACCTCGCTTGCGTGTGCTATGAGGGCCCTTTGGACCCCTATCTCTCAGCTGGTGAGCCGGCTCTCCCATTGCTCCGCACTTGGTGTTTGTGGAATGCTTGATTTCTTCCGCACTCCCATGTGACATGATATAGTGTTGGTTTTGCCCCGCACCACGGAGCAAAACAATTTTTTTTTTAAATCCACTGCGAAAAAACTTTTCATTCGGCCCAGTTTACGGGCAAAAGGACTGGCCCTTTTGGTGGCGGAGAGTACTGGGCCACGGCTCTCACGATCTCCCAGGAGCTGCGGCGTTGAGTTGAACGCTGTCTATTACATTCATAATTATTACGTCTTGAACAAAGGAGCCTCTTCGCAGTGAGCCCTATATATATGATGGCTTTCTATCAGTCTGTTTTCGCTGTTTCTGAAAATTACTACGTCCTCAGAGAGAGGAGTGAGAAGCTTCAAGCTCTTGCCTAAACATTCGAAAAAACCTTTCCAAACCAGACACCTTCCATGTTACCCGAGACTACGCCTCGTTCGAGAAGAACCTTGTATATCTATCTGCCTTGTACCTGGTGCGGAACTTGTCGCCTTGCCAAACAAGTGGAACCAAGGACCACCACTGATGCCTGCACAGCCTCTTTCCGTTTCTTGGAAATTACTGTTAGAGACCGTCGGTTATCTCCCGTTCCTGTTATATGCCTCCAGTAACTTTGTGAACATAATGAATTATCACTGGTTTACTTTTCCGTTCGGTAACATCGTTTTTTGCACTGTTAATTGTTACACCTTTTTTGCTTCACCTTTTTTCAGTAACGCTTCAGCAACTGAGCTTATCAGCAAAGAAGGATAGCCAGCTTATTACAACCTCAGCATCTGCCCTTCGAAGCTTTCCTGCGCTCCGTGGCAACAGGATTTTTTCAGGTAAGCTTGAAGGCGCATTAGCGCGATGGCGCGTTTAACTGTCTTGAAGCGGGCTGAATCAAATGGCAACAGTTCCTTCCGTGCATGCGGGCAATATTTCCAGCAAACGCTTTCGTCATTGAGGGTAACGTTAATGTCCAAAAACTGTAACTTGTGGTCTTCGGGAAGCGCATAGGTAAAATTCAAACCGTTCCCATGTAGTTTAAAACTATAGCCAACATCTCCTGCACAGTGTGCATGTAGGTAGTTGTCTGCTTCGTTAAAACAATTAAAAAATCATCGAAATACCTAGAACACTTTAGGAGTTTCTCTTCATCAAAAACATCTGATAAAGCTCTGTCAAGACCCGCCAGGAAAATGAAACATGTTGCTGAAACGTGTTGCGGCAAAGTTTAAAGTTCCTGTAGCTTTTCCGCTCCCAAGAGGCTGTCCTCCTTGTGTGGCAAAACGGATCCCAACAAACCGAAAAGAGTCGAATGCCAGAAAAAGCATGCGACCCCGTGTGTAAAATGTCCAGTGGGTGCAATGTATCGGGTCCCGCTGACGTGTGGGAAATCTTACACCGGCCAGACGGGCCGATGTATTAATGATCGTCTTGCTGACCATAATCGCGTGTTAAAGAACGGCACGTGCACGCTCTTACCACATCATTGTAAAGCCGGCGGGGAGAAAGAAGAGAAAAAAATCCTAAGCAGGGGCAAAGATACCACAGCCCCCCGTGAACTTATACAGGCGTTCCACATCAGCAAAGGCGGAAGCGATTGTGCAAGCACACCCTCACTTACAATTTACAGTAAAGAAAGTGTCTTTTTAGATATGTGCTTAGACGCGTTTTATTTCTATAGCAATTAACTTTTTGTTCCTACTCGTGCGCATGTGTGCGTCCTCCTCTCTGCCTTTGCATCTTGTCTGTATATCCACTCGCTTTCTAAGTGAATAAACAGTTGCAAGTAGCGCTTGTTTCGTGTCTGTCTTCCTCCCGCGTTGTCTGCTTGACGTATCACCTCTAAAAAAATGTTTTCCTAGTTATCATTTTTGTTGCCCGCATCGTAGATTAGTTCACTTCTCAGACTGTTTTGCGTTACTTTAGGTTCCTTCCTATCAACTTTTAGACCGAACCGGTCTGCTCAGGCATGTATTTAAGGGGACATGGGCTCGAGGGAGCCAGCCCCCCCCCCCCCCCCCCCCCCCCCCACACACACACACACACATTTTTTTTTCGAATAATATTTTTGATAGATAAACTTCCGGTTCTTTTCGATGATATACCTCCTATCTCTGAGCAGTAAAAAAGTCACGCACAGTTTATTTTGGCTTGTCTGTTACTGCTAACAGTTTTAACCATTAACTAACACACGTAGGACCATGTTGAGAGTACCGCTTACAGAATGAAATGCTATAAGGAAAGAAAGTAACAGCGCCGCGGAGTTAAGTGGCACGAGCATAAGACAAGAATTTAAATGGAAGTTGCTTTTTTTTTCTGAAAAGTGTTCGAGCAAAAATGTACAAAGTCAGCGGTAAACAAACACGCGGAAATCAACGGGCTAATTAGGCACATATTATACTTCCCGTGCTAGCTTAGGGCATCTGCAATGAGTCCTTTTTGCCTATCCTTCATGTGAGGATCATTATAAGAGGCTGTGATGAATTCGCGCCAACTTGCGACTCGCTACTTCCCCTATGGACGGAACTTGTGAAAGCAGCAAACGCTTCACAAAAATAAAGAAAAGGTTACCGCAGCAGAAGTGCAGATGCCGCCAGAGGGCAGCTGCGCATCAAACGTGGTCCGCGTAATGACCGAAACGCCGCGGAAGCGAGCGCACAACTTTTAGCGGCGCTTGGTTCGCTTACAGACTGTCGGTGTAGCTTACTCTAACAGACGGCGCTACGCTAGCAGACCAAGTTTGACGAGGAGGTGGAGCCTCCCAGTCATCACCGGCGTGATCGCAGGCCAATGCCTACTTAGTTCAGTGACCCTATTGTCTCCTAGCTAACAAGATTCTTAATTTTCTTCTGAGAACTGCACCGCAGCTCGTGTTCAATAGGCAGTGAGCTGTGGCGTGCATCTCAAGGACACTGACCTTTTACAGCGAGAGCTTTATTATAATGCTTTGTATAAGCCGTTTAGGGGGCACAACGGCAGCCGTCACTGTTGAGGCATCCACCGTGAAGCGGGACGGATGCTGCTCCTGAAGACCAACTGCAGCGCTCACTCGATCGTTCCCGTCGGATGGAAGGACACGAGCGCCTTTCGCCTCTGCAGAAACGCGGCCGCCGGGGTCAGGTCCGAACCCGGGTGCTCCGGCTCAGTAGCCACCGCGTCGGGCCAATGGTGCCATGCTGCCGAACTAGCAGGCACTATATCATTTGCAGGCGCCCTGCAAGCCCTCGGGGCTTTTCTCTCGGAACCGCGACATGCGCGAGCTGTTTCGAGTTTCATAAAATGTTTGCCGTTTATTACGAGCGTCAGTTCACGTTAACTCCGACGTTAGCTTTGCCAACTACGCACAACTTTAGTGTCACTTATAATAGGAGCTGAATTAGTTCCTGGGGAGGCGGATCTTGAGGACAGTTGCACCGGATGTGGTCTAGTGTGGCTCTGTCGCCGTACTTGTTGCATGGGGGGCAGTATTGCCCGGGGTAGATGAGCGAAAGTACCGCCGCATTGGAGTGCGAATGGGTTTGCGAGCGACGCCAGGCGGTCCCCTGAGTCTTCGTGAGCGGTTTATGCGGCGGAGGGAACGTGCGCCTTTCGAGGCGAAAGTGGTGTGTTATGTCGTGACGCGAGTTGAGGCCATCCTTCGAGTCAGAGGAGCCCACTGCCCTTCACAGAGAACAATTTATGCGATCAGTGCAGTGCTGAAAACGTCAGTGGGTGTCAGCCAGGAGGTCTTCCAAGGACGCAGAACAGCGCGTGAGGAAAAGGTTAAACGAAGGACTGGAAGAAGGGAGGCAGTGGAGGGCCCGATCCACCGCAGCCTCGCCACCTCTTTCTCTTCTTTCACTCCCACCTCCCTGTCCTCGCACGCCAGCTGTGGCTGCGGTTAAGGTGTCCACCGAGATAAAGACCAGCACGTACTGCGCCATTTCCTTCCCTCAAAAGGCGGCAGCTGCGGAGTTCAGTGCCGCGTTGACGAGGCGCAAAGAAGGGCAGGCCACGACGGATATCCGCGAAAAGTGCGTGCCGTGGAACGCTCCATGCCGGAGGATGGGGACATATTCCATTCCGATGGGAATGTCGAAAGCGTGTTGATATCCGAACTCATATATAACACCACTGCTCGCCGAGACACCTTAGTGCGCATTTAATAACTGCATTTTATCTCCTCATCTTTTTATTTGCTTTATTTCACTCTTCCCGCACCGCTCTCCTTCCGCCTTCATCTCCCAAATTCCTTTCCCCGCGCAGAGTAGCATGCCAGCGATTTTTAAACGCCGGCTAAATTCTCTGTTTTTCCATTAAAGAGCATCTGGTTTATGGGGTTTAGCGTCCCGAAGTGACTCAGGCTCTAAGAGACGCCGCAGTGGAGGGCTCCGGAAATTTCGACCACCTGGAGCTCTTTAATATGCACTGACATCGCACAGCACACGGGCCTCTAGAATTTCGCCTCCATCGAAATTCGACCGCCGCGGCCGGGATCAAACCCGCGCCTTTCGGGTCAGCAGTCGAGCGCCATTAAAGAGCTTCTCTCTGCCTCTCAAGCAAGTTCGAAACAGAGAGTCGAAGACAAGTACTTAAACATGCTCGAAACAGACAGGCCAAAACCATGCAGGTAAATGTGCGCGAAGTAGAAAAGAAAAGCCACGTGTGTGCGTCAGGCTGGCTCGTTGCGTGCATAAAATGTCTGTAAATATGCTTGTCCCTGTCCTCGGTGCATGCACCAGACCAACCTTACCAGTCGGAAACGTAGGTAATTCCAACTAGCTTTAACTGAATAATGCGCTAAGCCGGTAAGCTTGGCTCTACTAATTTTTTCGCATGAAACAAAAAATAAATTCGGCTTACTGGTGCCGTTTTTTTTCGTTTAAACTGAAAAGTCCGTCGCTTGTAGTACAGGAAGGCGAGCTTTTCTCACTTGATAACTCCATTAAATCAGTAGACTGCAAGACTGATTTTAGCAGCACTTCTAAAATCGCGCATATATGTCCTGTTCATCTTAATGAGGGGACAAAAAAAAAGAGGGGGAGGTGCAATCGTTATGCTGAGATGTGAAGACCCATACGTTTCTTTATGTAGTTGACGAATAACCTCTCAAACCATTGTGAGCACTTGAAGTAAGGACAGGAAAGTGAAAGCGAAAATATACTGTTTTATTTCGCTTATTTGGAATTAACAGAAGGAAATAATCTCACTCAATGACCACCACGTCGTAGGATCGTGAGGCTAGCTGCTGTGCCAGAAACTTGCAGAAAAGAAAATTATTCTCTTCGCTACATTTTCTGCCGGCTGCCTCGAAGTCTATAGGCTTTATATGCAAACGAATCGCGAGAATTACTGGTTTCCTGAATTTTGTGAGTCGTGCGCTTCCAACGGCTATCTACGTGTGAGAACCGCGCTGGACTTGGACAAGGGACACTGCAAGGACAAATACAGACGAATGAATTTTTTACCAGATGGGTTACGCTTTTTATGTGAAACACAGAACGTCATGACGATTTTGGTTACAATGAAAAACTGAAGGCACCGCGTGCAAAAGAACAACCATTACCCGTGCCGATTGCTCAGCGCGAAGAACTCAGCGACACAAATTCTCTATCTTCGAGGGTTAATGACTTAGCGCTAACATAATTTTCTGTACCGGGGGTCCTAATCTTGAACACTTCGATTATTTCTCTTTCTGTTTGTGTTTTTGCGTGGCCCAAGATTGCTTTGTCATGAAAGCATGGCTGTCATTTTTTGCAGCCCTTAAAGTGATGACAATGGGAAGCCAAGTTGCCTGGGTCAGTGATCTGTTCACACTTGTTGGCATGCTCCACGAGTCTTGTATTTACGCACCTTCAGGTTTGTCCGATGTCTTGCTCCGCGGCACGTTGTACACTACTTCCCTATCACACTCGACAAATCTTGTCTCGTTGCCACGTTTTCATGACACAACAATCTTGGGTCGCGCAGAAACACAAACAGAAATAGAAATAATCGAAGCGTTCAAGATTAGGACCCCGGTGCAGAAAATTGTGTCAGCGCTAAGTCATTAACCCTCGAAGATAGAGAATTTGTGTGGCTGAGTTCTTCGCGCTGAGCAATGGACACGGGTAATGGTTGTTCTTTTGCCTGCGGTGCCTTCAGTTTTTCTTTGTAACCAAAATCGCCATGACGTTCTGTCTTTCACATAAAAAGCGTAACCCATCCGGTAATAAATTCAGGTGAAATTTCGCGCTTCGTCACAGGCCGTCCTTGCAATGTCTCGAGTCCAAGTCGAGCGCGGTTCCCACACGAGGGACCTGCCCCTGTAATCGCTCTCCATCGGCCTTCACCACTGACCGTAAGAAAAATCTTTTTTTTTTTTCTGTACTGCTCTATTCGTGCCACCTTGTCGAGGAGCAGCAGCGAAGCACCGCGACTGCACGGTCAGCTTGTTTTGCGTTTCCCTTCAAAGTTGGGGATTGAACCAAACGGATCTTACGCCGCAAAGTGATTACTTTTGGCTTCCTTTGTGACCACGACGGCCTTCCATTCGTGAACCTTGGAGCCAATTTTATCAAGATCGCCTGATGCTATTTAGAAATAGCAGCACTTGCAAGCAGGAATCACTACGTCGTCAACGTTTGGTGAATTTCGCGCTGTCAGGAAGGGGTTGAACAGAGAACACACGTCCACACGATATTGACGAAGCACCAAAGAAAAAAAGAAATCCAACACCGCCGCTTCGCTAGGGACACGGGTACTGGGTCTGACGCACGCTAGATGGACAACGTGCACCAACCCTCCAACGCACATGCTGGAGGGCTCGCTTACCGCTCTGCCTGAGGCCGCTTCGGAGTTGCGAGGAGGCGGCGACGAAGCCCTGTGGCGAAGGAACTGCGTCGGCGGGGAAGCGCGGTTTTACCCCATTTGCGAGGACAGCTCCGACTCGCCGGAGGAGGAGGAGGCGAGCCGCCGTCGTCAACGCAGCCACGACGCCCTACGCCGACGCGAGCGCTGCCTCGCGCGGCGGCGACTGCTTCGACTGGCGGCCGACGCTGCGGCCGCGCGCTCCGGCGAGAGAAGAAAATGGAAGAGGGAATAAAATGGAATCAAGCTTCGAAGCGTAGGAGCGCGCGCCCCGGGCAGTTGGAAAAAAAAAAAAATTAAGCGAGTGGGTGCAAAAAAATCAGAAGGGTTGAAGCCACGTGATCAAAGCGCAGTTTCGGTTTTTTGCTTCGCCTTTCTTATTTATTTTCTTTTTGAGCGGAGTAAGTGATCGCCTTTTCCTTTCGCCTGCCCGCTGGTCTGCATTCGGAGGGGGTCGTCGCCAATTCTACACATCATGCTGCTTGTCGAGCTTTGATGTTCTTTGCCACGTGTGTGTACCGTTCTCGCTGAAATGTACTGAACCAGTGGTTTTGCGAGGGTGCTCTCTTGGTTTACCACGCATGACGTTCGCTACTCAATGCATTCCTTGAGTTTTCCAATGCGGAATCATTGCCAGTCCCATTAGGAGAAATGCCGGCGGCGTGGCTTAGTGAGCGTACTCGCAGACGGTACAGAAAATCCCAGCGGTGGAAACAAATAAGTAAATAGGGTGACGTCATCAAACGGCCACAGGACGCACACAGCAAGCCGAGCACCGCCATTTCAGACAAGCATACACATGCCGTTCGTCCATATAAACTCCCGAACGGCCGACCTCAATCTGACGCCAGCTTTCCCGACATTCGTATCAAAATTGTGACGCAACCGTTCGTCGTACAGTGCTTCGGGTGGCGTCATACGCGCATTTGTGTGTGTGGGTGGCGTTTGTGTGGGCGTGTATCATCGCCCTATAGGGACAGCAAAGCTTTCGCATTCCCAAACGTAAGCATTCTTGTCCCTGCCGCATTTTATTTGTTTTCTGAATTTCACTTTATATTTTATTTTTATTTTTTGAGAGGGGGCGAGGGAATGGGGGTTTTCCGAATCGCGCTCGCAGCGACTGAGATTGCGGTTTCTATGGCTGTAGCATTTCAATATGTCTGCAAAACGCAATGCACCCGTCAGAAAACAGCTTTAGCTTTTAAGAAGGCTGCCGTGCTCTGCTCCTGAGCTGTTGATGCAGTGCAGTGTGCTGCGCATCCGGGGCGCACGTACGTTCACTTAAGCAAGGCCTGCGTCGAAATTCCCGGAGCTACTCCCGGCCTTTACGGCCACCAAAATGGTCCCTAGTTCAACTCTGCTGGGGCGCAGAGTTGCGGTTCTTCGCGAACTGAAGGCACTGTTCAGGGGACGCAGTCGGGGCGAGTCTGCCACACAGAAGGGACGAAGGGTGTTTAGCGCAAGTCGCTTTTCGTGCGCGCTTCTCGTAGGTGGCGCACTGCTCATTACGCTGCTGCGAGTGAGACGAAAGTGTACTGCGCATCCGTGTGAGCAGTTGTGATATATGGCGGATGGGATACTACTGCGCCTCGAGGCGTGCCCTTGTTTGGCATTAAGGAACGGTTGAGAGTGGGCTCAGCCAATTCCAATTGTGGCGGTTCTGTTGGGCATGAAGGCTTCGATGTAGTCAATAACATCTTTAGAAACCCCGTACCTAAACACATGCATCATAACCGACAAAAAGGTAGAAGGCAAGGCGTAGCGAAATTCCTAAAAAAAAAAGAACTTGAAAAATGAGGAGAGCAATCTACGCCGACATCGCAGCATACCACACCCAGGGCAGATTCTCGGTAGCAGTGGTAGACTGCAAGCAACAACCAATCCCGAAGGCAGAAAACCCCGCGACTACAGAACTTGTCGGGACGGGACCCAAGCACATGTATTGATGTATTCCCAGGACACCTGCAGAGATTCACCCCAAAACAGAGAACGTGGCCACGAAGGCCTAAAAGGGAACGAGCTCGATCTAGCTCTCACCAACCGGGCGGATCCACACCCCTAAACCAGCCATCTTGGATTAGAACAAATCAGGCTCGAATGAAGGAACTTCCCACCTCCACACAAAGACCTAGACACATTCGAAACAATAGACAGGAGACAAATACAGACTCACACCCACCCGAGCCTGTTTTTATTAAACAAGGTCAGCCCAACACAATTCTCCGCTACATGGCTCTGACCAGCGAAGAGCCCGGCAAACAGCCCCATGGAGCTAGTACATGAATCAGCGCGAACCAGTGGGGTCCTGGACTAGGGAAACAATGCCATGATTTGTTCAGCTAGTATTGCGGATTCCATGGAATACTGGTGTGAAGTATTACGAATTATCCTTTCCTGGCTTTCATGCCTGGCTTCAGAACTGTTCCTTTAAGAGTTGTCGTTAATTAGCCGTGAACTCAGTATCCCAGCTTTAATTTGAGTGAGCGAGAGAGTAGCGAGCTATGGTCGTCAGGGATGTTGTTTCTTTGCTAAAATACGGAGGTCAACAGCGTTTATCTCCTCTCGGATGCATGCACAAATCACTAAACTGCGCAGAGAGCATATGCTGGCAGTAAACCTTCAGTGCAAAGCCGCCAGTAAATTTCTTCCAAACATTTAGATGTGTACTTCTTGCCTGGTCATTATATTTATGCCACGAGTTAGACTAAGTGCGCACAGTTAGCTGGTTGTCGTCAGATCCAGCGGTGGAATCTGCAAGGCAGCAGCGGCTCGATGACCTTAAACCTCGACAACATCGCACTTGCCGTGCATCGGTCTTGAAAGAGAGCCGTGCGTTTCCACGTCTCACCGCTTCCCTTTTCGCATTATGCATTCACGCGCTTCGGATAAACAGAACCTTTTCCCCCTCCCGCCACTTTTCGCTCCGAGGCTCAAACCATGCGAGGAGTGCCCTTCCCCGCGCTAAAGAGCTGAGGCATTTGGATAATTACAAAGTCCTTTAGCAACCGCTAAAGGATCATCGGGCGCCGACTGCGCACACGGAAGGAAACGCACGCAGCTGCGATCTGATCGTGTGCAGCTCATTACGACCCAATGCCGCTTAATTCGCCGGTGCAAAAGTGCATTCGTCAGCGCGCAACTGAAGCAACGTGGTATTCAAAGCTGCCCCGCACAACCGCTGGTGAAGGAGGCCTTGGCGGCGGCGCACCCATAAAGCGCGGACGTAGTAGACACAGTCAGGGAAGGCGGTATGCAATGCAGGCAACCGCAGCATGAACAGGTGGCGGTTATTTTGCACGCACGAGCTAATTGCGTCGCTATTTGTTCCCTCAGGTTGGAAAAAATCTCTAGTGGGTGCGATGACTCCAGACGAAAGCTGCTTAGAAAAAGTGAGAAAAGTGTGCCTCTCGCCCATACCTGTGTATGGAGCAGTGGTTGATTGAATGTCCGCTTTGATGTTGGCATCAGTTGTACGCTTCTAGGTGTGGGCAGTTTGCAACCGAAGACGCGAGGGATTACGTTGTATGAGGGGGAAAACATTTGTTATTCTGCCGAGAGTTAGATGGTGTGACCATAAAGAAAAGCTTGGGTGTTTAAGTGTCGCGAACATGCACAGCTACGGGGTTCCTTTGTATTTATCTTCCAGGCAGCTAATTTTGTTTTAATTTGGGGCACTGACCAGCAAGGCGCATTATCTAATCTGAGCATGAGACAGCCACCCGACAGTTGTTGAAAAATGCTCACCCAATTGCAACGCGAGCTCAGACCTAAAAACCACCGCTTGATTAGCGCCTGGAGTGACAGAGAAGACAAATATGCAGATGAATAAAAGGTTAGCGAAACGAACTGCCGCGCCGTCAAATCGTCATGAATATAAATCAAAAGGCTACCAGAAACAGAAATCTTTCCGCAAAAGAAACAGCTATCTGAGCTCTTTTTAATGTCTGTAATGTCAAGAGGCAGCAGTATACGAACGTCAAGTGCAGCACCCCCATAACCACCCAACAAGCTTGAAAGCTTGAGGCCTAAAGGAGCTGCAAGGTGTAACAATTCCCGGCGTAGAAAATGGCGTTCGTGAGCACGCAGATTTCCTGTCTGCTTGTTGCGGCCTTTTTTATGGGCTTATAAGGATGAAAATCCTCCATGAAACTCACTTCGGATTGATATACACACCTCTCTTGGTTCCTGTTACAAAAGAGGCTTCGTTGCTAACGTCAACACTTGCGCGAAAAAGCCTACTTCGACGTGCGCGTCGTCTCGTGAGCGCAATGAGGACGACATAGCACAATTTAACAACCCCTCTTTTTAAAAAGACATGGCGCTACACGCTTCACTCTCGGAATGAACAGTCGGAAGTCGGCGCCTGTCTTTCGTCGTTCTGTGCGTGTACTTGTAGCACCATGTCTTTCTCAAAAATGCGAAGCCAACCAGCCTGGCAACATGCCTTATTGAAATAATAGTCCTGTAAATTCAATTACAGCAGGTGATAAATCATCGAGGATGACGCTATTAGCCCAACGTTTTGAAACGATGTTTTTTATCACATGGCACACAATTTTGCCTCATCTGCTACGCAGTAGTGGTATAAGAACATTTTACAAACACAGTGTAACAATATTTGGAGATTTTTCTGTTTCAGGTGATGATAAATTAAGTAACTAATTTGCCCTGCAAACACTGCGGGTGCGTACATTTACGACTGGCTAATTTACTCCCTACTAAAATTCGCGGCTTGACAGCAGTGCAGGCAACGTCCCCTCAGTGTGTCCATTAAATGCATGATAAAATGAGGCCGCAGCAAGTCACTTGTCAGACTGAGTTTTACACCTAAAACGTTGCGATCTGCATCACTTGGGCTGTAGTCCGCTGGCCTAAGCACTGTGGCATGAGCAGCGACAACTTCTCTAACTGTTGCTGGGGTGCGCGATTGCCCGCTGATGCCGACCCACGCCCGACAACAAAGATTTCGACACACGCACACAAAAAAATTACTACGTTGAGGTTTTTAGACGTACTTTATATAAAGGCAAGGCTAAATTGAGACGGCTGGGAGATGTCTTTGTCATTCTGGCAGGTGCGCAATGCTGCCCGATTCTGACGATGATGGTGATGACTGGGTCAGTCGGCAATTAAGTGGGTTCAATTCTTGGCTGGGGTGGCCGCATGTCGACGCAGGTCTCTCGTGTGCTGAGCATTCCCGTGTGCATTAAAAAACGCCAAGCTGTCAGAATTAATCGCTCGAAGCACGTGAGCATGTGCACAGGCTTTCAAAGAGATGCGACCTGACCGCAGAGCATGTGGGCGAACCTGCAAACTGGTAGTTCGCTCACACAGTGAAGCTTTTTAGGCGCTGAAAACATGATCTAAAAGCGAAAGCGGACAGCGCAAGCACGTAGGCGGCGATCAACCAGCAAAAAAAAAAAAAAAATCCAGGGACAGATATGCGCTCAAGGGGACGCTGCGATGGAGACTCCATTACCCGATCTGCATGCAAGGGAGATAATGTGCAATCGCATTATGATACATCGTTCTGGCGCACGAAAAACACGGACGAAGGAAGAACAGACACACAATCGATGTCCGGCGATTGTGTGTCTGTTCTTCCTTCGTCCGTGTTTTTCGTGCGCCAGAACGATGTATCATAATGCGACTGTGAACCAACTAGCCCAGCTGTCTACGCTTAGTAATGTGCAATGCCAGCCACGTTTGCGCAGCGCAGTATACACCAAATTTTCAAAGCGATGCATGCAAGCTCGTAATGCCACTGCTTCTGTGAGATAATCACAAGAATGTGTTTTTCTCTAAATGCCCCAAAAACGCTGTTACAAACCACCTCCAACGGCTCTCGTGTGATGTAGCGAGGTTTGACGACGAAAGTTGCTAGCAGCGAAGACAACAAACAGCAGACCGATGCGATTCTTGTTTTACGCAGAATCCAATACAGGGAGTGCCCACATAGATAACATTGATTTGGCCTTTTCTTTTTAGCTAATAATTTTTGTCTATGTGGTCTTACGGCCTGGAAATGCCTAAAATGCACCAAAAGAACTGGCGACAGAGCAGTGATGGGGTGAAGCGCATAAACATGCTTTAGGCTTGGTTTTATGGGGTTTAACGTCCCGAAGCGACTCGAGCCTGACTCAGGCTATGAGGAACACCGTAGTGAAGGGCTCCGGGTAATTTCGACCACCTGGGGTTCTTTAACGCGCACTTCCATTGAAATGCGATCAGCAGCCAAGCACCATGACACACCGCGGCGGCTAGCGTGCTTTAGAATTTCGTAAGGTAAACCGGTAGGCTACGCAACCGTGGCTTCATATTATTATTATGTTGATTTCATGCAAACATTTGCCTGACAACTTAGCTTGAAGTAGTGCAGGAAAAGCTCTGCATTCGACTGGTGTGACCAATATATCAAACACAAAGAGCACCGTTCATCAAGTGTTATAGCTGCCGTATAAAGCGCACCAAAGCCAAGCCCATATATACGCCGCTCCCATTGCTCTCATTACGGCGCTTTCCAGCAAGGAAACTTTTGCCGATTTCCTTTGTCCCGTTCCCTCGAATCAACTGAGAATAACGGACGTTGCAGCTGCAGTCGCAGCTGACAAGTTGCGCACGAAACCAAAAGTCCAGGCTTAGAAGTTCCCGCTGTAAATGAGAGAAATAAATGCTGGGAATTCTGCCACACGCAGAGAGATGGGCCCCCGCTCGAACGGCTCGCGTGGGTCTGAAGCCCGCCGCACTGGGTAGCAGTGTGGTACCGCAGTGCAACATGTGGGCCACTTTTGCGGTCGAGAAGGAAAGCGGCCGCGGCGCCGGAGAGGGGGCCTGACTGCAGTCGGACGACAACAGGTGGGCAGCTATGTCGATACTTAAAAGGGCAGGTGAGGGTGGAAGCGTTTTATGACAACTCAAGACGCAGTGGCCTACTCCTTGAAG